>NC_092871.1:47394818-47470634 GCF_032062135.1 Pyxicephalus adspersus
TTTACTGCAATCTTACATTATACAAGAAAAGAAATCAAAAAAAGCTATAGTGATTTTCTTGTCTATGTCTATGTAAAGTGATTTTCCAGTCTCTGTACAGAGGAGCTGACACTCTAATGTCCCCTCACAGTCACTCACTATTATTGAACATTTATATAGCTCTGACATATACCGCAGTGCTGTACAGAGAACAATGAGCCAGTCCCAACAGTCTCTGTACAGAGGAGCTGATACTCTAATGTCCCCAACAGTCAAAAACTATTATTATTATTATACATGGATATATCTCTGACATATACCATAGTGCTGTATAGAGAACACTGAGCCAGTCCCATCAGTCTCTGTACAGAGGACCTGACACTCTAATGTCCCCACCAGTCACAAACTAATATTATGCATTTATTTAGCTCTGACATATCCCGCAGTGCTGTACAGAGAACACTAAGCCTGTCCTATCAGTCTCTGTACAGAGGAGCTGACACTCCAATGTCCCCCCACAGTCACACACTATTTTTATTATTGATTTATGGAGCTCTGACATAATGTGTACCTTAGAGCCGTACAGAGAACACTGAGCCAGTCCCATCAGTCTCTGTACAGATGAGCTGACACTCTAATGTCCCCAACAGTCACAAACTATTATTATTATTATACATGGACATATCTCTGACATATACCATAGTGCTGTACAGAGAACACTGAGCCAGTCCCATCAGTCTCTGTACAGAGGAGCTGACACTCCAATGTCCCCAACCGTCACAAACTATTATTATACATTTTTTATAGCTCTGACATACTGTATACTGTATGACATACTGTATATAGTGCTATACAGAGAACACAGAGTCAGTCCCATCAGTCTCTATACAGAGGAGCTGACACTCTAATGTCCCCCCACAGTCACACACTATGATCATACATTTATATAGCTCTGACATATACCGCAGTGCGGTACAGAGAACTCTGAGCCAGTCTCATCAGTATCTGGGCTGGGGAGCTGACACTCCAATGACCCCCCACAGTCACGCACCACTATTATACATTTATATAGCTCTGATATATACCATAGTGCTGTACAGAGAACATTGAGCCAGTCCCATCAGTCTCTGTACAGAGGAGCTGACACTCCAATGTTCCCCCACAGTCACACGCTATTAATATACATTTATATAGTTCTGACATATACCGCAGTGCTGTATAGAGAACACAGAGCCAGTCCCATCAGTCTCACACTCTAATGTCCCCCACAGTCACAAACTATTATTATTATTCATTTATATAGCTCTGACATACTGTATACCTTACAGCTGTACAGAGAACACTGAGCCAGTCCTATCAGTCTCTGTACAGAGGAGCTGAATGTAATGTCCCCCAGCGCTGCACAAAGTTGACTGCTGCGCTAACATGAGTCTGAGTCATACTGTATATCTAGCAGTTTGGTTAAAATGTGTTGATGCGTTTCCTAGTGATGGTGGAACATAGCATGTTTGGTTGAAATGTGTTGATGCGTTTCCTAGTGATGGTGGAACATAGCATGTTTGGTTGAGATGTCTCCATGCGTTTCATCCAAATATAGCTCTGACATATAGCACAGCGATGTACAAAGATGACAGCTGCACATAAATTTTTTTGCCTTTCTGAATTATTAGGGATTTATATATATAGATAGACTACACTGCAGGAACATTATTTAGATGACAAGCTATTATGTAGTTGACTGTTTTTAATTTATTTAACACATTCCCATAAGAATATTTCCATTAAGCAGATTGAGTTCATGTGTAAACAAAACAAATAATTCCAAAATTTTATCAAAATGTGTATGTATGCATTGTTCTTTTTAATACAGACATGGCCGAGGACTATCAAAGGATGACAGCATGAAAATCAAACACAGAGATGTTTACACCTGCCGAAACCCCATTCACTGCACAAGCTCCTCCACACAGATTGTTCTTGTGATGTGTTATGTTTAAATCTTCAGACCAATGAAGCACGTGCTTCATGTACGTTTTTAGAATGTGTAATGAAAGTATTTATTTGGCTACCTTGGCGTTGGCTCAAAGCTCTCCCCTCTGGACCTTAGTCAGCGACTCAGCAGTTTCAGAAAATGAACAGAAGTGCAGCAACAAAATTAAGATTGTTTGGCAGGCACAGATACTTTTCGGTGGACCATCAGGGGATCTCTGCGCTTGTAATACTTCATGGTTGTGAAACAATGAATAGTGATAATAAGCCAATCAATTCCTAAAGGCGCCTGAATTTCTCTAAAATTTGGTAAATTATAGAATACTGATTCTATCATCACTAACAATGAATGTGTACATGAGATAAAAACCACAATACGATCACCAATAGCCTGGGTGGATGAAAGCATTGTTTCCCACATGACTGCCAGTAAGCATCATCATACTGTTGAGGGCTCTTTTTTCTTCTCCTTTTGTGCTCTTTTTAATAATAATAAATTTCTTAAACTGCCAGGACCTTAAACCTATTGCAAAAATGCCATGTTCTGCAATGGAGCCTCCGATTAGCTCAAAGTGCATTTCTGTCCACTGTTAGTCTGATTTATGTTGGATTAAACTTTTGTGCATTAGGTGGAAAGAGATTTTAGGCAGACATCAATGCAGTTTTTTACAATTGCTATTACTAAATGCTTTGTTTCCCATACAAAACTCTAAATGATGTTGTGCTTATACAAAGTGATTGGTAGCAGCTGTAGATAATGTTTGGTGGTAAACGGCCAAAATACACAGACCTTAAAGAGAAACTGGAGACATTTGCTTCCTCTGTGTGCTTCCCTACTTTTTTGTTAGTGAAAGCTCAACTTTCTTGACTTTGTGTCTCAGGCCTTCCATTTACTGAAAAATAAGAGCAACTTAGGGATCAGCAAGGGCTTAGTTTATAAAAGGGATGAGTGAGTGAGATTTGTAAGTTGGACCTCGCGGGCCTATCTCGCTTACACAGGCATACATACAGGGAACGAGGAAGGGGTTAGTCACTTCATCTTGTGTTCTGTGTCAGAGAAATCTGTAAATCTTGAAATATACAGATTGTGAAGTTTTGATGCTACCTGTTGCTATCTAGCAACTGTCTGTCCTACTTCCCAAAAAATACAGATATTTCATTCTGATAGCTCTTGCTATCTATCAAAAAAGCCAGAAAAGTTTCTGTATTTCTCTCAAAAAAATACAGATATTTCATTCTGATCCCACTTGCTACCCTTGGAAAGTGTGGTCAGCACTTGCTGGGCGAGGGTTCTGTACCAGTGGCTGCATTTGCAGAGGTTGGCTTAGATGAAAATGAGGATGATGATGACGTGATATCACCTGAGAACCACCAATGCATGTAAGGGCTAGCAGCAGTTCCGAAACAGACTTAAAGGAAAGGCAGCAACAGACTGGGGATTGAAGGGGCCACTAATCTGCCTCATGTGAGTCTCAAAGAAGACACAGAGGAGTGGGCAAAGGCAGATTCGCAGAGGACAGGCCAGAACATTTGGGTACAACATCCCTGCTTTCCCACATGTGCAAGAACCACAAACAAAAGTGAGAGCGGTACTTGGGTTCTCTTGAAGGAGGTGTAACCCCATCATCATTTCTTCTTCTTCTATCTCCATTGACTCCTTCTCCACCCCCAACTGTCATTGCTAGTACTTCTCAGGAGGTTGGTGCCAGCCAGACTTCCAGCTGCGAGGAAGTATCAGCTTCTGGACACACCTTTCGTGGCGTCAGGCAAGGTTTGTTGCCACAAGATGGGTACTCCAGTGACTCCTTCAGCTCCCCTAGCTCCCAGTCCCCTCAGCCCACTCTACCGGATTTCTGCATAAGACATCAGCCTATGGGCCCAACCAACAAAAGAGTCATCGAACTCAATTCACTTCTAGCCAAACTATTGTCCTGTCCTGTCCTGACCTGTCCTTCACCGCTCACTGGGTGGCCTTGCATAGATCAGTGGGCGGTAGTCTGCAAGAGGCATTGCAGCACCTGGTACCCTGCCGGGGGGTGTGGTGGGAAAGCATGGGCCACCAGAGTCCCATCCCTCCTCCTCCTCCTTCATCTCAGAGCCCACGGCCTCCTCCTTCTGCTGTTGCTGCTGCCGCCTGTCAGTACTCCATTCACTAAAATTGTATTACACACTTCTGGGTGGCATTGATGATGCACTACACCCAGCTCTAGATGCCAGTTACCAATGCGAATTGTATTACACACTTCTGGGTGGCATTGATGATGCACTACACCCAGCTCTAGATGCCAGTTACCAATGCGGTCCCCGCTCTGTCTCAGGGCCCCACCGCCTCCTCCTGTTGTTGTTGCTGCTGCCACCTGTCAGTACTCCATTCACTAAAATTGTATTACACACTTCTGGGTGGCATTGTCAATGTACTACACCCAGCTCTAGATGCCAGTTACCAATACGATCCTGGCTCTGTCTCAGGGCCCACCGCCTCCCCCTCCTGCTGCTGTTGCTGTTGCTGCTGCCACCTGTCAGTACTCCATTCACTAAAATTATACACTCCTGTGTGGCATTGATGATGCATTACACCAAGCTCTAAATGCTACTAACCAATGCAGTCCCCACCTCCGACTCAGGGCCCACCGCCTCCTCCTTCTGCTGTTGCTGCTGACGCCTATCAGTACTCCATTCAATAAAATTGTATTACACACTAGTCCATGCTCCTTCTCAGGGCCCACCGCCTCCCCCTCCTGCTGTTGCTGCTGCCTGTTAGTACTTCACTCACTAAAATTGTACACTTCTGGGTGTCATTGACGATGCACTACACCCAGCTCTAGATGCCAGTTACTAATGGGGTCCACACTCCTCCTCAGGACCCACCGCTTCCTCCTGCTGCTGTCGCCTGTCAGTACTCTATTCACAAAAATTGTTTTGAGTGGCATTGATGATGCACTACACCCAGCTCTCCATGACACCAATGTAGTCTCCCTGGCGATAGCTGACAAGAGGCCACACACTGCTACTGCTCTCGCTGACCCACGCTCCGTCTCTGGTCCTCCACCCTTTTGCCTAATGTCACTGCGCTACTTGTCCGCAACTTTATGGGTGGCATTCCTAACACATGTCATCCAGGTAGTGATGTCAGCTAGCAATTATTATTATTAATAAACAGGATTTATATAGCATTAACAAATTATACACTTATATAAATTAAATAAGGGTGCGTACATTAAATGGTAATGCATTCTTCTGCTGTTTTGACAGCAGAGACTGTTGCTAGTGGGTTGAGTTCACCCTTTCTCAATGTCCTAATTTTTATGCTACCTTCTAGTCGCTGTCCATCACGCAAAATCCTATTTGCCTGCTGTCACTTTGCCTGCCATTTTCTGGAAAACCACAACTTTATGGGTGGCATTCCTAACATGTCATCAAGATCATGATGCCAGCTAGCAAATATTGGTATTATTAATAATATTATTATTAATATTAACCACCTGGGCGTTTCACTGATGTCTGGATTTCTGTACCAAAAGCAGTACACTGTTTTTCATGAAATTTTTTTTTTTTAAATTGTAGATCTGTAATTTACAGAAAATTGTCCGAACAAGAGTCTAGTAGATATCATGAATATAAAAAAAGTTTGAAACACACAATCATGCAAAATTTACTTTTAATAAAATTAACTAAAAAAAACACAAAAATCAGCTTAAACAAGAATATATTAATAAATCAAAAATACTGAAAATGAAATAATTCGGTATACTGTATAATAATATATTTTTCTAAAACACCTCCCTAGTGTGGTAAATTTTAAAACAGAGTCCAATGTCACATACTAAAACCACATAAATATATTTTGTATTATTTTGTATTTGATTGGATACAGGACTTTGTATTGAATCCAATACAAAATATTTGAATTTCCCGCTACGACCCCCATTATTAATTATATAAAGATTTTTTTGTATTGGACTCAATACAGCTTTTTTGTATTGAGTTCAATGCAAAGTTATTTAAATTTCCCGCCTCCCGCCCGCACTGACGCATGCAGCGACGTCACCGGGAAACCCCGGAGAAGAGAGAAGACGTGTCCGGAGGAGCTGCGGGGACATGGTAAGTATTTTTTTTCAGCGGTACTCCGATTGTCATACTCAGATTGTTTCTATTTTTAGCCACCTTGACTTTAGTTCGGGGTTAACGATCGCAGCAAGTTCGCTTACCCTGAACCAAGGTCGGGCTAAACGCTCGGGTGGGTAATAATATTAATATTAATAATAATAAACAGGATTTAGCGTTAAAATATTATGCAGTTATATCAATTAAATAGGGGTGCGTACAATAAATAGCAATGCTTTCCCCTGCTGTTTTGACGGCAGAGACTGCAGCTAGTGGGTTGGGTTCACCCTTTCTCAATGTCCTTATGTTTATGCTGCCTTCTGGTTGCTGTTCATCACGCAAAAATCCTATTTGCCGGCTGTCACATTGCCTGCCATTTTCTGAAAAACCATAGGTTTGAAACTTTTGTATTTTTTCCTTGTTGCCACTGTTCTCCTACACATACCTAGCAAATTTGGTGAATCTAACATGTATAGGGACTTTGCTGCAAATAATGTTTAATGTCAGCTTATTGACTTTAATGGAATTCATGAAATCGGTTCGCTGAAATTTCGCGGATCCATCGGAAGTTTGAGGACATTTTCGCGAGACTTCTCGCTCATCCCTAGTTTGTAACAAGTTTGTGTGTACAATTATAACACTGCATCACAAAAAAATAAATATTGTCTGCTACTTGGTCTAATGTGTCCATGTGTCCTATATTAAATCAAGTGAGCTGAATCCAAATCTTAAGCCTGATTCTGCCTAGGACGTCAGGATCCTAAGTTAATTACATGTATAATAATAATTTTTGCCTCATAGTTCCATGACATTACAAAAACATAGTTTTATGTTGCAACAACATATACAATTACACATAATTTACCTTTTCAACACACATGTACACTTCAGAAGTTTTTCAGGCACTTGCTTTTGCATTTGTGGCTCTCCGCTGTCTCCCGTTGCAGAAACAAGCAGTAGTTGCCCATCATGTTGGGATTGCACCAGCCTTGATACCTTGTTTTTATAACAGAAATGTCCTGGTAGAACCTCTTGTTTACCACTCATATTACTCACATTTTGTGGGAAGAAGTCCAGATGGGAATGTAAGAAATTAATTTTAGGTGACAATTAGCAGCTAAGTTGATGGTATGCTGTTAGCATGTTGTTCACGAGTTCAGGATGGTTTTCAGCTTGCTGGTTGCACAGAAAGTTTTGAGCAAAAAGCACATATGAATCCCAAGCAGCAAGTTCAAGTGGGTTGAGTTCTCTGAATGTGGCGACACGCATCAAATTGCAAATTTGGTGACCAACAAAAATGCCCTTTTTCAGTTTAGCATCTGGTATAACTTTTCCAAACTTGTCCTTCAGATACTGAAAACCCATACCATCATGATCAATTGCAACCCCAAGGTTTTTCATTAATCCAAGTTTAATATGAAGTGGTGTATGGTAAACTTTCTGTGGATCAATGAGTGATTTATGCTTCACGTTATACTGGCTAACAGAGTGTTCAGGTCTGGGTGGCCATTCTTTCACTTTGTAATGGTTGCTGTCATCACAACTGTCTCGCAGGCTCAGAAAGCACATATATTTTGTATAATATAATAGATTATATTTTTACTTAAAGGCATCTCCTGTGATGAGTCCCATGATTCCTATCAATCCTAGTGTTTTATTTAAGTAGTTTAAAGATAAAGCATATTTAACTTATGTCTTGCCTCCCCAGGTTTTTTATATGAGATGTGTTTATACACTGAAATATGTTTCATTTAAAATATGTGCCAGTACTTGCTACAGCCTGGAATTCTTTTTATTTGTTTATGGTTGTTCTCGGTCAGTTTGACCTTTCATTTATGCCAAGAACATTTACTAATCATTTCATGGAAATTGTAAATCTCTGACCACATATGGTTGGACAGATAAAACAAAGGAATGAATTTTTTGTTTTTTACTATTTTTTGGGTGGTGAATCCAGAAATTATCCCAGTTTTTTGCCATCACATCCTGTTTTTATGATACAGGGTACCCTCAGTTTTTGTCAAAAAACATACAAATGTTACATACAATGAAAAAATAATGAAATAATAACTTGAATGTACTGTTTATTTAAATTTCTTTTGTTCATACAAAGGATTTATTGTTACTGTTGCACACCCTAGGGTGATGGCTGAGCATGCATTGGGTCCCTGCTCCAACCCACCCTGGTGACACCCCAATCCCCAGTGACCACACAATTATCAGTGCAACAGGCACAGCCTGACTTTATTCAAAAGTGACTAGAATAATACAGGTGCTTGAAATTACAAATTGAGGGGTCTTAAAATAATAGGGGAGCCTTACAATACCTCAGTTGACCATGCAGCGTAACACATACAGCAATAATACACCCCATAAAAGAACAGACAATTAACCTCCTTGCAGTTAAGCCCGACCTTCGCTCGGGCAAAAAAAAAATTTCAAGGATGGTTAAGCCCGAGATTTTTAGTATTTTTTTTTTTTTTTACATGATTGTGTGTTTCAAACATTTTTTATATTCATATTATCTACTAGAACCCCTGTTCGGACATATTTCTGTTACAGGTTACAGGTCTACAATTTGAAAAAAAATTTCATGAAAAACAGTGGATCCCTTTTGGTACAGAAATCTAGACCTCAGTGTAACGCTTAGGTGGTTAACAAATACTGTATACTGCAATGTTACCCAAGGAGCCCCCAACATCTAGTACACAGACTCTAAATAGATAGCCCAACTAATGAACTAACCAGTGGCCACTGATAGTTAGACTGACAGGGGCCCTTTTCGAATAGTGAGAATAATTAAAGACTTCTGAGTAATGTTGGTGTTCGAGTTTGTGTTGTCCTTAAATTCGACCCGAAAATGGCTGTTTGAATTCGGGTAGACCCAACACGAAAAAAACTCAACTCAATGGTAGACGGAGACTCAACGGTAAAAATTTGGATAAAAAAAAAAATGTGAAAAAATGTGTTAAAAAAAAAAATACAATTTATTGTTAAATTAATTTGAGTGTTGGTGTTTATTTAACTAATTTTTTTACAGGTTATCCTACAATGACATGATATCTCTTACTCTCTTGTAACACACTTTCCAGCATAGTAATATTCTGATACATTTGTTACATTTTTCTTTTATCCACTGCGAGAAAAATATAACAAATGTATTATATTACTGCGCGTGTTACGGTGTTACGGTTATGGTAGTGGAACTGCAGAGTTTATCTGCAGTTTGGTTCCCACGGTCACATGACCATAGAAACTTTGGTAACTTTGGGGTCACAGCTGTGACTGCAGGCGATGCCCATGCACTAGGGACAGGTTTCCCCATTCATCAAATCTAGTGCCCTGTGTGCTTGGATAGAGAAACTCTACCCAAGAACACATACTACTAGTAACAGCAATCAGGATCGCTGTTGCAGTCCTGTAGTATGGTTTCATGGATAGAGATTCTCTATCCAAGAACACAGGACTCCCTGTGTTCTTGGATAGAGAAACTCTATCCAAGAATACATACAACTGGTAAAGGGCTGCAAGAGCATTCTGATTGCTCTTGCAGCCCTTAATAGTCTCTAAAAAAACTTCAATGGTGTTCAAATTCGGCATTCGATCACCCTCACAATATCTCACTATTTGATCAAATAGCTGTCGAATTGAATAGTGAGATTTTCGACCAACACTACTCCTGAGTTCTGCTGGAATGACTGTTCAATCACTTTCAATGGATGTCCTTAACTTTCTGAAGCAAACAGGTTCTCTTTACCCAAGGCTGACATTGGAATCCTCTTGCAGATGAAAGCTTTACAGCCAATCAGATAAATAAAAAACATGCCTCTATGTATAGCAGTCCTGTGGTGACACAGGGAGACACAGACTGAGTGCAGCAGTACTTCCAGCAACTCAGTGGCTCCCCAGTCCATATAAATGTCACACAACCCAAAAGCAAACTGTAGTTGCCCCTTCAGCAGCTGAAAGAGTAGCAGTCAGCAATAAAGAGATGAAGGGGGAGAACGGATAAAATAGTAGTCCTGCAGCTCTGGTAATATTAGCACCAGGTGGGTATACAACAGTCTTCCCTCTCAGGCTGAATTCTAATGATCCAGGGCAGGGTGAGTATTATGAGCGATAATGAAAAGTCCATCCTCAATACTGACAGCAGCACTTTCTCACCTCTGACACTGAGGGTAAAGATGGCTGGGAGCAGGGACACACGCTTCCCCGGTACCATCAAACAAAGGCCTAGAGTTCACCATTAGCAGGGCGCTACATTACTCTGGCCTTTTTTTTTTTTACAGTAAAACATTTGAAAATTAATCGGGTAAGCGGTTAAGGTAAAAATGTATGCTTATAGCTTTTCCTGGAGTGTTCAGTGTTAGGACAATCCCACCAGATCCTCCAACAATAGTCAGCCATCATATGTACATCCCATTTACCCTGATACTGTCTTTTTATGACCTTAAAATCTTGGTGGAATTGTTCACCTTGCTCATCACTGACTGCAACAAGGTTTTCCGGGAGGTTAGAAAGATGGCTTTGCAGAAAATGCACATTGATGCTCATATTGCAACCAAGCATTTTGTAGCTCTCCAAGAGTTTCTGGACAATGTCTGTAATTATTTGCTTGTGTGTCTCCAAGAAAGTCCTTGACAATGGCTTTGAATGATAACCTAGCATTCTTTTCGACTTCTGACATTGTCCTGCCGAATTTGTGGACCATCAAACACACCGGCCTTTATTTTTTCAAATGACAGGCTAGTAAATGCCAAATGGAGGTACTTGAATCAGTCTCCTTCAGTTGGCAAAGTTTAACGAACTGCTTCATTGGACTTAGTTTCATGTGCAGAGGCGGTAATATAATACTCTTTCTATCAACATGTGGCTCATGTAGAATGTCTGGATCACCAGGTTTTAGGGAAGATCTTGGAAGCCAATTTCTTTCCACCTAATGCCTCTCAAGAGCTCTGCTGTCCCACGTGCACAGATAACAGGGATACCTGGTTTATCTGCGTTGCTGAGCAAGAAGGAAGCATACCATTTTAAGGTCAACACAGATGATCAAATTGTGTTGGTGATATTGCAACAACTCAATGACTCTCTTTATGTCTCCATATTCTTCACAAAGAGAAACTGAATGGCCAATTGGGACTGACCCAAATATATTGCCATTGTGAAGGAGGACACACCTTAAGCTCCGCTTTGAGCTATCGATGAATAGTCACCATTCAGTTGAGGTTTAGATTGGAATTTTCAATTCCTCCATTAAACCAGGTATGGTATGGCAATACGCAAAGCCACTGTTAGTTCTAAAGTACTGCAAAAATGAATTTCTCTGGTTCGAAAGTATGATACCTTCGTGCCTTTTTTAAGTAAGTTTTTCTCACTCAGTCTTGTAGCTAGGAGTTCTGAAGCCTTCTTCGACAGTCCTAAATCATGTGCCAAATCACTCAACTCATGCTGATCAAATCCCTTATGAACAGAGTCCTCTTCAATTTCAAACTCTTCATCATTGTTGTCACCTAGTTCATCACCATAATCATGTTCTTCAAGAGAGGGTTTATATTCATGATATCTACTAGAACCCTATTCGGACATATTTCTGTAAGTTACAGGTCTACAATTTAAAAAAAAAAAATTTCATGAAAACCTGTGACACTTTTGGAACAGAAATCTAGAAATCAGTGTAACGCTCAGGTGGTTAAGATGAAAAACAGCAGAGTCAGAGATCATCTGAAAGAAAGGAAATACATGTGTAAGTGGAAAAATAAATTTTGCTTATTCACTACGTAGAGCAGCGCACAACCTCTGACCACACTGTCTTGCGTGTAAATAAATAGCCTATACAAATCCACTCTACAGTAAACACATAAAATAAGTGAAAGAGAAAAAACCTGACATGATAGAAGAAAACTAACTGCACTTTCAGAACCAGCATACCTATTTTAGTGTAAATAAGCTTAAAAATTTAAGTCAACAAAAAAATGTCCCCAGTGTAATTAAAAAAAGGAAATTATTATTATCATATGTCTGACATATATAACTTCCATGTAAGCACCAGTCTGGTGGAATTCCCCAATACTTGTTTTTGTACTGTATTCAGATAATAAACATCATCAGAAGACTACTTTAATCAAGCGTTCAAATGATTTCTTTGGTAGTTTCACTCATAACCTATTTAACAGTTTTTTATTAAAACCTTTACAATTCAACAACATATACTGCTTTGGATGCAGTGATGTTATTACTGGGCCCAACTGCTTTCTGTGCATGGGATGGTTGGCATTAATTTACTCTTCAAGTATTGCTAGTACCAGAAGCTGTATCAAAACAGAAATTCTAAAAGCATTCTTGGGATTGTGTATATTGGGAAGTATCTTGGAAATATCTCTTGAGGGTTATTGAAGCTCCTTGACACTACCCTGGACAAGTTCTTATGCCAGAAAACGACCCTTAATTGGCCTAAATATTTTATTTGGTATTTTTCACATAAAAAGAGGAAGATATTTAAAAGCATAAAGCTTCAGACTCACAAAAAAAAAAAAAAAAAACATACTAAAAACAGTTTTTAAAAGAAATAGTTAAAGTGAGTGTTTGGGCAGAATTACATCAACAACTAAATTCCTAGCATAATATTTTGTAACAGTTGTAGAGGTGAACAGAGATCACTATCAAATTAGCCAAGTACACCCAAATTTTATTTGATTTTAATAAATCCCCAAGCCTGTGTGCACAGTGGAAGTACAACATAAAGAAGAAAACACAAATATGGAAAAAAAAAACAACAAAGTAGATCACAAGCAAAAAGCAAATTAGATAAAGTAAGAAGTCATCTGACAACAAATAGGAATGCAAAAATAAATGTGCCAGATGTACTCTGCTCACACCTTCTCATTGTACAGTATGTACACAAATATGATGGGTATAAAAATAGGCAAATTAAGCCAAATGCCACTTCAGTAAACAGAGAAAAACATACTGCAGTTTTGGAGATGGGAAGATCCCAGTTTGTGGAGATATAAAATGAGGAAGATGAGCTGGATGAACAGAGTCCATTTCATCGGCAGCTCTGCTGCTGCCAAATTGCGCTGCCCAATGTGCAGTCCAGTGCCCTTTTGAGCTCGATATCAGCAGATGTAGAAATGTGTTGTGGCAACTGGCTCAAATACACACAGACAATAAAAACATTAAACGTGTGTCACTTCTGTGTGCCCCTCTGATGCCTTAATGCCTGCATGCCTTTTATAAGGACGCTCTGCCCACCTGACATTTTCTGTCCAATGAGAACAGCTTTAAAGACCATTAGCAAGAGTTTAGTAAGTAAAAGAAATGAGGCAGAATGTGTACAAAATCATTACAGACCTTTTTTCACAGTTCAGTGGCTTGTCTGAGAGCACAATCCGGACATAAATCAATGTCAATACTTTTTAAGGAACAGCAAATCCAGAATTAAACTACTGTGTAACAAAAGTATTTTACCAATATGCAATTCCTTTAAAGCCTGTCATTGCTATCTTTTGTCATGCTTTTATGTATGTAGTTAAAAGCTGATGTATATTCTGCCTGTATTTTGCATTACCTTTTTCCTCTTTTCCTTTATCATCTTACTCAACTACCTCATTTCTGTGTTTTACTTTGCAAGGCAGGCAAATCATATCAGATGGGAGGAACCAACAGTCTGCTATACACAAATTCCTGAATATGTAACTGAGCCCTGCCTGATTACTTGGGCCTGATTTCTTAAAGCTCTGAAAGGCTGGAAAAAAAACCTCATCAGTGAAGCTGGGTAATCCTGCAAACCTGGAATGGATTGGTAAAAGTCATTTGCTATTTGTTAGCAAATGTTTTGAACCCTGGAACAGATCAAAGTGTATCCTCCCGAGTATTGGAGAGCCTTAAAAAAATCAGGGCCAATGACTTTAAGTGGGCTTGCTCTTGGGAAAGTTTAAGCAAATGCCTAAATAGGAAGATGTCAGAAGGTGTTCCTAAGCAGGCTTTATTGACATGTAGATAACTTTTGGCATTGCCTACATGTGACATCATGTGTGTATGATTGTAATAAATGACTTAAAACCAGAAATGAAAAAGCGGGTCATCGACAGTTTGGCTATGGAATGAATGGCTAGATTTTGCTGGACGTCCATCACCTAGATATTAAGAGTAGCTCTATTTGACTTGTCACAGCTTTTTAATGGCCCCTGTGAAAGCCGACCTATTGTGCAAGACTAAGGGGAAAGCTGAAGTTTAATTTTAATTAAAAAGACTTTTCTTATAAACAGCCCTGTCACTCTACAAAATGTTTTCAGTGAAAGCATACTACAAAACAACAAGGTTCAGTACATTTTCCGCTGCCTTTTGGCCCACACTGCCAGTAGCTACTCAAATCCTGAGATATCATCTCTCAAAGTCCACAAGAAAACAAACTTCTGCTGTGTCAGTCTCCTGTGTTCCCCACAACTCTCTGTTCTTCCCACAGCTGACATTCACCTCATTAGAGGAGACAACAGCTGGGAACCAGAAAGAGTAAGAGGGGTGATTCAGAATTATATTCCAAGAAAAGCTAGAGTTTTCCTCAATGTTTAGAGGATCAGATCTCAGAACTGGAGAGGTGTTCGGTAGGCAGTGATAAAAGGTGAGTATGTACACTATATTTTAACCGCAAAGCCTTTACTTAGAAAAGATTTAGTACAGTATTAGGTAGTATCAGTAATGAATAATTCTTCATTCAAAACCTTCACCCCTGAAGTTTGTGAAAAACAAGCAAGATGGATCGGAACTTTGTTAAATCCCTGTAATTTTTTCTGGCAGAGGACAATGGAGGTATATCAAAGTAAGAATCCCTAAAACCCTAAAGGTTAATTTGTTCTGATAATCAATCTGATAGTCAATCGTTTACCTTTTTTTTTCAAAGGGATGCCATAAATGGATACTCACATACATTTTGAAATATTGCTTCCTTAGTATCCTTGTAGACAAGTAACTTGCATCAAGTTACTTCCTAATTACCGATAAGTCCAGCACATCATGGACATGTAATGCAATGTACCCCAAATGCCTGCAACTTAAAGCGGAACTAAACCGAAAAAAAAAAAAAAAAAAAAAAAATCACACCTATAATCCTACAGATCCCTCAATCGCACTGAACTTTTTCTCAGTTGGGTCCTGCACCGTCCTGTAATTCTTCTTTGTCCTAGCGCTGAGGAAGCTGTCGTCTTCTTTCTTATTCTGGCTGTGTCACCTGATCTTGCACTGCACAGTTGTGAGATCAGGTGACAGCCCACTGTAAAGGGGAAAAAAAAGAGAAAGGATCTCTTTGAATGCAGTCCATTTAAGCTTTGTGCGAACCTTTGAAAGGAGCAATAAGGCAATTCCAGAAACAGGAGAATAAGCCTTTCAGAAAATTGAGCCTACAACTAAGTACTGTTTCTGCAGGTCCAAAGAGCAGAAATTAGAACTTTCTGCCACTCACCAATCTTTGCTGAATGCAGAGGAAACAGGAACTGCAATTTTAACAAGTGGGGTAATAAATTGCCGTGTACTGCTACTGGTAGATTTTATCAAGTCTCTTCCATGATTTACTGGCCACGTACCACAACACCAATAAATTATCTTTATCTCACCTTTTGAATGAGGGGTTGTCTAAATTTAACACAAATAAAAAATGTATGATACATATTCTGACCTAGAAAACTGCACAGCTCTCTGAAAAAAAAAAATTCTCCTGCATAAGTGTTTTTCTTCCTATTAAAACAGCTCATTCAACATTTTTGATACAGGTGTTTCTTTGCACTGCCTGGAAATGCCCCTTGTCACAAGCTGGTCAAACAGTTAATAATCTGCCATGTTTCAGTCAGCCACCAGTAATGAAGAACAACCAGTAGGCAGCACATCAGAAGGTCTTCACAAGCACCGACAATCAGAGTATCTGAGCTCTGTGATCAGTTATGTCTTTGATAGTGTGAATTATGCAAAGAGACGAGAGGAGGGGGACAGAGCGTGCCACATTAACCGCTTTCTCATGCATGCTCCCAGATCCCCGAAGAATGCTAGAATACATTAGCCAGTACAATGAATAATTGTACTGAATGAAGAAACCATTTTTTCCATTACTTATATATCCAGGGAGGCTGAAATGTTCATCTTGTACAGGAGTTTGCAATCAGACTGGCCTTGTTATCTATTAATTCCTAAAGGGAGTGCAGAATAAGAGCACACACATCTAGACAATGAGGCTCTACTTGTATTTTTTTCCTGTCACTTTCTAATCCACACCACAAAGAATTTTGGGACACAAGAAGTCTGACAGTTTGGCGGCTTTAAGTTTAAGGCTTCACATGCCTACCATTAAAAATCCCATCAAAATAGCGTAATTTAGGCATAACAATTCAAATACAATTCAAACCAAATATCAGTTGAAGGGAAGAGTTGAGGGTAGAATTCAACTTTTTGCTAGAAATGTTTTTCGTCTATCCATCTAACTATTAGTCTGTGCTGCATTGCGAAGATTTTTCCCCACTTGTCATAAATGTTACTGCCCTGAGAATGGTGATCTGCAATAACAAGATCATAGAAGAGACTGGGGGAAAGAAAGCAGAATTACCAGAAGGCTCTGATGGAAAACACACTATGTGTTCTAAAAAACATGGTCATGATAAGCTGCATAATTTTAGACTTGTTTAAAGCCTATGTGATCATACCCCAGACCAGAATGGGGTTCTCCTAATACTCTCCGGAACCCGGCTGTGCAATTTACAGTAAGGGAATCTGTGAATCTAATCAAACCCAGGTAAAGATAAAAAGAAGGATGGAGGGGATATTCACCTGCAAATGATCCAGCCCTATCAGGTACATGGAGCAGAGCTAACCTGAGGTATGCTGCTCTTTTTAAAATAAAAGTCTTTGTATACTGTCCTCTGCAGTATGATTATCTTCAAACTTTTGCTTTGGGCTTGAAAGCTCTCAGAGATTGGAGAGGATAGACTATCATGGGAGAACCAGGGTGATCCAGCAAACCTGGAATTTATCTGGTTCAGAAAACATTTAACAACTAATTACAACTGATATTTAGGAATGTTATTCCAGGTTTTTTAGATCGCCCAGGTTCACCCATGATAGTCTATCTTCCCTGGTCTTGGAGACTTTAAAAAATCCTACTTCCTACTTATGATTGAAAATTGATAGCCTACTAACAGTGAATATATTTGGGAAACGGAACAGAAAGTAAAAGCATATAGATAATTATGCTGCAGAACAGAACTTACAAACACCTTTACTTTGTTTCTGTGAAGTTATGTTCCTCAAATGTTTCCACTGTCTGCACAAAATGGAAATATCTCATAAATGGGACTTGTTTAACATTTTGTTTTAACCCTTTTATCTCATTTGATCTCAGTGCTGCAGATCTCTGGCAGCCTCTTTTTCGACCCATACGCACTACAGCAATAGCTGCATGAATGGCAGAAAATAGAAAACAAACGCAGCCACCATATCAAATGACTAGAAAGCTGGAATATAGTGTATTTTTGTAATTGGGTGTACTTATGCTTAAAGTCTTTGTATACTTATATATCTCCCGAGGAGATAGCAGACAAGGTATACACTGACCCACAGGATTAAATATAATTAGATATAAAAATATAAATAGATATAAAATATATATATATATATATATATATATATATATATATATATATATATATATATATAATCTGTAACGTAAGGCCACATTTCACATTCACATTAGCTGACTTCCTGACAGCAGGACATTAAAGCTATAGACTTATTCATAGATGATGATCAGTAAATCAAAAGCGTTTACTAGTAGACAGCATTCTGAGGACAAAGTCACATGATCCCCAGTGGACACATTTCCTCCATTTTAGTTATACTTGCAACTGATTTGCAGCAGTAGGGAGTGACTGTAAAACCCATAAGCCCGAAATCACCACCATCAAGCTATCCTTTATTGTGATGCTATCACTCTTAATATGTCAATTCCTACCTTAGCCTGAAAGCAGGCAGCAATACAGCACTGCAAGATCAGCATTGATGTAAGTCTCAATTATTGTTTACGGCCTGGGCAAGTTGTCTATCTTTCTGAATTGTCTGTTACGAGTGTATAAGTCCTAATGCACT
Source organism: Pyxicephalus adspersus (assembly GCF_032062135.1). NCBI lineage: Eukaryota > Metazoa > Chordata > Amphibia > Anura > Pyxicephalidae > Pyxicephalus > Pyxicephalus adspersus. The sequence goes on from NC_092871.1 coordinate 47,413,014, forward strand.
GACTGCATCATAAGCACAAACCAACAGCATAATATCATTATACTGCAGGATGTGTGCTCGGGGACAGTGCTTTCAGCAGGCTGATATTGGATTTTTATTTTAAACTTTATTTACAGTCATTTGGTTTTTTCATTGCTTGGAAGAGTATGGCTCTTAGTGTACTTTCCCTATGCTAGCAATTCCAGCCATCAGGCTAAGCACAAGAAGAGGAATTGCTGCACACTCCAGGCATCTTCCCCCACAACACCTAGTTAAGATAAGTATTATAGCAATGCAGTTTATAGTATACGCAAATGTTATAAAAATTCAATAATAAAAAAAAATTTGCAAAGGAACAAATACAATCTTGAAAAATTATCATCAAGGTAGAGTTGTGAGTTTAGTTTTTGGTGTAATGGATAATCTTTTTTAGTCCATGATGCTGTTTCAGAATAATGAGAAATGAACACAGTTTTAACAAATTTTATTTAAACCTACAACACTATAAGGAGCTGCATGGAGCTTCCCTGTATAGAGAGACCCATAGCAATAAGCTAGGGCCTTCATGACAGGGTTTGAGATCCAACCCCGGGGTGTTAAGGGTTAACAAATTGTGGTAATGGTTGGGAGGCACTGTGCTAGTGTGGAGCATGAGGTAGGAGGGGATTAGGCATAGGATGAGTTAAAAAGAGGGAGAAAACGGAAATGAGAGGCCATCTTTTAGGAAGAAAAAATTTCCCGCCCATCCACCCATTTTTATTACCTTTATCATTTGGAAAGTTTGGTGGCTGGTAGTCTTGGAAGGCAAGGATCCAGTGAATGTTAAAACGGTGGATTCTGGCAGGGGGATCCTCTTTGGTGGGGTCCCCCCTTTTATGGTGAACAGATGATCATGGCTCCTGAGGCAATGCTGGGCAGCTTGGGGCCAAGGTGGAGATGTTGGAAGAGTTCAATTCCTGTTGGGTGTGGATTTTGCCTTCTGAGACCTACAGCCTGGTTGGATGAGTTATATAAGTGGGAGGTTGGAGTTTGAGAACATTAGGGATATTGTTGTTTATGGGTATGTATTATTAAAAAAGGGAAATTCGGGTGTTAGTTCATTGGGGTAAATTTAATGGGGTGTTATGTTATGTCAATTTATGCTTCCATTTAAAAGTGTAGAATTTAGTTATTTTTTTTGTCATTTATTTATTATTGGATATTTATTTGTTATTTACTTCATTACAGGATTCATTTATTTAATTATGGTTAATAAACAGCTGTATTTTAATGGTGGGGGAATGGTTGGTAAGCAGATGGGGGTTGGGGGGAGGAGGAGGTTGGGACAGAAGGTCCGAACCGTGGTCGAAGGAAAATTTGTGACCACAAATTTGTGCTTACAAACCCAATTTTCACAATTACAGTATAGACTTATTTCCCATTAGAAGTATCCAATTAATTCTTTATATCTAAGTTGAACCTTAGGCTGATAAAAATGGGAATATTATATTAATCAAAACAATAAAGTAATTTTCATATACAACATATATAAGTGGCTGAATCTGTCTTTATATTAGCCTTCTGTACGTTGTATAGCAACACCTGGACTGGGATAGGATGGCTTTTCACACTGACAAAAGCTATACCACAATGTGAAGCGCTGCCAGTCCATTACTCTATTACTGTGAACATGCTTACACAAAGCCAGAACACAAGGGCGATGTTATCTGCTACTGTGTTACTGCTCCTTCATTGTCTTATGAGTGTGCTACAGAAGCCCATGCTATCATAATTAAAGGCTTCTGTAGCCCTGTTATGGGGTGAGTGGGGGGGTATGTAAATGACCCTCACAAACCAGGCTATGGCACTAACCTGTAGATAACAGAGGATCCTGGGCCTTCACTATGTGGAAGAGTGAGGATACTAAGAAAGTTGGCAGTGCCTCCACCCGGAGGGTTACCAGAGGGGCTCCCTTCCTGGGACATTAACCAGAATTAATAACAGTAATATAAAACAGCACCAGAGGAACCACTACACCCAGCACACAACATTAACCATTGCAGCTAAATGAACACACAGGTTGGAGTATTTGTAAGCTTTATATCTCAAAACAGTAATACCAATATTTACAATCCATAAACATCAATGAGTACACATATCAAGCACATAGCAGAGACCTGAGGAGAAATGTGCACAGATATATACCTGCAGATATAATACTGCACTACACACAGACACAGATAACAGATATCACATATATCCCATTAATACAGAGGGAAATAATATAATACTGCACTACAAACAGACACAGCAGTCAGTGTGTTCCAGAAAGAAATGCAAGCACCTACCCTGGCTGAGCACATGTTCTCATCTCTGCCCCAGCACTTCCTGCATTTTCTTATCTCCTGGTGGGGTTTCTATCAGGGGCAGGAAACACTTCAACAACTTTATTTGCAATTTACAAAGTTACAACTCAGCTAGCAGATAAAAAAGGCAGTCCCCCACACTTCTACTCATCCTCACTGAAGCTGAGATGAACAGTGTTCAGAACAAGGACACAAAATATTTTTCTGTATCCAGTGCTGGCGTTAGAATAATCTAACAGGGAAAGTGGTGTCACCTTGTTTGTCATACACTGCAGCCATGGTGTCTGTATCAAAATCACAAATTAAGGTAATATAAATCACATAGATGTATATATAAATCACATAGATGTATCCTAAAAATGTTTTAATAGCATATTTTATAGAAAATCATTTTACTGAAAAATTTGAAATTAATTGATTAAAGGGCAAAAGTGTTGGGTTTCTGGGAAATGTACAGTATATCCCTGTATCGTTCCCATGTTGCATTCTACTGGCTGTCTTTGAGGCAGATCCCAATGGGGTCAACTTTTTTTTTTTTTACTGTTGTAAAACTTTGCATACATATAACGTCTTACATTTAAAGCTTTATTAATCTTTTTCACATGGGTCAAACACCCAACTGTCAACACCACTACCAAAAACTGATAATCCCCAGCTTTTCTACATTATGGGGGGTAACCTGCAAGTTAAGGTATGGGGGCCTATTGTGCAATTTCTTACAACAAAAGCTTTAGGTATTAAGAATAATTTATAATGGCTGTAGCATAAACTCATCCATTTCAATGTCTGCCATCTGAGCTTCAGGATGTTAAATAATTCAAAACACAAAGCTGAGATGGAACAAGCATGGTCACTGTAGGACCCATCAGCTTCCATATGCACTACATTCCTGTTATTTAAGGTATATTCTATCTATCTTTTATCTAATTATCTGCATAAATACGGAAATTATATTCCTATCAATGCATATAGATATTCAATTAAAGAAGGTTCATGCACAAATAATAGCTAGTCATTCAAACAGTTTATATAAGAAAACAAGGTAAGACAAAGTACACAACAATGTTGTCAGATATTGAAACACATAGGAACTTCGATCAATGTTACATCTATATCACATGAACATAAAGTTATTAGTAGTAAGCCCTGTAATAATCTAGTAACTAAGTAATACACAATACATCAAATAACATAGAATGCAATTTAAGAATGTGTAATAGCTACCTGTATGGATGTTGATGGGTACTCCATGAGCCTGATTCCCTAGGAGCTCCCATCATTCACTCTTCTCTTCTCTATTCCAGCTCCCCTTTTATATAGTTAAGTCCCATTAGGTAACATTGGGACTCCTTGATTGGTTAGTGGGTGTGTTTGGTACAATGACCATCAGTTGGCACCCACCCCACTGGAATAATTGTTGATTAATTCTGTGTTCTTTGTTAATAAATATTTTGTTACTTAAGATCTGTGTGATTATTAAGCTAATAGAGACTTAGTAGAGATACTGACATTCAAGAAAAGGGATAAGGGAAACAGGAAAATTTTCTTACAATATCTATTTACATATTCATAAACAATCTTAAGGTGCAACAATTCCATACCTCCAATAAAAGCCACTCTTTTCCAAGTACTGTAGATAGATACTCAAGCAACACAAATTTCACTTAGCAATGATCTTCAAATGAAACACCTGAGATATAAGTAAAAAACAAAAACTGATTATATTGCAGATTACCTATCCTTAGATGTGGTGACTACATTAGTTTCTTTTCACTTCCTTCCCTATTGACCACTCAGGCAGTAAAGGTAAATAATGGAACAGCAAACCTATCCTGATCTAATACTACCTTGTGCTGCCTGAAACTAAAAACGACCTCTACCATTGTTCTTTCTGTTGCAGGAAGAATATTGTAGAGCACAACTCTCCCTGTGCAATACACAGCACTCAGTAAATCAAACATCTTCACCACTTCAGATCTCAGCAAAGTATATTGTAGGAAGGTATTACACATACTGATCAGCACTTAGTGGACCCTCCATCTTTTTTGTTGCATTGTATTTTACATCATTTGATTTCTAACTCGGCAGCACTTTTACTGATGAATAATTTAGACCTTTTTCACAGGCTCTAGAAAGAATTATATAAAGGTTTGTGTTTATAGAATAAAATAAGCATTTGTGAACCTGGTCTGAATTAATGTCTTTTAAATCAAATGTACTATAACCTGTTTTTTTTTTTTTTTTTAAGATAAGCAATAAGAATGTGTCTCAGCAATTACTTGGAATTTACCTGCTGTTTTTGCTGCATTAATAATTTTTTGTGCTGCATCTTCATGCAAACACCTCAATGATTTTCATCCAGCTGCAATACACTGGTTCTGTTATTGTCTCAGATACGTTGCATTTCATATTACACTGGCAGGAATGTGTCCTCCAGACGTTTAATCACAGTATAGTCTATGAAGAAAAGGAAAATGAGAATTGCAGTTAAGATGAAATAGAAGACAACAAATATTTATCACAGAGAAGCTGAATTGCAGACCTGTGCTTATTTCATGATTAAAGCCCTAATAGTCTTTTTTTTTTTTTTTGGAATAGAAAAAATTTAACATTGCTGTGAAGTGCTTTCATCTGTGTCTGTGGCAGGAAGAGCAATTGTTTATGCAGTTATGGGGCATAAAGTTATACAGTGAATGTTGTCAGAGGCTCTATGATAAAGTGCCTGCGTTATGAAAGTGTACCTAAACTCCAAATGTTTAATTTACATAAAAGGGTACACAAAATTTTTATTTAACGTAAACATTTTGTTTGTTAGTGTTTTTTTTTTTTAAGTGCAGCACCTTTTTTTAAAAATCACCTAGGCGATTAGGAATAAATGGGAACACAGAGGCCCCCTGGGATATGTACCGTATTTTTCGCCCTATAAGACGCTCCGGAATATAAGACGCACCAAGGAGGAAAATCTAGAAAAAAAGATTCTGAAAGATTATTCCCCGTCTGATCACTCATGTGCCATTCATACCGGTATTCCCCTTCTGATCACTCATGTGCCATTCAAATTCCCTTTCTATCCCAGGAGGCTCCTGGCTGCTCCTTCTATGTAGAAGGAGGCCTTTCATCAATAGGGAAAAAATTGCCGATCTCACACATGCACAGTGGGATTGTAAAGTTTTTTTCCCAATACATGTCACCCGATCTCGCACCTGTGCAGTGCAAGATCAGGTGAAGAAGGAAGAAGAACACAGAAGATGAGAGGTGAAGATGGCGGTGCCTGGAGCTCCCTCTGCGAAGGGCCGAAGACTGATTCCGGGACGGCGCGGGACTCAATGGAAGAAACCTCCCAACTGATCTATCAGTCTATCTAAAAAGTGTGATTTTATTGTTTTTAGTTAGTTTTGGGTTATCTTACACTTTAAAGCTCTCCAAGACTAGAAAAGATGGACTGTCATGTGAGAACCTGGTTGATCCAGCAAACCTGGAATGGATTTCCTAAAATCATTTGCTATTAATTGGCAAATGTTTTCAAGCCTGGAGCAGATTTATTCTAGTCACCCAGTTTTTTCTACGATTCCTTCTCTATCTTTTCCAGTCTTTGAGAGCTTTAATAAATCAGACCCAATGTGTTTTTGTCTGTGTCCATCTTCTAACAAGCATACTTTTCTGGGTGAGTCACTCAGGAAGTACTGAAGCCATATGAACGCTTTCATAAAGTGGTTGCATTCTTGGATCATTGAGTTTACTGTATGTTGTTTTATATAAGATCCTTATGTCTATCATAAGATGTTACACTGCACTTATTTGGCTAACTTGATGTTTACTCTCAAGCTCACTTCAAACACATTCTGACTGTACGATCTCCTTTGGATTTACCAGCAAGTGTATATTGTAAAAACCTTCCTGAATGTATACAGATTGCTTGGATAGTTTAGGTAAGTCCTCGTATGACAAAGTCTGGGTAAATTTAAAGTTGATTGTACAAAGACTACACAGATAGATTATAACAGATATAATAAGCTTTAGAAGTTCCTGCTTTTGTCACTGAATGCTGCAGTTATGAAAAGAAACTCTTGAGCACTAAGGTCAGGGAGCCTGTATAATAGCAAGATAAAATGCATTGTGCCTTTGTGGCCCTACAGCATCTTGTCACATGACTCTGTGCAGACTCCAATGTCCAGAGTCTGGGTGAGGTTGTAATTGGCATTGACTTACATTCAGGCAAAACCAGAAGATGAAATCCAACAGTAAGATTGTATATGGTATGGGGAACCAGTGCCAGATGACAGGCTTCTTCTCACCACCTCTAGACACTTGAGGCTAAACAGAGCGATAAAGGAAAGGAGGTTAAATGTCGGTCATGGAATGCTGAAGGGATTAAAAAGACTATAGTTCAGTCCAGTACAGTACAGTACAGAAATCTAGTTTTTTTTGTTTAATTCTCTTTACATATAACAGATAATTCCTCCATAAAATGCAGACCACATACGCCTCCAATGTCACATTCTGGCCACAATAATCTCATGACACAAGGGACTGAACCTATACAGTGGAATATATTCATTCAGGTTTGTCAATGGGCAGCATGGTGTCTAAATTCATTTTTGGTATTGAGGTGAGAAAAAAAATGACATGATGGAAAAACTAATCAGAAACTAAATAATGGAGAAAATCTATTACTCAGGCAAGTAGAGAAGATCCACATCATGAGAACTTCACCACCCAGTCCAAAAATTGATTCAGACTTTAAGAAGTGTGAATAGGAAAACACAGGATGAATAATTCATAAACCACACCAAATTATCTAAATAGAATTTCCCTTCATTTCTATTAATTTATTATTACGGAAAGATTCCAGCTGAATTATCAGCCCAAGAAAGGCAGATTTTATTATCACTAAACAGGGAAGGATGAGGAAAGAGCAGCCATAGCAGATCTCACTGCAGCCTCCAGGTACTCACACGTGTAGCAGATAACATAGCCTTGCATAAACATACAGCAGAAGGTATGTCTGGTAAATGTGTCTGGAGGAAAGAGGGTTAAAGTGCTTTATTCATACTATATATTGCGGAGTCTAATCATTCATCAGAATCACAGTGAAAAATGTAAACAATGTAAAAATGTGCCGCGGGGTGGAGACGCAGGGCCTTTGATCCCGGAAGCGCCGAGGTTCAGAAGGAGAGATGTCCTCATCGGGTAAGGACGAAGATGCAGGCCAGGTGCGGGGCCCGGGATGAGAGGCGGCAGGACCCCTACAAGATATGATGAGTGGTGTGCTCTAAGGTTGGGGAGGGACAGGGAGGTTATCACAAGGAAGGGGGGTGGGGTTTTTTAGTGAGCAGGGGTCATTGGTGGGGGAGGGGTAGTAGAGACGGCAGTGTCACAGGGCAAGGGGCCGGGAAAGAAAAGTCAGGGGGAGAGTTGGAACAGTCAAATGGGGAAGGGTTGGTGGTGGTGGGGGAATAGGTGATAGGGATTTAATTAGTGATGCGGCCCAGGGGTAAGTGTATGTGTGCTTTGAAGGGCCGTTGGGGGTTCATTTGAAAGAAGAGGTGAGGGAAAAGATTTTAAGAGGAGAATATGTGGACATATTTTCGTTACTGCCACTTGAACGGTTTAATTTGGAGAGAAGGGGGATGTTGTTTTCGCCACGAATGTTCAGGCTGTGGGGGCAACCACGGGTTGGCAAGATGCTTCAAGCAGAGTTCCGGAAGGGGCGAGGAAGGGGTAGGAAAAGGGGGCAACGCCGGTGAAGGTCACAAGGATGCTCCCTTTTTTATATAAATACCCCAACAGGGTGGCGGCCAAGGTCCTGAAGGGGGGGTTTTCAGTGGCCTTACGGATACCCAACAACATGGCCAGTTTAGTACGGAAGCCGTGGAATTTGAAGTCGGCGCTGAGATTTCCGGAAGTGGTGAAGGACAAATTGGCCAAGGAGGTGAGTTTGGGTAGGATGAGTGGCCCCTTTTCCTCCCCACCGTTGGAGGGTTTAGTTATTTCCCCGTTGGGTTTGGTCCCTAAAAAGGAGGCAGGGAAGTTCAGGATGATCCATCATTTTTCATTCCCACGGGGGGATCAGTGAATGATGGCATCGATCCGGAAGTGTGTGCAGTGGCGTACACTTCCTTTGATGCAGCGATCAAGTGGGTGAGGAGGTACGGTCACGGGGCCTTGTTGGCAAAATTTAGGCCGCTTTTAGGCTGTTGCCAGTTCACCCAGATTGCGTGCGGTTGTTGGGCTGTAAGTGGGAGGGGGAGTATTTTGTTGATAGGTGCCTTCCCATGGGTTGTTCCATTTCTTGTGCTTTGTTTGAGCAGTTCAGTACTTTGGAATCAGTATCTGGAATGGGTGGTCCGATTTGTGGCGGAATGGGACATTACCTGGATGATTTCCTGTTGATAGGGCCGGCTGGCAGCTCAGTGTTCAGGGTGTTGTTGGCCACCTTGCAGCATGTGGCTGAGCGGTTTGGGGTTCCATTGGCGGATGACAAAACGGAAGGGCCGGTGACAGCATTGATATTTTTGGGCATTGAACTGGACACCGTTGCGATGGAGAATAGGATGCCCAGGGATAATTTAGAGGCGCTGAGTTTGGATGTGAGGGCCGCTAGAGGGCGCAGAAAAATGCGGTTGCAAGAAGTACAGTCCTTGTTAGGAAACCTGAACTTTGCATGCAGGGTGGTTCGCATGGGCAGGGTTTTTTGTCGCCGGTTAGCAGCCACTACGGCTGGGGTTAAGGCACCGGGTCATTTTGTAAGGTTGAACAGGGGGGTGCGGGCGGGTTTGGAAGCGTGGGATATGTTTTTGGAGCAGTTTAATGGGAAAGCCTTGTGGTTAGAGGGTCCAGTTGACGCAGTGAATTTAGAGCTATTTACAGATGCGACGGGGGGTCGGTTTTGGGGCTTATTTTGGGGGTAAATGGTGTGGAGGGGTTTGGCCACAGGTTTGGGTAGATGAAGATCTAATTAAGAATTGGATAGTCCTAGAATTGTTTCGTATTGTGTTGTCAATGGAACTGTGGGGGAGCGAGTTGGCCAACAAAAAGGTTCGTTTTTACTGTGACAATTTGGGGGTTGTACAGGCCTGCAGTGAGGTTGCTGAGGCATCTGGTTTTCAGTTGTTTGGGTTATAATGTGTTCATATTTGCTAGACATATTCCTGGGGTTGCTAATAGTGTGGCCGGCGCCTTATCTCGTTTACAGTGGGACACGTTTCGCATGTTGGCTCCGGAGGCGGAGGAAAGGGGTCATCAGTGCCCAAAGAATCTGTGGGAGATTGCGAGGGGATTATTGGAAGGTTAGTCCGAAGGTCGGTGAGTGAACGGAATTGGAAGTCATACGAGGCGGTATGGAAAGAGTGGCTTACATGGCAGACACAGTTGGGAGTGGATGCAAAGGAGCAGCAAATGCATGGGGTCTTGTGTTTTGGGAGGTACGAAGTTTCATTGTTTAGGGCTGCCTTTGTGACGGCTTTCTTTGGAGCCATGAGGGTAGGGGAGTTAGTGAGCCCGTTTAAGGATCGACCAGGGGGGATCTTAGTGGAGGATGTGGTTCTCTGTCCAGATAAGGTGAGTTTGAGGATTAGGCAGTGCAAAACCGATCAGTTAGGGAGAGGTTTCAGGGTGGAACTTTTGTGAGGCCTCATTTGCTTTAAAAGGTGAACAGGGGACCTTTGGGGGGGGGGGGGTGGCCTATTATGGTGAATTATGGGGCTGGCATGGTTTGTTTTGTCATGTCATTTGAACCAGGCTTGGTGTGGATCCTTGGACATTCTTATGTATTGTGGGGTGCCCGAAGATCCAAGGTCAGGGAGGATGGCAGACAGCTGGGTGTGCCCAGGGCTGAAGCCACGGTGCGGTGGATCGGGATTCCGGGAATGTTATGGAGTCGAGTGGTGCCGGGGGTCAGAAAATTTGCAGCGCTGGATAGGCCGCTCAATGTGTTAGTGGTGCATGCAGGAGGTAACGACCTGGGGAAAAGTGGCATAAGGGAGCTGGATCAGGGATGTAAGATTGGATTTTTTAAGATTACAGGTGGAATTTCCTGGGATGTTGATAGTGTGGTCGGGTACAATCACAAGGACCACTTGCGGGATGCGAGGTTCCTTCAACCGAGGGAGAATCAAGGTCAATCAGGAGGTGGGTAGATTTTTGGCTAGGAATGGAGCTGTGGTAGTGCATCATAGAGAGTTGGAGGAGGAGACGTGGCGGTATTTACAGAGGGATGGGGTGTACTTGAACGCCATAGGTAATGATCTTTGGGCCTTGGGCCCACAGGATGGGGTGCAGCGTGCCCTTTCGTGTTTGGAGGGGCACTCAAGGATGAGTGGTCACCCTTGGGCGCTGTGGCGGCTGGGGTCTGGGGGAAGGTAAGTGCCCTGTGGTAATTCGGTGGTGAAGGGGCATCCCGGGTGGTGGAGGGCCCCTTTAAGTTGGTTTGGGTAGGCCCTTAAGGCAGGGTTGGGCCTAGGGGCCATAACGGTGGTTATGGTGGGTTGCAACTATTGCAACTGGAGGTGAGCTTTACCTTCCAAGACCTGCAGCCTGGGTAAATAACTCAAGGAAGTAGACTAAAAGGATAGTCTAAAGTTTGGGGGGTGTTAATATTTTGAATTGTTGGGGGTTTTTAAAAAGGTTAATAATCTGAGTTATTTATAGCTATGTATAGCTATTACATAACTACAGTTTTAAAGTTATTATTAATGTTATGTATGTATTTTGTGGTATTTATGGTTAATTAATAATATTTATGGGTATTTTGTATTTATGGTTATTCATGCAAATGTTATGTTAAAGTATTTGTTGTGTATAAATAAACGGCTGCTTGCCAGCCAATTTTAAGTCCAAAAAGGTGTTGTGTTTTGATATAGGCGAAGGGGGTAAGAATGGGGGAGGTTGGCAAGCAAAGGTATATTAGGAAATGATTGAAGTATAGAGAGAGGGATAATTATCGGTGGAGAAAGTAGTGAATGAAAGGGGGGGAGAAGAAAGGAGCGGGGGTACGGGGTCCACACTACCCTAGTCAAGAATTATGGTTATATTGTGTGCAGCCCACAACCTCTGCTTTCATGTACATGCATCACAGATATGAGCTTTCCATTTACTTACATTCATTTACTTCATCTGTGGCATAAAAAACAGAGTATCTGCAAAAACTGGTATTTCTAAATCCTATGCCACATAGGATCAATTATGCCTTTAAAGTCCCTCCCTCTTTCCAATTTTGGTTAAACTGTTTTTTGTAAAATTTTGGGATGTGGCATTGAGTAATATAGGGGATGCTTATTCTATTATTTGGTATTTCTAAATTCCTGATAGAGCTCATAAGCTGCAAACAATATAACAACAACCCCCTAGATTTTTTACATGGGACTGCCTTCTTCCCCAAGGACTCAACAACCATATAATAATTTAGTAGCTGAGTACAAGCATTTAGGTGGCAGCATTTAAATTCAAATTCCAGGGACACCACAACGATGCTAAGAAAGGGAAATGTTGTGAGTAACCCAGTTGCTCCCTCTATCATGTAATACTGGATACAGACATCACATACACAGACTGAACAAAAAGCTAATGTACAGAGGCCCAGGTTTCAGCATATGTTAAGGGATTAAAGGGGCATAGCCAGATATAAGTGGGAACCAAGCAAACCTTTGAGCTGTTCCCTCATCCCCCAAGAAAAAATTAAGCCCTCAGCTATGTAGCATCCTTTTATTCCTTGCATTAAAAGGGAAAGATGGATATGCTCATGAGCCAGACCGAAAGGGAGGCCTGCAGCAGGGGACTAAGCGTAGGGCCGGCATGATTGGGTGTTTGGGCAGTACCCCCCCTCTGTTTGCAGGTTACGTATGGGTTAATGTGAGGGAGAGATGTTAAGGGTATGGGGAGCAACTGTATTCTTGTTGGGGTGGGGAGGAAAGGGGGGTGGAGTACTGCAGAAGGTGGGGGGTCTCGGCGGGAGAGGGTATGCAGGAGGTGTTAGAGAGGCTGAGGGAGGTGGTGCGTGTCACCAAAGAGGTGGGTTTGGAATGTGGGGGGCAGGTTGGGGGTGCAGGAGGGGTTGCAAGAGGGGTCTGTGTGTTCGGTAGGGGGGAGGGGGAGAGGGAGGGTGGGGCTGCAGGAGGCCTGGATGCAACGGAGCGGGGGTGATGGACTGCGTGGGAGATGTGGCTAGATGTAAGATCTATAGGTAAGGTCTATGTCTGCTTCGAGGGACCCCTGGGAGCGGTTTAACTTGGATAGGCCGTCGGGGGAGGGATGCAAGAAGGGGAGCGAACAGCGCAGATACCTTTTGATTCCGTGCACCTTTTTTAATTGGTTGCAGGCATTCAGTATCTTGGATTGTGTTCTGGGGGAACGGCAACCTGGGCTGTGTGCAAGTTTGTTTTGCTACCTTGATACTATCAGGGAAGCATACAAGCTTTATGGGGGAACGACGTGGCTGCGGTATGACGAACAATTTCGTCAGCGCAAAGCAGTGAGGCCGTCCTTGAGGTGGAACCATAAAGACGTAGGTCTCTTGATGCGGATTATGTCTTTTGGGAGGACGGGGGGTGCGCAGTTTTTTCAGGGGGGAAAGAAAAGAGGGCTTTGTTGGATGTACAAGGAGGGGGTCTTGCAAGTTCGGCGTGTGGAGGGAACCATGGGCTGGCAAGTCGTTTAAAACATGGAACGGGAAAAGGGGGCGATGGTAGTGGAAAAGGGCAGGACTCTGGTGACAATCGCAAGGATGCGCCACGCCAAGGATGGGGAGTTGATCAGCCCGGCCAGGCACAAGACTGGGGGCGTGCTGTTTCAAGATTTGACATGGACACCGGATGAGGTAAGTCTAATCATCCAGAAATCCAAAACTGATCAATTGGGTAGAGGTTTTAGAGTGTGGCTTTTAAAGATGGAGGGGTCCCCTGTCTGCCTGGTCATGGTAGTGGGCGATTTCCCCAGGCGAAGGCCACATGTAGGAGGTCCGATGTTGATACATGAGGATGGGGCCTGCTTGTCCTGTTTTCAGTTTATAGCGGTTTACAGGAAATGTGTAGGGTTCATGGGGAAAGACCCCGGGGTCTACTCGTCTCACTCCTTTCGGATTGGGGCGGCCACGGAAGCAGCTAGACGTGGATTGCGGGAAAGGATAATTCGGCAGATTGGGTGCTGGGAATCGAGGCGTTTTCAGTTATATGTGCGGCCTCACATGCTGTGAGGATGAAGGGGGGGTGAGGAGCCCCAATTCAGAGGGTAAGGTTGGTGGCGTTTTAATGTTTTTTTTTTTATGTTTTAGGCGTACGTCCGTGTTTGGTTTGGATATTAGGACATTCCTTTGTCTGGTGGGGAGCCAAGCGGGCGGAAGTTCGGCTGGAAGGACGGCAGTTGGGTTCTCCAGAGAAGTGGCTACAGTGCGATGACTGGGAATTCCTGGGATGTTGTGGAGTAAAGTGGTGCTGGACTTCAGGAAATTCGCATCGTGGGACCGCCCGCTGGATGTGGTAGTTATATGCCGAGGGTAATGATTTGGGATGCAGGTCCATGTGGGAACTAACCAGGGATGTTAAGCTCGATTATCTCAGGTTACAGGTGGAGTTCCAAAGGCTAGTGATTGTATGGTCAGATATGGTGGCCAGAACTGCATGGCGAGGGCGCACTCAGTGGACAGGGTGAATAAGGCAAGGATAAAAATTAATAAGGAGGTGGGCAGGTTTGTGGCCCGGAATGGAGGGGTGGTGGTTCGCCATAGAGAGTTGGAGGAGGACACCAGTAAGTTCTTGCTTTAGAATGGGGTGCATTTAAAAGGAATGGGCATTGATATGTGGTTCTTGGGATTGCAGGATGGAGAACAGAGAGCTCTCCGTGTGTGGAGGGGTGCTCAGGCATGAGGTATCCTGTCAGAGCGCTGTGGTGGTTGGGGTTTAGGAGGGTGGGAGTCCTGTTGGTATTTGGGAAGTGCAACCCATTGGTAAGGTGTCCATTTAAATGGTGTTATGGTGTGGCCCGTAAGGCGGTGCTGGGCAGCTAGGAGCCAGTGTGTGTATAAACAATTTTTGGTTGGAACGGACTTTACCTTTTTCCTAGACCTTCAGCCTGGTGGAGTAAACTGGAGTTGGTTGTTGGTTGTAGTGCAATTGGGCACAGTGAGAAAATGGGCTTGTGTTTACAGTTTGATTGGGTGGAAAAAGTTTTATATTAGTAAAGATTGTAAAGTATATATAAAGATTATACTAATGTTATTTGTTCTTATATATGTTAAGTTATGTTTATGGAGATGATATTTAAATATTGTTGTAATTAATGGGTATTTATTGTTATTTAAGCTGTTTTGTTAATAAAATCGGCTGCTTGCCAGCCAATTTAAATCCAAGAAAGGTGTCAGTGTGTTTTTGGGGGAAGAGTATAGGCTGGTAGGCAATAGTGGGGGAAAGTGCTGGAAAAGGTAAGTAGAAAGTTGGGGTGCGGGAAAGGGTTTTTGCTGGAAAAAACTTTTGTTGGGGGCGGGAGTTTCAAACTACCCTTAGTCAAGTGAATGTTCACTTTACTACAAAATTAAGCCTCCTGACATTTTCTTTATGCACACATGCAGACTTTTTGAGCATTTTCGTATATGGTGGTGCAAAAAGAGCTGGACCTACAACCTATGGTGCAAAGGGGGCACATTTTGACTTTTTCACCTTGCTAAAGGAGCTTTACCCTGCCATGACTGTGGCCAATATAGTAGGATCCCATCATTCTTGATTTGTTTTCTTTGTTTTTTATTTTGGAGAATGTTAAAGAATGATCAGGAACACACAAAGGTGGAAGGCAAAATTATAAATATTTCTTCATTGGTCAGACCTTCATAGTTTCCAGCTCTGCACATAATCCTTGGACTAATCTCCATTATTAAAGAGTATGACAGCTGAAGTGAGGATAAGCATAGGGTAGAGGAAAATCAAAACTCCAAGGTAAAGGGGAAAAAAGACTCGGACTCTGACCCATAGCAATCCAAAGGGTGACTTATTTAAATGTCACTCTTTGGTGGACTGGAATTAGTACACCCTGAACCAATGAGAAGTACCACTGTTGTACATGTTCTGCTGAGAGCCTAACACAGGGAATGAACCAATAAAGAGGCATGTACAATATATTAGGCCGAGGACCATAAGAATCAGTTATTTACATCTATTACAGATAAAAACCACTACAGGTTTTAGAAGAGTCAATGTGCTATGGTCCATAACACAAAAAATATACACAAAAAGGCAGATACTGTGCGGGTGTCCACAATACAGAAATGATTAGTTTAGGGATGGAATATCCCGAAACCAGAACTCTAATGCACCTAAAAGATAACAGCTGGCACTCATCCTAAATATTCTGCACTCTCAAGCATTTAGGCATGTTCCAGCACTACCGAGAATGATCAGCTGTCTCCTAAATGAAACACATCCCCTGGATGTGATGATGTACAGATTATAGAATGTAGAGTTTCCAAATGGCCAAATAACAAAAACAGAAAAAAAAAAAAAAAACACTTGTAATATATTATTGCATGTAAAATAACACTTTATGAACCTTTTTTGTGCCATCTTTTGTATTTACGTGGCACTCACATATTACGGTAGATGCTTTTACAATAGAAATCCTATAATACAGAGATTGGTGTAGGGACACTGCCTTCTGTGCATGCTTTTCATGGCTGGGTTGAGCCAGCCTAAGCGTTAGTTACATTTTCTGCGTTCTAAAGAATATTGATTGCTTCAGCCTGCCATTGTTGTGTTTCAAGTAGCCCTAGCCAATCATTAGGGATGAGCAAGAAGGCCTCTGACAGTCTTGCAAAAATTTTCTTTGAACTTCTGATGGGTCCGCAAAATTTCGATTGTCAGTGGGCCGACTTTAAACATTAATAGCAAAGCCCCTATAAATGTTAGAACCACCAAAAATGCAAGGTATGTGTAGAAGAACAGTGGCAACAAGGAAAAAATATAAAAGTTATAAAAGACCTTTTGTTTTTCCAGAAAATGGCAGGCAAAGTGACAGCAGGCAAAAAGGATTTTATCGTGATGGACAGTGTACAGAAGGCAGCATAAACATTAGGACATTGAGAAAGGGTGGCACTACGTGTGAACTCATCCCACTAGCAGCAGTCTATGCCATTGCTATTTAATGTAGGCACCCCTATTTAATGTACAGCACTGCATAATTTGGTAACGCTATAAAAAACCTGTTTATTAATAATTATATTTGCTAGCTGTCATCATGACCTAGATGACATGTGTTAGGAATGCCACCCATAAAGATGTGGACAAGCAGCATAGTGACATTAGGCAAAAGGATGGAGGACCAGAGACAAAGCGTGGGTCAGCGAGACCAGTAGCAGTGTGTGGCCTCTGGTCAGTTACCACTGAAAAATCTATTTTTTTATAGTAGGACAGAATTTTTTCTGTACCAAACGGCCTTTTTGGTAAATACCAAGAGGTATCAAAGACTGAAATATCTGCATTAATTTCATTACCATTTCTATATGAAGTTGACTTCTGCTGAACGTTTTCTGACCTGTATTTTTGGGAAGACTATCAAAATCATAACCATTTTTGGAAGATTTCAAGGAGTTTTACTTGGTGTTAATGCAGATCATACTGTTCTCCTGATTAAAGTCAATGATTTGAAGACTGGTGAAGCTGTGCGAGGAGCAAGGCTGTTTTTTGGGCAAAATGTTCTAAATGTGGAACCAGTAGGAGACTCAAGAGGCCAAGAAGTTGAAAGAGACAATAGAAGAAAGATTCTGCATCTCCAGCACCAAAAGATCCTAAGCTTGGGAGCTTCTGGTCTGAACATATGTGGCTATGGGAAACTGTGTTGACTGCAGGTGGGCACAAGAAATCATGTTTACCTCTTTGACATCCTCACCAGGGGACCAGGGGTCTTTAAAAATGGTCTCCAAGTGGTTCTTGAAGACAAAGGCATCCTGAAGGTCATCCACGACTGTTGTTGTCTAGGAGAAATTTTGTCCCACCAATATAATGTTTTTAAATAATGTTTTTGATACACAGGTGGGTGATGTGTACTTGTTTTCCATGGAGACTAGTGGTTTTCTTCCTCATCGAACATCTACTGTGAAGGAATGTTTGAACCAGTATCTAAATATGCCGTCTGCACGTTTCCTGAATATCAAACAAACGGTGATGGAGCAAAATCCTAATATGTGTACCGACCGTCCATTGTCTGCTACTGTGCTGAAAGTGTTGGCTCTGGAAGTATCGCACCTCCTAGATTTGGGTCACGCTATGTTGGATGGCATGCTCTCTGACTTTACATTGTTAGTTGACAGCTATCCTAATGCTCCTCACCTAGCAAAAGCAGATGCTTTAGCTGGGACTGAGAACTTATGCTCTGAGCTTCCCAAAGAACTTCAGCATTTTTGTGTCCTACACCAAAAGATAGCTGAGAAAAAAAAAAAAAAAAAAAGAGATGCGAAAAGGCTTTAAAAGAAGATTATGTTACTAGCAATGGATTCCTTGTGAGATAAGAGAAAACAAAGCCATGATCTCTAAATGGGTCATTCCTAAAATAAGATTGGTGCTAGGAGACGCCTTAGATCATACACACACTTTCTCCTCTTTGTTGTGAGAACCACAGAACAATATAATATTTGATTCTCTCATGTATCAGCTTACTGGTCAGATTTTTAACAAATAATTAACATTTGAAAGGAAGAGAACTACTCTAATAATGATACTGTTGTATGTCTTCTTAAATACTTCAGAAAGTCTTGGCTAGAGTTTGTTTTTTTTATTAGTACATTTATAAGTAAATGTAAAAGATGTAAAAGAAAATTAAGCACAGAACAACTCAATGTGCATCTACTCTATTTTTGGGTTTTAGCATAGTCTGTTAAAATGTATCATTGTAAAAATTTTAGCTACTTTGGTTTGTTTAATACAACTGTTTCAAATATTGGGCATTTTGTACAATACTGTACATTTGTCCATTTCCAAATAAGTTGCTAATGTAGTTTAAAATATATATATATTTTTTTGGTTTTTTTAAGTAGGCCAGAAATTTCACTGTACCAAATGGTCTTCTTTGGTAATTAGGAACTGCAATTGTTTTATTTAGCTTTAGTGAATTTACAGTGTGAAAAAAGATGACTAACAATTTTTTCACTAATATACAATATAGATTACACTAAATGTGCTGACTGCTGACAAATTAACAAAACTGACTAGCTATGCGTGGCACTACTAAGTAGCAGCAACCACAATTGTACCTTCAGTGCATGTGCAGTCAGTGAACAGTACCTAAGAGTGTTATAAACACATTATAACTTGCACTAAATGTGCTGACTGCTGACAATTTAACAAAACTGACTAGCTAGTAGCTCATGTGAAAGAAAATACCCAACAGCAGTATGTGGAGACCGTGGGCCCTGAGATCGAGCGTGGACCGCATTGGTAACTGGCATCTAGAGCTGGGCGTAGTCCATCGTCAATGCCACCCAGAGCGGTAGGAAGGTAGGCGATAATGCTAGTGAAGTGGATGACATGAATGCCAACCCTTCGCATCTTGGTTGGCCAGTGAGTCCTTGTGTCAGTCAGTCAGTCAGTCAGTCACATCTGCAGTGGGGATATACCAGTTGTTACTAAAGCTACGTACACACTTCCAATTTTTATCGTTGGAAATGAACGACGAACGAATGATCGATTGGGCAAAAATCGTTCGTAAAAAAAGTAACCAACGACGCCGACGAACGAGGATAGTCGTTGGAAATGAAGCTATACGATCGTTCGCAGATATCGTGCAGGATCGTTCGTCGTTCGTTTACCAACGATAATAATTGGAAGTGTGTACGTAGCTTTAGCCACCTTTCGTTCATTTTCAAAAAGGTAAGGCGATTGACATTTTCCAGCGACAGTTGTGATCGGTTGTCTGTGACCACTCCGCCAGCAGCACTGAAGGTTCTTTCGGACAGAACACTGGATGCTGGGCACGAAAGAAGCTTGATGGCATAAAGTGCCAACTGCGGGCAGATTTCAAGCCTGTTGTCCCAAAAACAATGACGTCACTACTGTCAGGACAGGCATCCTCCTCACAACTGCTGTCGCCAACACCACCACCATCAGCCAGAAAAGAGCCAACGTAATCGTGCACCATGCGCTTCATCTGTTCTCGATGGTTATGCCCCTGCACTTCACTTGTTTGAGGTGGCCACATCAGGTTTCGCCAGGCAACCAGAAAATCCACCTGCCTTGGCCTAGACTTTCGGATGTGTGCGGCCTGCTGCCACCACTGCTGCTGCTGCCACCACTACAGGACGATACAGTGGGGGCAGTGTCTGCCTGAGCCCCCTGTGTGGAATGTGGTGTGCGGAAATCGTTTAGCTCCGGTCCCATAGTATTCTGCTCAGGCAGGACACCTTTTCTTTCTCTTGCGCAGGGTTGGGTAGAAAATGTGACAATTTGTCTTAGTAGCAATGATCCAGAAGGGTGGCTAGCTAGTAATCATCCCGGTTTTTGGTGCTGCAAATGCTATGAAAGAGGGGCTCCCTGTGGTTATCCTCCTCCTGTCCCTCAGTAGGTTCCAAAACATCTTCTTCCTAATCACCCACCTCCTCCTCTTCAAGCTGCAGCAATCCCTGTTCTATCGCCCACACAATACCTGGGGCATGACTGCACAAATGTGGGTTGGATGGGTCCTGTCCAGCGATGGCAGCCTCTGTTGGTGCTGGATGTTGCCAAGCGCCGCGGCGACAGTGGGGGATCAGCGGACATGGCTGCAGATGGAGCGAGCCTGTCTCAGTCCTGGGTACGTGCAGAGGAATTTCTGGACCACCAACTTCAGTACATGTGCAAAGCAGGGCACATGTGTTATGCGGCCCATGCACAGCACAGCGACAAGGTTGGCCCCGTTATTGCACACTACATTGCCTGCTGTGAGCCCAGAGGGCATCAGCCAAGCCTCAACCTCTCTGTGCAAAGTGGACAAGAGTTCTCTGACGGTGTGACTTTTCTCCCCCAAGGACACCAGTTTCAGCACTGCGTGTGCTTGAGGAGGCCGTAGTAGCGTGCCCGCGTAACCACAGTGTCCCCTACTGCTAACCTTTCAGAAAGAGTGTCAAAAAGAGAGTGGTTGACGGTAGAAGAAATGCAGGGGGAGAAGGAGGAAGGAGACTGTGGACACACATACGAAAAAGGGGTTACCTGGGCTCATCCTCCTCCTGTCCGTTAGAAGGCATCAAAACATCTTCCTCCTCATCAACCACCTCTCTTCAAGCCACAGCAGTTTCTGTTGTTCCATCGCCCCAAATCCTGGGGCGTGAGAGCACAAATGCGGGTTGGACAGGTCCTGTCCAGCAGCCTCAACATGGTCTCCCTCATCATCATCATCTTCCCCTTGAAACTCCTGATGCTGGCCAGTGTCCCTTCTTGCTTCTCCTGATGCTGGCTGTGTGCTATGGAGTGTAATGTCACTCTCATCCTCCTCCCCAATCACCACTTTCCATCAGGCCACACAGGGTATTATCAAGCAGAAAGATGATGTGAATGACATCGTTCCAGCCTGACCACTCCTGACTCACAACGTTTGTGGCCTGCTCAAAGGGGACCAGTACCTTGCACAGCGTCTCCATCTGCAGCCATTGGTCACTGAAAAAAATAGCTCAGTTGTGTGGCTGTACCAAGGGCCCCGCTGCCTCCATGCACCATGCTGACCAAGTAATATCGGATGGCAAGTTATTGCTCACACAGACTCTGGAGCATGTGCAGGGTGGAGTTCCATCTAGTCACACTGTCACAAATCAGTCTATGCAGTGGAAGCCTCTGTTGGCGCTTGATCTTGCTAAGCGCGGCAGCGGCAGTAGGGCATTGGCGTACATGGCTGCAGATGGAGCAAGCCTACCTCAGCAAGTCCTGCAGTCCTGGGTACGTGCGGAGGAACTTCTGGACCACCAGGTTCAGTACGTGCGCAAAGCAGGGCACATGTGTTATGCGGCCCATGCGCAGTGCGGTCACAAGGTTGGCCTCATTGTCACACACTATGTTGCCTAATGTGAGCCGGGAGGGCGTCAACCAAGTCTTAACCTCTCTGTGCAAAGCAGACTAGAGTTTTCTGGCGGTGTGACTTTTCTCCCCCAAGGACACCAGTTTCAGCACTGCCTGGTAACGCATGTGCTTGATGGAGCCGTAGTGGTGTGCCCACTTAACCACAGTGTCCTCCGCTGCTGGCCTTTCAGTAGGATTGACGAAAAGAGAAGGTTTACCGGTAGAAGGAAGGAAGGAGGAGGAGGGAGAGGACTCCAGTGGCCCATGCTTTCCCACCACACCCCTCAGCGGGGGTACCAGGTGCTGTAATGCCTCTTGCACACTACAGCTCACTGAGCTATGCAAGGCCACCCAGTGAGCGGTGAAGGACATGTTGTGTCCCACTCCATGCCCGGTTGTCCACCTGTCCATGGTAACATGGATTTGGCTAGACACCGAGAATGCCAATGCCCGGGAGAGGTTTTCCATTACATGTGCATGTAAACTGGGTACAGCAGTGCAGGAGAAGTAATGCCTGCTTGGTATATTCCACTGCCGCTCGGCACAGGCCATCAGGTCATGGATTGAAGCAGAGTTAACAATGCTGTACAGCAGTAGCTGCAAGGCCAATAGTTTGGCTAGACGTGAATTGAGTTCAATGACTCTTTTGTTGGTTGGGCCCATAGCCTGATGCCTTGTGCAGAACTCCAGTAGAGTGGGCTGAAGGGACTGGGAGCCATCTTTTGGGGACAAACATCGCCTGCCACCACAAAACCTGCAGGCACAAGCTTAAACTTCATCGCTTTTAGAAGCCTGGCTTGCACCAACCTCCTGAGATGTACTAGCAGTGACAGTTGGAGGTGGAGAAGGAGTCAGTGGAGGTGGAAGAAGAGATAGTGACGTGAATGCACGTCCTTCAAGAGAACGCAAGTACTGCTCCCTCTTTGGTTTGCGGTTCTTGCGCATGTGGGAAAGTAGGGATGTTGTACCAAAATGTGTCCTGGCCTGTCCTCTGCAGATCTGCCTGTGGCAGATTGCTACGCACCTGTCATCATCTTTCAGTGTGAAAAATTACCACACTTGAGCCACACTCTGCTGCTTTTTCTTTGTCTGCCCATGTGTCTGCTGGGTGCCGTGTGAGTGCTACAGTGCCATCTCCCCCACGGTCACATTGTCTCTGACTGTTCTCCTTTTTGTGACCACTCGTCTGTGTGTTCTTTGGGACTCACATGAGGCAGATTTGCAGCCTCTTTCATCTGCAGTCGGTTGCTGCTGCTGCCTTTCCTCTACGTCTGTTTTGGAACTGCTGCTAGCCCTTACCTGCACTGAGGGTTCCCAGATTACATCACGGTAGTCATCATTCTCATTTTCTTCTAAGCCAACCTCTGAAAATGCAGCAACTGATCCAGAACCCTTGCCCAGCAAGTGCTGATCACACTCTTCAAAGGTCTCAAAGTCTGCCTCCTGCTCTGAAATTCGTACTGACAGATCCTCAGGCTGTTAGTCAAACAACAAGGGAGAGTCATTGGGAGGTACAGGCACATTAGCCACGCTAACTGCTATCTTTGCTCCTGTCATGGCTGTGCTGGCTACTACTGCTGCTGCAGAAGAAGAGCCTACTGCACTTGAGGCCCCTGAGACCC
Source organism: Pyxicephalus adspersus (assembly GCF_032062135.1). Lineage (NCBI taxonomy): Eukaryota > Metazoa > Chordata > Amphibia > Anura > Pyxicephalidae > Pyxicephalus > Pyxicephalus adspersus. Next base: position 47,435,955 of record NC_092871.1, read on the forward strand.
AGTCCACAATACTCTCCACATGAAGTGGCTTTATGATTGTATTCTGCCCTCTCAATACAACTACCAGCGTACTGGTGCTCTACACACATCTCAGACCTGTTTGACAACTTGTGCTGCTGCCTACACCAGTTTGTTGCTGCCTCTGTCCTACAGGTCGCCCAACGCCACACCTTCCCCTGCTTCTAACACCTGTACTGAACGGTTTCTTTGGTAAACAGGAACAGGTATCCTTCACACAGAACACAAGATGGAGTGACTAACCCCTCCCTTCTTCCCTGTATATATACCTGTGCTCAGATCTCTTCTGATTGGGCTGCTGGGCCTTGCTGTGCATCCTGGGAGCAAATGATTCGCTCCCAGCGGCGATTCCCACCAAAAATAGTTGAAGTTACCGCCTCCTGCATTTTCCCCTGTTCATTCGATGAGAACATGCCCATGAAATGTTCGGTAAGCAAGACGGTAAGGCCCGATTCGCCGCAAGATTGAACATATCTCGCTCACTCATCCCTACCAATCATTGAGGGATTTGTTCATTAGTTAGGGCTAAAGCAAAGGGATAAATATTTCAGCCAAACTTACAGAAAGATTTCTCTGTAAAAGGGTCTCTTTAAATTTGGCCAGGTTTGGCCTGTTATTTTAAAGCTTTTATTGTCTGAGGGTCATATTGAGGACTATTGAACAAAAGGATAGCTACCTAGAAGGGCCATCTAGAAACAAATCTTGTGGTAAAGATTTTTTTCTGTGAGTCATGTGGAAGCTGCCCCTGGACATTGTAAAAAGAATCACTGTGCATTAAACCTGATATACCAGATGTCGCTTTAAAAACAAGAGTCAAAGGATGGTAATCTCCAAAAGGTACTGTGACTGTTCTTACAGTATTGCAGATCATACCAGTGACTGCAAACAGGATGATTCAAACTGTTTGGCATTTGTGACATTCAGATGCAGTCTGCTGGTAGCTTAAATGATTCTTGAGGAAGTGGAATGTGCGGTTGGGAATCAAAATAACAGATCCCAAGTTATAGTGGGTAAATTATGCCTGCCTTCAAGGACATGCAACCTGACTGGGTTAGTTTATATACCGGTAGTTATTGTATGTTATGTAATTATTGTTTGTTTGTGTAAGTTTATTAGGAATATCTTAATGTTATTTACCTTTTAACGGTATGTGTAATAAACGGCCATTAGCTCATTTGGACCATTATAAGTTGTGTCGGTATTTAAGTAGGGATGAGTGGTTTGGGTGAATATTGGAGCTGCAAGTGTACCTGAACTTTCCTAGTCAAGGTTGGAACACTTGTCAGGTTTTTTAGTAATATAGTTAGTTGGGAAATTGACCCTTTTTCAGCAACCACACAGGTGAGAGAACATGTCCTCTTGAAGACCATAGAGAGCATTAAAACGTTGACCATATTTTAAGCCTTGCTTATAGGAATCACTCACTGCGGGCCTGGGATGCAAACATGAACAATAACAGTATTTTCCTGCTTTGGTCATAATCCCTTTGTGATAAAGACGACCAGCTACTGCTGTTTCATTAACAGTTTCGGATCTTTTCTGATGGGGCAATGTGGCATCTCTATCATAGCCATGTGTAGTGAGGAATACAGCATAGAGATAATACAGCCAATTTCTTCTTGTCAGGAAACATACTCACTCTGTAGGGTGCACCAGTCATTTTTACCACATTTCAAACTGCTGTTTACATTGAAGGATTTACAGCTTGGCTGTGAATTGCTGCTTTCTATTCTAAAAAAAACAACAATTAGGGCTTTACTTTGTCAGAAAAAACAGTCACACACTACAGTCACACACTACGGTCCTTTGTATTACAGTACTTAGTGAGGATTCTACCATGTAATCCATACATCAAATGAAGTCAAATCAGCATCAATAGCTTTTCATTAAAAACAACAACACAGCTAACTTGTTTTCACACAGGCTTGTTTGCAGCTTACCTGCTGCAATTTCCACTCCTTTCCTTAGCAGTACATCTGTGCTTCTTTCAGCAGATCTCTAGTGTGCTGTAGCCCAAACCTAGTGTGTACCCGGATCGAATGGCAAGGCCCTTCCTTCCCATTCCAGGGCCCTGAAAAAAAAAATAATAATGGCAGCCCTAGCAGAGTTGCAATCCTCTTTCTTGAACTATTTTTCCCAGTACACACCCTGGTTTTTAAGAACCCATGCTCTACATCAGGGGTGACCAACACGTCGATTGCGATCTACTGGTCGATCACAAAGGCAAAGCGAGTCGATCGTGTAGCCCTTCTGTATGTCTATAGAGATGCTGACGATGTCTTTCATCAGACAAACACCAGGAACTTTTCATCCAAGGCTCATGTAACAGTTGGGAGTGGGAAGGGAGGCAGAGGGGGCGGAAGGCATTCTAAGGTGAGCAGTGATGGGCGGCCAAGTCAGTTCAGGCTCGGGGGCAGGGTTCAATTACTGAGAGATAGCTTTGTACAGATTAGCAGTTCTTTTTCTTGTGCAGCACATCATTATCCTATGACAGGTGATCTGTAGCTTTCCTGTCACTATAGTCTTGTAGTGCAATGTTCTGCCATTCAATGTCCCATTAGCTACAGTCACTTCTGTGTCATACTCAGTATATATTATATATATATTGTAAAAGTAGCTTGCAAGCCAAAAAAAGTGTGGGGACCCCTTCTCTACATGATGAAGACTAATATCTCCCATCCAGGACCCATCCCAGCCATCCTGTACATATCCTATAAGATTCCCTTCCATAGGAGCCAATGTAGTTTAAGTATGCAGGTTAGTTTTGCCATGTGATCTACCACAACCAATGAGTACAAACTTTAATGTCATATGATCATTAAGCCTAATATTGATTGTGACTATTTAGACTCCAGTATAGATTCCAATTCTTGCAGTTTATGCTGGGTCACTGGAGGGGTGAAAGAAGAACCAGGGTGGTGTTTCCAGAACAGTAGTCCACCATGAATATTTGTAGTGCAAGCCACCAGCAGGATAAAGTCATGGGATTTGACAGCTTATAGTGATAAATGGCTCTTCAATGTCACGTTGTGAACACTGGCATATTGGTAAAGTCACATTCAGAGCCAGTACAATGAAAGTATTGGCAGAGTGGCAGAGTAATAATATTATCAACAGGACAGGAATGTTTCTCTGTTTTTTTTTTTTAACACAAAAAGCTTGTGTGTAAACTCTTAGATGACACAGATTTCTGATACATTTGTTAAGAAGGAAAAATCATCACAACCATTTCATCTGACATCAGTTTTATGTCCTGATTTAGCATTGTTCTGCCTCTGATCTGTCTCTGAATGTATTATTGAGGTATTCTATTGTAAACAGGATCAAAGTATCGGAGCTAAAAAAATAGGTGCAAACATTCCAGCCACACATAGAACCCAGAATGTTTAAAACCCACAAAAAGTGCAAGTTTTCTTGGTCAGGAATATTGATTTGTTAAAGCAGGGCAAATTCCATTTAAAACCTGAGCCCCAAGAAAACCGTTAAATGCAGACATGAAATAAATACTGTGTATGAAAACTGTTTCACCTGGTAAAAAAGCTATGTATGTTTGACAACTTGTCAAACATAGTACATTCCTGCTTGGAAGGCAAATCTGATTTGTCACTGCTGCAGCTTAGTAATGCAGATCTCCTCTCTTCCCCTTACCCTATGAATGGACAGTAAGAAGAGAAGCTGCAGAAAGATCAACTCATCTCTCCGACCTCTTTTTTTCTTCCTATTAGAATGCTTCTTTTGTTGCTCCTCCTCATCCCGCTGTGAATTTTGCTGTACAGGAGATTACAAATGGCTTATTCCAAAGTAAATGTAGGTATCTATACTGCTTGAACAAAGAAAAAAATAATTTTAGCATTTATTAGCAACTGGAGTTCAGCATTAAATACATTGTTTCATTCATATTTGATTTGACATTTTTATTAATTTTGAAATGAAAAAAGCATTTAAAAGGATTAGACAGTTTCTGCACAGTTTTTGGGGGAGTGTTAAAGCAGTTCCACTGTTCAAGTGGGGGTACTGACTCCCCTTTTCTTCCTATGTTTTAAAGACCCCATGGTCTCCATGCAGCACACCATTGTTAACTCTTTTCATTAACAGGTTTTCATTTTTTAAAAAGGTCAATAATTTTAAAAAGTTGATCAAATAGTAATTGAGTATGTAATAGTTTTTTCATTTAAAATGTGGTAAAAGAACACATAGGCACATGTGTGCTATTACCGTGCTAAATGAATCTGAATTAAAATCCAATATGTCTGAATCTAGCGTAAGAGCAATAAAAGGGACTCCTTGAAGTGCGTAGCGACAGCTGTGTGATTTGATATACCACATCTGCTTCCAGTACATAACTTTACAAAAGGAGTGCATCAAAGCCACCACATCTAACAAGCCATAATAATAGCAGCACCCAGGCAGCCTCATATTTCTCCGTCATCAATTCAGACTAGTTTTCCGCACTTGTTAAATATTCATTGATGCTGGCGATGGATAAATCCCCCTCAGGCTCCAAAGAATAGGAAAATGTAGGTAATTATTAGACAAAAGCCTGTGGCAGAATTCTGTGTCACTCTCTGGTGGACAGCAACTAATTTTTTGTCTAAAATAACAGGATGGCAATGTCCTCAACACCCGGGTTGGTATTAACTATGAGTGGTGAAGGGAATCAGTCCTACATTATCATTATGTCATTTTAGTAAATAACCAGCAGTGATAACTGTGAGTGATAAATATTAATCACATCTTATTTGATTGAAGAAACCTTAACTATCATGGCTTTTCCCATTAACAAGTCATTTTATTATCAAAGATCATTTATCAGAGGTGAATGTGATCACTCAGCCTTTAACCAGGTATTCGTTACTTAGATACAGAGTAGCTTTCTTTATTAGATCTACTGGAAATCTGGAATTCTGCTTACTGGAAATCTGTTTGAGTCTAAAGTTAGAAAAAACATTTATTGGGTATTTTTTGGTTTGGAAATATTTATCCAGATCATATCATCCACTGTACATTCAGTGCAGGCTGGATGTTTAAGTGTTTTAGTTGTTTTTACCACACCACATACCTCACTTCAACACTAACCCTGCAGTCTACTTGCATATTTTTTTTTCGTAAGCATCACACAGAGCATCAATAACATGAGGTGCGCCACCAAAACTAAAAAAGTTAGTTTTCTATGTCAACTCCGGAACATCTTTATCAGTCCTACACCAAAACCTTCTCTGAGCTGATCTGCCAACAATGCAGGCCTGGTCTCTCTTTACAATGCACAAGCCAAATGAGGCTCCAAGTTCTCTTCCCTGCTGTTATTCTTATGCTGATCACAGAACAATAAAACAATATGCTGCTGCTATTTAATTACAGCAAGTGTACCATTAAGCCAATGCAAACCACAGAAACAACAAAGGAAATTGAACAGAAGAGGTAAAGAAGAGAATTTTAAGGTAAAGAAAATTTTGAATTTTAAATTGATTTAGCAGATCAGTTCACAGTAACTAAAACAAAGAATGTGCCTTTCTTAACTTCTTTTGCCGATGGGCCAATAGTGTATTAGGTATAAAGCAATACATTTGTTTGCATAAAAGATTGAAGCTAAAGGTACTATGGTGTAGAAATAACTATGGGGGGGGGGGGGCTAGGCTTAGACTTCCTTAACTGGAAATGTTATTATTTTCAATCCTCAAAATGTTAAAAATATGGTATCCAGACAACTACTTCTTGGCCCTGTAATTTTGTAGGCAATGCTTCCCAATTTTTTTTTTCCTTCAGATACCACTGTACCGGGTTGAAAGGATCTGCTTCTACTTCTAGTTCCTTGAATGCACCGTGACTTCTCCTGCACCAGAGAGACAGACGTCTGGAGAGATATCCCAAATAACACACACGCACACAGTATGGTCTTAGGAATATACTCTGATGTTTACTTGAGAAGGTGGTCTTTTTATACACAATATAAGGGGTGGTCTTTAGTTACATACAGCTATTTAGGTTTTAGCCATATATAGTGTTATTTGATACATTGTAAGGTATACAAGGCATACATCGTATTGCAAAGAATTTACAATTTCCACCATCTGGTTACAATTAAACTGAGTAGACAGGAGAAGAAATACAACTTCCTTACAGGAACATATATGGCTCAAGTTAGATTAGCTATTTTAACCCTTCACAGGTCAGCTTTATTTTAAAGCTGAACTCCAGAAAGATATGTCGAAGGAGAACCCTACTTTTATCAAAAAAGTATAACATATAGAATTGCTACACATGCAATTTTTTAATGTTCTTTCACAGACCTTTCAATTTTTATCTACAGCCTCTGTATTTACTACAAAGTGTTTAAATGTATTTCAATATTATAGCCCAAAGGTGTTCCACAATTTGTGGATGATTTTATCAAAAGTCTCTACTAAGATACAAGTTACATTTTAGGCATAACATGCAATTATACTTTACACACATTGATACTTTGATCTGATCAGTAAAAGTATACTAGGTGGTTAATACTAAACCAGACCCTAAAATTAGCTTGCAAAAGACACTGTGAATTAAACAGTTATATCTATAAAAAAAATAAATAAAAAGATGGTAGAAAGCTGAGTTAAAGCGAAGGTTGTAACACTGTTCAGCCAGGCACCCCTGCCAGGTATCACAACCAAGTCTGTAAACTCACTTTACTGAACTGTAGTAAGGAAATACAAGCTATAACTGGACAAGTAAAGCAAATCCTGATATTTAATCAAAATCAACTCGAAACACTGGTGTTAAATCATCAACAACAGAAATATTGTCGACTTCACAAACACAATCAAGGTATCTTTTCAAAAAAATATGCATGGGCACAGAACAGATCAGAAGATAAAACCTCCATAAGCAGTGTATCTACATATTTCAACCTGACAGTCTTCCTTATTTAAAAAGATTTTCTGCTGTGCCAATGTTACCAACAAATAATTTAGTACAAATAATTTAGTTTCAAAATTAAAATTGTTCAATACCAGCGATCGCGGTTTACCGCGGTCCGGACTCGAGTGTGCTCGTACACGCGCCTCCTCACTGCCAGCCGGATTCCTGCCGGCCGCAAGCTTTTTCAGTTGCTGAATAGCACGACGGCGTACGATTTCGGATCGCGAATACGAATGCGCGAGTGATCATTATTCTGCTTGATGAATCAGGGGCAATGTGGCAACAATCACAGCATCTTTCATGACATAGGACACTCATGGGAAGAGAGTGAAATCAGAAATGGATGTTTGTATTTGTACTGATTGTGGATATTTGGTTTTAAAACTCACATATGATACATAAAATTGGGCCATGGAAAGCTTCAGGCTAAAGTAGGGGTATGAAAATACTTTTTAAGCTTGAATTCTTATAGTACCAAAGACAATACTCAAGATAAATATGCATGTACAGTCTATTTCGTGACAAAATGTACCTGTAACTAATCTTTTATGCTATAGGTTGGTTTGTATGATTGTTGGATCAGTGTATAGATGTATTCAAACCATTATATACTTACGCAGATTATAGTGATACTACTGACTGGGGTAGCCCTTGGCCCCTCCTTAACTAACAGGGGCCCCAAGGGATGCCCCAGGTCAGTTTAGCAGAGGGAGACCTGATTCAGTTCTAAAAAAGGGGCCTACTACTGGCTACGCTTGCCACTCCTTATCACCCTGTTTATTCTGTAGCCTTAAACTTGTAATTTGTGGAATAACAGCTGCTAGTTGTAAGACAGGAACCCAATACAATATATCACCCTTGCTCAAGAGAAATACTACAAATGTGTGTGAATTCTGGCTAGTGAGTATGGCATATCCCACTTCATTTTATTTACATTTGGTTGAAATGTGAAGTATATACAATGGGAATACATGCAGGTGGTGGAAAAATAATGGGATGTATTTAGTGTATGGATAGAGCATAAGTGTTTGGAGGAGAACACTGTGCAGATTTCTCTATCTGCACTTCAGTCTTTTCTTCTGGGAACACGAACATTGCATGCTGGGTGCAGGCAAACGAGAGGAATCAGATCTATGTAACATGGTTCCTGGTGCAATATGTTCATCAATATCAGGAATCTGATTTGCCAGAAGCAGAAACTCTTATTTTTTTTTTTTTTTTTAAACACTTCAAACTGAAGCAAGGACTCAATCAAAATAAACACCAAGTAGCATTTTGAGAATGTATTGTCTTAAACTACAGTAGGTGCTCTTATAAAACCTATTCTATGTAAACATTCACAGTGGGTAAACATTAGAGAGGGCAGCCCAGCATCCCCAGCTCCCCCAGAAACAATACCAGAAACAACGAAGGCACCAGGCTGCATATTTAAAAAACACAGGCAGCACCAGTATAATCACAGGGTAGTCTAAAGCCCCTCAGAAGAAAAAAAAAAAAAAAAAAAAAAAAAAAAAAAAAAAAAAAGAAGAAAACTATTGCCAACTAAAGTGGACATAGATGTTTGGTCCACCAACATTGAAGCAGTTCTCCATAAAGAATTCACTAAATTGAAGCAACAAATAATTTACACTGATAGTAAAGTGACAAAATTTATTACCTGCACTGACTCTATAGAAACCAGGCTAACAGTGCTAGAAAATGCCCAAGTCTCAATTCGACGTATAACCTCCATGCAACTTTGAATTGAAGACAGTGAAAATAGGAATAGACATACACAATTTAAGGCTGAAAGGAAGACCGTGGACCTCCCCTATCTAAACGGTGGGAAAAATATAGGGGGTCTGTATATAGCATATAAAATATACTCTGCTTCTATGAAGAATAGTTACTGCTTTGTTTCATTGTTTTCGAAGACCAGCACCTGCAACAGAAACAATCAGCGGTATGACCCGGAAAGCTGAGCACAGAATAGCATTGAAGGCTGATAAGAGACCCTTGCAGTTAGAACCAGTTTGAATAAGAATCCAAAATGGTGGACAATCATTTCTGAGGACTTACGATTTTACATTATTGGACAATCTGCTTAATGACAATTTCATAACGGCTTAAGCCCTCCTATACAGGAGTTATTCTGTATACCTATAAAGATTGATGGATTCCCTGGTTTTAGTTAAAATCTCTTTGCCTTAACTGCTAAGCATTTGATTCTGTTTTTAACTGCAACAATAAACCTTCCTAATAAGGATCTACTGTCTCATCACTGATGGTCCATTTGGAGACCCCCCTAAAAGAAACAGACAAGGGATAACCCTTCCCCCAACCCGATTCTCTTTGTAACTTGTATTTTAAATTAAGGACAAAATGGACATATTTCAAGTCATTTCGTACAATGTAAAAGGTCTTAATCATCAAGCCAAGAGGCCCATGATACTTAATGAACTACATAGCCTACATGGTCATGTTTGTTTTATTCAGAAAACTAAAGACAGTTATCAGTCTCTCGTCTGACTCAAAATAGAAGAGGGGGGGTAAGCATACTGATGGCCAGATCCCTACCAGGGCACTGGCAAGATGTACTTACTGATCCTGAAGGGTGTTACTTATTTGTCAAAGGCATAATGCAGAATAAACAATCCCCCCCTCCGCTGCCAAAAGATTCTCCACCAGCCAAACCTTTAGGCTTTTAGCACACTCTATAATTGAGACACTCTACAATCAAGGTTCCCCTCCACCAGTTATGTGCAGCAATAGAGGCAATTAGAGAAACGCTCTCTCAGATATATGCCATACTTAATGACTCTTAACACTACCGTTTATTGATAACTTTTTTAACCAGAAGGTAAAGAACACTGTCCCGTCTTCAAAAGTTTTATCCTTTTGTATACAATTGTGGTTGGCTGTGCAATGAAGAAGGAACCAAGATTCACATTTTCTGGCTTTGCACAAACCCAAAGAATTTTCGTCCCAAGTATGTTTCATATATACGAGCTGACCAATTTCTCCTATCAATAGCCAGCCGATGAGTTCCCATTACTATTCTACCTCAGCTCTCTTTCATACAAAAAATACAAGAAATCATTATTAATAAATTTAGTAAAGTGTCCACGGACTGCATTCCAGCACTATGGAAATCAGAATCGCCCCCAACCATTCCTCAGTTGTTCTCTACGATAAACTATCATGATGGAGGATTTGGCGGCTTCATTTAAGGAGAAAACCAAACAGTTGTATAAGACATGATTCTACTGGCTAACTTTTGAATGCACAGATGAATACAAATAGCTTGCGTTTGATGAAAAGGTAACAGAACTAACTACCTACCACCATTGACCTCCTCCGCGAACTTAAACTGGTCCTAATCAAATTCTGACTATCTTTATTTAGAGTTCAAACCTCACCATTCACCCCAATAGCCCTCCTCCTTCCCTACCCATTCCAATTCTTTTTTGTATCCTATTGCAAAAGTACCCCAAAAAATGTACAAAATTATAACACATTTCTTTCTTTTCTTTTTTATTTTGTTGATACTGTTCCTGTAATTTTATGTACAGTGTTATGACATGGTGAATGTACAAACGTGACAAGCAATATTTTTTGTAAAAATTCTTTGTAATATGATGTGTACTCTCTCAAAATAAAAAAAAATAAAAAAAAAGAGAGAGAAAACAGAAGTGCATTTTATATATTTATTGTACCCAATATAGAGAAGAGAAAGGCTACTGTGCAGCAACAAAACATTCAGAAAGAATCAAATACTGGAAATTACACCCCAAATATAGAAGAATATAATTCTGTGTTCTGCTGAACCATTTTGTGCATGTGATTGCATAGGGCTTTGGTGCATGCCAGTTCTTGGAAGCAACAAGTCACTTTTGGCAGCACAGATGCTTTTCTTCCTCTAGAGCAGGAGTGTCAAACTCAAATACACAGTGGGTCAAAATTAAAAACTTAGACAAAGTCTTGGAAACTGAAATAGCACCGCTACTACAATTCCCTGTGTCTATAATACAGTCCAATGCGGGGCCATACATAGGCAGAGAGGCCACTGGTCTACAGACGCAAGTGATGCCGGAAATTGTAGCAGCGACGCTAATTTAATGCAGTAACGGGCAAGCTGCAATTCATAGTTAAGATTCCTTTAGGGGGGGTCAAAAAAAAAAAAAAGGTAAGAGTTGACACTCCTGCTCTAGAGGAAGGGCAGTACCACAAATGCAACGGCAATGCATGCAAATGTGTTAAGACACAATGTAGTCTGTTGCTCCTGGGCACATGATGTCCCTTTGCTATCCCATCTGGGAGTGACTAACTGTTGTAATAAGTGTTAAAGTACCTTACTGTGCAGTTTCCACAAAATAAATACCAGATTCTGGGAATTACACTCAGAATTCACAAGAAGTGCTTATGTGCAGAATTTCTGCCTTCAGATTTCAAACACATCCTAAGAATTGCATGTGGCATACACACAAATGAAGTGCTGCTGTGCATGCATACAGAATAAAAGCATTTATTAAACCTAATACACAAAAATAGGATAAGTACTAATATGCAGAGTCTATGTATTTAGAATTAAAACAGACATTCCTTCACCTAGCATACAAAACAAGAACATGATACAGAGTTAATAGGAAAATATTATTTAAATACAGCATATTGAACAAGAGATGTAATACTGTGGTGTATCTATGTAAACAGAAAAAGGACAGATTCCCATAAATTTACTTATCCTGCAAAACAAACTAAGTGTTATTGTGAAGCATTCATAAATAAAAGTAAGTACAAATACTGCGGATTAAACCCAGGATGGTTATTATTAGAAAAAAAAAAAATACAACACCTATTGAACCTAAAGTACAAGCAAGCATTATAAGCTTCTGTCTGGAAATTAATTTAAATCAATATAGAAAATGATACCAACTGTACACACAAAAAAAAAGCTAACACAGCATCAACATTTTTCATTGTAACACGAAAAGCTTATCAAAATATTGAGCGCTATTAGATTGCCTATAAATTTTGTTATTGTGAACTGCTTCAGTAGGGTCAGCATCGAGCAGCAATTTGTTACGGACTAGGCAATGTTTCACAGGGTCTTGCTGAATAGTACCAGTGGGACCGAGAGTGTGCTGACAGGCAAAGGAGCAGGTGCACATTATGTACAGCCAACGTGCAATAAAAATAAATGCCTGTAACAGAAAGAGTAAGAAGGAAACACTACAAGAGGCAAAGGAGAGAAAGGAAGAAGTTGCAAAACAATAGAAAGAGTTGGTGTTTTTTTTTTTTTACAATATTAAAATAATTTTGAACAGAAAACATTAAACAAAAACATTATTTGCACAGTTGGCAGTTAAGGAAATCATGTCCCATTGCTTGTTTTGAGCTGAACCTTGGGTCAGCCATATTTTGGAGCATAATTTAAGGAGAAAGCAAGGATAAAACTTGACTGTGGAACAGTTTTGCAGACCTCTAACCGAGCAACCCCCCCTTCCCTACCTTTACCCAATTTCTCAACCAATAAACACCATATTTATTTGTAAATGGCCCAAAGGCCTTTTATTACATCAATCCTCGTAAATACAGTTCTTACACATAAATACCATAACAACAAAATAAACCAACATTCCATAACATAACGTTCAAAATAACCATAAACTTCGTTAACTATACTGGTTGCTGGTCCTCAATGGCACCTAATTACACTGGTAGTCTGCTGCCACCGGAATTGCTCCCAGCTGACAATTCTCTCAGCTCAGGAATGATGTAACCAACCAAAATTTTTCAAAAATCATGGACACGCCACACCACTGGTGACTCCGCAAAGGAGCCACCCATTTGCCCCAACTCTACCTCCTTGGTCAATTTTGTTGTCACTATGGCAAATTCCTCTCCTGGGTAGGAATTCTAAAACCCTCCTCAAAACCCAGTTCCAACAGCCACACCACAGCTCTGTCAGAGTACCTATTTAGAAAATGGACCGCCCTTTCTATCAGCATCACCCCTTTTTCCAGGGAAGTCTCCAAGCTGGCCCTTCCCCTGCCTAAAGAATCTGGTGAGGCCATGAGTCCCGTTGCACCCTGAACACCCAAAAACAACAAGCCCCGGAAAACTTGCACACTCCCTCGTTAAACTGCCTGCATAAACCTTTTTTACGGAGGGCCAGGGACCCCAATGTAGAGGGCCGCCGCCCCCCTAATAAGGGGGCACTCTAGCTGCCATCATCAACTACATCCATAGGCTGATATCTTTGTGTTTCCCGCAATGGCTGCACTGCCTTGAGTTTACAAAACTGTTAATAATGGAGCCATGCAGTGATTGCATCAAAATAACGTCGAGCAATGCTCAAGATGCCTTCTCCCCAATAACACTTGCCAAGATGGCAAACTCTTGCAGCCAATTAACAAATGTCCTGGGATCATTGGAAATCTCTGCTGTCCCCCCCCCCCTTTTTCCATTTATCTAACCCCTGATCTAAGTTTAAAGTTCCAGCCTCAACAAAAAGACTATGTCGATGAGCTCACTGTGCCAAATCTTTTCCCACACATCCTGCTTAACCCCCCCCTAGTGGTATTCCCGAGTGTGACTTGGGGTGGATTTTACCTGCAAATAGCGGTAATCCTGAGTTACACTAGGGGTAGCATTAAGCTAAAAAAAACCCCACTTACCTTGCTCCATTGTCATCCCCGATCATCCTGCTGGTCCCCACAGGTCCTGGGGACACATCCTTCCTCCTCGATCTTCAGCTGGCGAATGCGGTGACGTCAGTGCCAGCAGGCGGATCAGTGGGAAATTGAAAACATTTTGTATTGGATTCAATACAAAATAGCTGTATTGAGTCCAATATAAAGAAATATTCATATAATATATCAATTATATATGCTACTGTACACCTACATTACATGTTTAAATATTTTTTTAACAGATTTTTGTGTTTTGTTATTTAAAGTTTATTAAATGTATTACATTTATTAAATATTGGTGAGTTATGCCTATGAATTATAGCCTACAATGAAAAATACATTTCCATGGAAAAAAATTGTACCACTTTTTGCACGGAAATTTGCATGGCATTAGACCACTAAGGAGGTTAAAGGTGCGCCCCAGCGGACCTTCAAAATAAACAATCCTCCCTCCTAACAGCATCCTCCATACTCACCTGGTCTCCATAATCCCCTTTCAACGCTCGCTGATCTGACTCCTGACCTGCCCCCTTGTCCACCACAGCCTCCCCCTACCCACTGCAACCTCTCCCCCCCCCACTGGAGACCTGAACTCCTTGGCACTATGCCCCCTTGCCTCACATGCTGCTTTAGGCCAATTGTTTTTGTAGCTTTACAGCCTATTCATGCCTTGAGAACTGAAATGCAATGGGTTTTGGCTATGTTTAGCACCCACACCTTTCCAGGAGCCTGTTAAGCACTCTTTTAAAATTGTTCCCCATCTTTTTGTTTACCAGTGAGAGACTGGCAGGAAAGGTCGGCTTTATCAAACTGAGCAGTATTCATTTATTGCCAATTTATTATTCAGCCTCAGACTAAGGACCACAGCATAGTTTGGGGCCTGTATTCCCTGTACAGTCCCCCGAGACAACAGTCTCAGGTAACATGGCACCCCCTGTATCCTCGTAGTCCCCTGAGGCTACAATCTCTGGTAACGTGACAATTTCCGTATGCTGGCAATCTCCTGTGACTACAGTGTCTGTTAACATGATAATCTGACAGTCTCTTCTAGCTTCAGTCTCTGGTAATGTGACAATTTTTACCCTTGCAGTCCTCTGTGAATGGACTCTGCTAAAATGAAAATCCTAGTAGTGTCCTGTGACTGTAGACTCTGATATGGCATTGCAGAAGTTACTGCATGCAGACTGTATGTACGTCTGGGATTATAAGTACTGTACAGGTGTCTGAGAATGTGTGAATGCGTCCTGCAGTGATAACATTCTAAGCAGACTGTTTGTTGCATATTTTTTTTTTAAATGTAACATCATAAAAGTAAATTCTTAGTGTTTTTCATATTTGGCTGAGCAATGCCGACTAAAATGCTTATTCCAGCAGATGTAGAGAAAAAACACAAGATGCTCAGTATGAGAGGACTGAGTAAAGCTGTGTACACACTTCCAATTTTTATCGTTGGAAACGAACGACGAACGAATGACCGATTGGCCAAAAATCGTTCGTAAAAAAAGTAACCAACGATGCCGACGAACGAGGATAGTCGTTGGAAATGAATGACCGGACCGGCAGATCGGATTGGATGAATATCGTTGACATCTATCGTGTGTACGGTCGTTCAGTGATCGTGCATGTTCTGAGCATGCGTGATGAACGAACGTTCGATCGATACAGGCTGTATTGTGTATGAGTGTGTGTGTGTATAATACATATATATATATATATATATATATATATATATATATATATATATATATATATATACATACACACACACATACATACATACATACACACACACTTCACTTCCTGTGGTCCACGTCCCTTCCTGTATCGTTCAAACGATCGCATCTGTCGTGTGTACAATATCTTTGAACGATCGTATCGTTATCTGTACAGGATCGGTGCTATACGATCGTTCGCTGATATCGTGCATGATCGTTCGTTTACAAACGATAATAACTGGAAGTGTGTACACAGCTTAACATACATAATAATTCAAGGATTCTTGGCCACAAGACTGGCTATATACACACAATATAATTTTTAAAGAATTTTCTATAAATTTGTACAATGTAAACTATTATATATTTTAGGATTATATCTTTAAAGTTAAAATTACAATTTAGGTGACATTACACAAATAAAAAAAAACAAAACCATAGTATTTAATATCTTGCTGGTCTTTACACTGTCACCTTCCTTCTTAATTTGTGCCTTCCCAATATAAATGAATATATACCTTAAATCAGTTTCTTTAGCTTTCTATATGAAAGTGGCTACAGCATATCTTGTCCCTGCTGTATGCTAGTTGTAGCCACCCTTTTACACTGGATATTTAAACTCAAATGTGGCAACACATACAGAACCAGCATGTATAACATTGATGTGATGTAATATTGGAGCACACATGCACTGTAGATTATGAGTCACTCATGGTATCTAAAATTTGGCAAGTAGAGCTGAGGCAGATGCATGACTGAGGCAGGTAAGATCTCTCACAGTACCAACAACATCCCTTCCTCTCCCTGTTCCAAACCTCCCCCATTTTTAAATATATATATATATATATATATATATATAAACACACACACACAATACCGACACCTGTGGGGGTGGTGCAAATGGTCTCTATGGCTGTTTATTACAATGTATTCAAACATTTACATATTCTTAACACATTCACTTAACTTGTGAATTATAAACCTTGTAAGCTAAACTACCCAGTTTGCAGGTCTTCAGGGGCTTAACTCCTCCACCAACGTAATCCCAGGGATTTGCACTCCTTGATATATCCATCTTACAGGCCCCACACACCTGACATTTTGCCAATTTACCACCATTTTTCCAATTTACCACCATTTTTCTGGAGACTCAATACCATAGAAGGCAGTCCAGACCATATGATCAACTTGTCCACTCACTGCCCCTCGAGGACCTCAACTGCCACAAGTGTCATACCTTATACTTGCATGCCCCTCTATATCCACAGTGCCCTCTCTATTCCTTCTTGTACCCCCAAAGACCATAAATCAAACCCCACTGCATTTAAATAAATTCCATTGGCTTGAAAATCTTCCTCCAGATCCTTATGTTGTACTGTAAGCGGTGTACCGGGGCTTTCTAGGATACAGCGAAGTCACAAACAGGAAAGACAACACGGACACCAGCTCATGTAAAACAGAACATACTTTACTGAGTAATATAACAATGAACAAAATTTAAAAAAAAAAAAAAATCTACCCACTTTTTTATTTACTTTTGCCTAAGCCTTATGGAGTCATTTCTCAGATCTTGCCATCCGCCACAATTTATGACCACACAATAATTAACCCTGGAAATGCAGTGCATAATCACGGGAAGACCCATTTTACATCCCTAATTAGTTCCTGCATTGACCCAGATCATTCCCACCCACATTAATACCACCACATCCAGAGGCCTATCCATCCTAGCAAACTTATGAATCTCCAGAATGACCCTGCTCCACAAAATTCCCAGTACCCCTATCCAGCGTAGGATTCTAATACTTCCACAAGGTGTGGGCACACATACAACCTGTACAGCGAGGACTCCCAATGACCAATCTTCTTAATCATTGATTCACCCAGTCCCCACCTCGCAGCCTCTGTAGCTGCCCCTATCCTGAAGGAATGAGAAGCATACCCCTGCTCTTCCAGCCCCTCTGCCCCTAGACACCTGCGGAACATAGTGAAGAACTGATACCTCGACAGTGAACTTCCATTGCAATGCACCATAAATGAGCCTTCCTGCACTGGTCTCACCCCCAAGAATTCTTGCACCGCTTTTACTGGGCAAGCCCTACTTTCACGCACCTTGCCCAGTACCACCATGACCTTCCTGCCTTAGGGATCTGTTTTTGACTTACTGATCCATATCACTACCCTGTCCTGATGACAGCCCACATCTTTCCTCTGAATCCCACCATCTCAAGCCCTTGCTGGGCTCATGAGCTCCCCAAAAAATTATAGAACAAAAGCCACCCGGAAAAAAATAACCATGTAAGCTGAAGAACACACTCCTTCCAAATAACCAAGCAAGAATAGCAACAAGGAATAGGAAACTGGACATCTGTGGTCCAGAACCACACCCCCATTCCTGTATCCCTTCAATTCTTGTCACACCACAAATGACTTACTAAAAGGCTATTCCCTCAGTTTAATATGTCTTGGAAACTGACTCTTCTACCCCATGCTGTATACTGAAAACACAATAAAGAAACATAATCCCTGTCTGATGTGGCTTCCCCTAACTCACCACAAATATGAAACCATTTCCTCCAAATAGCCATATACGCCGACCACGTCGCACAAGACCCTGACCATTGATCAACTCCATCACCTTCCCGTGACTACCTGCCACAACTACACCGGCCATGGGACCCGGTACTGCCCTGTCTGCGGCACCAGTACTTGAAACGCATCCCACTGCAACCCGAGACAAAGCATCCACCACCTTGTTACCTGTACCAGGAATGTGAACAGTCCATAAAAAACTAATTAAAATGCATGCACAATAAGACGAAATGTCTTAACAAACAAATCACTGGTTCGGATGACGCAGACCATTTGTTCACTGCCTGAACCAGTCCCAGGTTGTCTCAATGGAAACAAATCTTGTTATTCACCAACCTTTTCCCTCACAGTTCCACTGCCAACACAATTGGAAAAAGTTCTAACACCTCATTCGACAACAGCCCTCCTTCTCCCATTCCATGGGCCACACGCCCGCGCTCCAAGCCTCTTGAAAATAAGACGTCAAACCCCACTGACCCTGCGGCATCCGTGAATAGTTCAAGATCCAGATTGTCCACTGTCCATTTACCAAGCAATGACTTTATCTGCCTCAATTTTAGCTTTCTCCTACCCTTTGCTGCCAACACCTCTTGTCTAAAAGTCAGCAAATTACCCTCTGGCAGCCTGTACTCCATTGCATGCATGTCGAGTACTATCCTTAAAAATGACAATTCCATAGTAGGGCCTTCCCTCTGCTAATGGTATACCGTTATATTATTTCGGCCACATATTGCAATGTGCCCAACAGCCAATTGGCAAACACGTGATATCGTCGAGTGCAAGACCGACTGAACCCCCGCCAAGTCCCACTCCAAAAAAAAGAGAGCTGAAAGTCTCAAACAGCACGAAATGGCACAAGCCATGGGAAGGCATCTATCCACAAAATACATGCCCTCCCACTTGCAACCTAACAATCGTAAGCTATCCAGATATACTGGTAGCAAACGAAAAGCCTCAATGTCTACTTTCACAAGCAATGCAATCCTTATCTCCTCACACACTTTACTGCAGAATCAAAGGACGCATTTGAAACGGAGACCCCGGTCTATGGATGAATTCACAGACCCGCCCTGAGGTAAAGACAAGTGGTGAATAAATCGAAATCTGTTCAGATACTTCTTTGGTACAAGGCCTAAAGGTGACACCACCAGGTCCCGCAGGAGGTGAGTCGCTGAAGGGATAGGCCGTTCCACCCAAACTTACCTCCTTGGACAACTTTTTCCTAACTACTTCCAGATACCACAAAGCCGGCTGTAAATTTTCTGGCATAGGCAGGACAAAGTCTATGACACTGCGAATGTGGAAACCTTCCTTAAACTACCTACCAGGACTCTGGCTGCCTCCCTAATAGGAAATCTAAATAAGAAAGGCAGCATCCTTTCTAGTAGCACTGGTGTCCTTCCTTTTCCCAATGGTCTGACGGCCACATCGCAAGAACCCTTGGCCAACACCGCAATATTCATGTCAGAACCAACATGCACTCCCAAATCTACACACCCCTTCATTGACTTGCCAGCAGAGCCCTCTCGTTTGTAAGGCTGGTGATCCAGAGAGCACTGGACACCTGGATCACCCCAAGAAAGGGCTAAGGGTCATCAGCTTTATCCATAAGCCAATGTCCTTATGATCCCAGCGCAACGAAGGCCGTACTGCCATCCTTTGATGAAATTGTTTATCGTAATGCAGCGAAGCCGGAGCCCTATAAACCAATAATGCCTTACTAATGCCATTCAAATATCCAAACAATGGCAAACAATGTTCGGGCACCTTTTCCCCTATCACCCTGGCCAGGATTGAAAAGGCCTGTAACCAATTTGAAAAAGTCCTCAGGATCATACGATGACGGCAGACCTCATACCTTTTTTCCTTCCCCACCTACCTTGGTTAAATCGTTCAACGGTAAAAATGAAAATAGCTGCACATGCTTACCTCTTCAGACTTGTTTGCAGACTTCCTGTTTCAAATGGGAACCCAGAGGCCCCTCGAAACATACACCGCCCTTTTTGCATTATCTCCCACACTCACCTGGTTGCTCCCTAATGTTGCATCTTTTTCTTGGTCTTGTCCCTCAACAACACTACCTGCTTCACATGCCCCACCCGTCTCCCCCATGCCTGTGACCCCCCTCCCCGAGCTTCCCTTTTCTATTCCAAACTGTGCCTCCATATTCACTGCTCCCTGCTCCTGTTGCAGCAATTCTAACAATAAAGCTCTAACATTATCCAACACCTGTGGCATTCCCCTTTGCTCCTCTAAATTGCCATGTGCCCTTTCCACCTTTTCTGACCCACCCTTGTTTCCCCAACATTCAAAACCCTTGTCATCCTCCCTATCACTGCTCATGTCCCCCCCCCTACACTTTTCAAAACCCCTCTTATCCTCACGCCTCACTGTTCTTCGGCCTGCAGGCCCTGTGGCCAAAATGTTAGGCGCCATCTCATATTTCACTTACTCTTACGCTTCCTTCTCAGAGAACTCCTTCTGATCTGTCTTCGTCGGCAGCCAAGCTTCCGGCATCCAGTGGCCGCTGTCACCATGCTACATCCAGTGTTAATAGAAGGACGGAAACTGCATCGCCCTGAAGATGCATTTCCACCGGTGCCACTTACGGATGGATCACACGTGGACACGAAGGATGCCACCAGTGCCATCTTTGAAGTTCCGGCTCCTCCTACTGACGCCATCTTGGAGGCCACAGGCGTCTTGCCTGGGCCCATCTTCAATCCCGCCGCTATGCTGCTGTCTATCTCACCTCGCTCCTCCACATGGGACTTGGGAGTCTCAGGACCTCTCTGCGCCACTCGTCTCTCCAGGGTAAGGCCTCCAGCCACGCCAGGTGACAGGACAGGGCCCAGAACAAAATCACTCCCTTGCTGGGCCTCTTCCTATACGAAACCACTTGTCTTTGTTATATTTTTATTTCTTAACCTATCCCTTCACAATCATTCCCATCTTTTTTTCAAACAACTTAGCCAATTCCCACAACTGCTCAGCGTTCCCCCTGTCATGCCAGCCCTCTGCCAACCCCCCCCCCCTGGTGGTCGTCTCCAGGCCTAACTAGATGTACACTGCCAGTCAATGCAACAAGAGTCTCCAGTGGCCATCAGAAGCAACCACAGGCATTTTGTCAGGTTAAGAGTAACACAAGCCTGAGTTTACACAAATTACCTTGGGGGGGGCATCGCTCTCTCTCTCTATATCTATATCTCTATATACACACCATTTGGAATTTAATTTTTTTGTAGAAAATATTCAGTTATCTGCATCTATTATTCAATGGTCCATATTGTAAGGACAAGCTGGCTTTAGGTTTTCACTATCTAACTAATATGCACAAATACCTGTACAAAAAAACAGCTAGAAATGTTACAGCTGATCACTTGTCTTGTCTATTATGGTCTTTTACACATTTCTACAAGATACTGTAATATTTATCCCTTTTAAAGGTTACACTGCTACAAAAAAAAGGTGGGGGCACAAGGTGGGACAAACTCAGACAAATGACACTTAGCATAGAATGAAAAAAAAATGTAATATATATATATATATATATATATATATATATATATATATATATATATATATATTTATTTATTTATTTCCTTCAGTGAGCACTGCATGGCAAAGCATTAGTGGCTTTTTCATGTCTTATAGACAGCTCAATTTACAAATTTGTTTTTTACCCTAACCTTCAGCTTTAGGATAAGTAATAAATAATTATCCAAGTATAATACTTTGCAAAATCCAGGAGTCGTTTAGCCCAGTCTACATACTGCAAGACAATTTGTTGGAGCAAGGAGCACAAGCATCAACTGCAACAAGAAAACAGGTTCCTACAGTCAGGTACCCTAATAATCAAAGAACATAGGCCTGCCTGATGGTAAACAACATGTAACATTAAAAACATAGAAAGTGATATCAGTAGTAGTAAAAAATAGAGACTGAGCATTATCCAGAGCTTTCAGTTTTCTAATTGGCCCCATTTCTCCTTTTTCTGTCACTAGAAGGTCCCTAGTGAGCCCAAAAATACTTAGCAGATGCTGGGTTGCAGCATGCCTTTTTCCTACTGCTCAGAAAAGACACACACACGAAGAGGATTACAGAACAAGAAGCAAAACAGGCCGATTTGAATCTCCGGGGGATGAAAATGGTGACAGGTTATCTTCAGCTATAACCCCCCCCCCCCCCAGTACGAAGCCCTGGATTTCTTTTCTGGAATCCCCCTTAAATTTCAAGCAAACACTACAGTTTGAAATCAACATTTATCAAGAGGCTTAGCTGCCAAGCATGTGTAAAAGAAGATTTGGGTAAATATGAATGAGTACCAGTTTGAAGGGTGACTGACTAGTAAATTTAAAGTATCTCAGGGCAGATTTTTTTTTCTTTTATAGTTTTGAATAGAGTTAGGGGGAGATTAAACCTCTGTCATGTTTTTATTGCTATGCGTTTCCCTGTTAGTGAAATTACCAAATAACTTTAAATGAAACAACTCAGATGCAGTTGAACTGCAGACTTTCAGCTTTAATTCAGGAACTAAAGCCTCTTTACACAATCACTTAATTTGAGGGGCTCAAAAGTGTTTTGTCTTTTGTTATGTCATTATCAATTAAGCAGATAAAAGGCCTGAAGTTTATTTGGGGGCGGAGGGTGCTTGTATGTGGAAGATTTTGCTGTGAACAGACAACATGCAGTCCAAGAAGCTGCCATCCTTAAGCTGCAAAAACAGAAAAAACCCATAAGATAAATTTCTACAATATTAGGAGTGGCAAAACCTAGTTAGATCATGAGAAAGAAACAAAGCACTGATGAACTCAGCAATGCCAAAAGACCTGGACATCCATGAAAGACAACAGTGGTGGATGATCGCAGAATCATTTCCATGGTGAAGAGAAACCCCTTCACAACAGCCAACCAAGTAAACAACACTCTTCGGGAGATAGGCGTATCGATATCCAAGTCCATAAAGAGAAGACTGCATTAAAGTAAAAACAGTGGGTGCACTGCAAGGTGCAGGCCACTCATAAGCCTCAAGAATAAAAAGGCTAGATTGCACATCTTAAAAAAAACATCTAAAAAAGCCAGCACAGTTCTAAAAAAAACATTCTTTGGACAGATCAAACTAAGATCAACCTTTACCAGAATGATGGCAAGAAAAAAAGTATGGAGAAGGCATGGAACAGCTCATGATCCAAAGCATACCACATCTGTAAAACATGGTGGAGGTAATGTGATGGCTTGGGTGTGCCTGGCTGCCAGTGGCACTGGGACACTAGTGTTTATCCATGATGTGACAAAGGACAGAAGCAGCCAAATGATTTCTGAGGTGTTCATACTGTCTGCTCAAATCCAGCCAAATGCAGTCAAAATTGATTGGGAGGCGTTTCATAATACAGATGGACAATGACCCAAAACATACAGCTAAAGCAAACAAGGAGTTTATTAAAGCAAAGAAGTGCAATATTCTTGAATGGCCAAGTCAGTCACGCTGCAGTAAAGGCCTGGCAGAGCATTAAAAAGGAGGAAACCCAGCATCTGGTGATGTCCATGAGTTCAAGACTACAGGCTGTCATTTCCAGCGGTTGGTTTTCAACCAAGTATTATAAATGAACATTTTATTTTCAGCTTTTTAGTTTGTCCAATTACTTTTGAGTCCCTCAAATTAAGGTATTGTGTTAATAAAAGGCTTTAGTTCCTCACATTTTTAGGCAATCTTTTTGTTCAACCCTATGAATTAAAGCTGAAAGTCTGCAGTTCAACTACATCTGAGTTGTTTCATTTGAAATTAAATTGTGGTAATGTACGGAACCAAAATTAGAAAAAGTTGTCTGTCCAAAACTTTATGGACCTAACTGTATGTCATCTTTTCTTGTACTTGGAAAACCAACACGTAGTTAGAGGAAAACTTCTGTAACAGAAGTGGAATTTCATACTAATTCAATACTATTATCATCGTAACATTTTGTTAAAAGAATTTACAAAATTCTTTTGTTCTGGTGACAACTGTACAATTTTGAATGTTTCATCATGTTCTCTCCCCATGACAATGGTCACAACAAATAGGGCACCCACATGAGCAAGTGAAAGTTGACAGAGGTTCTAAACATTCCCCACTCCTACCTAGTTGAGAGAATATTTTTAGGGTGCTATCTGCATGGATTGGTGAATTCTTACATAGGTCAATAGGACTAGTTATTACTTCTAAAAGACTTCTGTACTCTGTTTAGATGGATTATTTAGAAAATCACATATACAGCAAGTAGAAAAAATTTCAACTCCACTAATGCAGAGGAAGAAAATTGTGTACGGGTATTTAAGTGTAATATTGCTCCTCTATACCACCCGAAGAAGCAGACACAGTCTGAAACATGTTAAGTCAAGCCACTGAATTTGGTGTGGATGACAATGGAAAATGTAAAAAAAGTTTATTATTGTGGGCTGAAGTTCCAAAAATATTTATTCTTTCCAATAGTTGACAATTTTTATGCTTTTGTTTTAATGAAAGAATTTATAAAGTATTTCATGAAGTTGTTAGGGTTCACTGAACTGTTAAAGCCCTGATGCATATGTGTATATAAAAAAAGTCCCTTATTCACGGCTCAAGCATCATCAGGGATCCCCTCTGTTTAGCCAATCACAGAACACTAGAGGTGAATGGGGAGACTTGTCTTTATTTTACCCCTAGTGCCTGGGGATCCCACACTGTCAGGAGTCCCACAGATGTGCTCATGATATGAATGCAGCCGTGGGAATCATCCTTTCATTGAATGCAGCCATGGCAATCATCCTTTTCATCAAAAGTTACAGGGATAACCTGTAACTTTTTTTTTTTTTTTTTTTTTTTTACACTAAACACACACACATTTAATACATTACATTAACATTAAAGCCTCCACCTCTACTTTGTTTTAATTTATTTTTATTAGATAGCTGTTTACTGGTGTACAAATCTAAAGAATCATACCAATAAATGAATATGTAATGTCTAAAAAAGAAAAAAAAAACAAGCTGTGCACATAAAGATGTGCATATATAAGGGTGCTTTCTAACTTGCTTTTTTTCTTTGTCTTTTTTCATTCTTTTTGGAGGAGGAACAGCTCTTGTTTGGTGCGTTATCCTTCTCTATGTTGCTACATTTTATACTTTGCTTACCATTTAGCACAATAGCTGGTTTGGTTTTTTTATTTGTTTATTTTGAATAAAGTTGTTTTAAAAATTTGTTCTATCAGTTGAAAGCGCTGGACACTTTTGCAGAAAAGGATCATCATTGGGGTAAGTTTTTATTTTTATGTGTATATTGTTTGTTGTTTTATGTGCACTCATGTATATATGTATGTATGCATGCATGCATTTATGTGTGTACATATACATATAAAAAAAAAATCTTAGGAAGAAATAGGCAAAGAGGTGTTTTTTTTTGCCATATTGCTTAACATGCTTCAAACTGAAAAGATTGCATATTTCTTCCGATGATTTCTGATGTTATGGGGTTGGCTCAAATCAAAATCCATGGATGATATTGCTTCTGGTTAAATGAGGAATCCACCTTTATATGCTTCCACTTCAAAGCTGATGTGAGTAAGTAAAAATATATAGCGGGCCAAGGTCTAAAATAGCATTCAAACCTGCAAAAACATCCTGAAAGGCTTCAAAAGCAAGAACATATTTGGCACAAAGTGGATTTGTCCTTTGAGGTTTAGATACTAGTACTATTTGTTTTATGTAAACACCTAAATAGTGCATACAATCCAGTATTTATTGAGCAAAATTAGTTTGAGTAACAACAGAACATCTGTTCATTTCTAAGAGCGCTTGACCCTGTTTGTGAGCTTGGCAATCAATGTGGTTTAATGTTGTGCTTAGCAACCTGGACCTCCTTCCATCAAAATCAGGTGTTTCAGAATGAGTATGTAACTCATCTGGACAACTAGTTGACAACCTGTTTGGACAGCAAGTGGAGGTGTGCTTTTATACATTAGGACGGAGATCAGGCAGCACAGCACAATCAGAACAAACCTATAACACAACTACAAATGAACAGAGGAGTTGTGTAGAACAGTGGCAGCAAATCAACACATGTGAAGTATGTTAAAGGAAAACCACAGCTTATTCAGCAAATGTCAGGTTAAAAAAAAAAAATTATATATATAAAACTGGATGTATGTATGATCATCACTCGAAAACGCATGGAGACATTTTAACCAGATTTGCCATACATAGGACTAAGACTCATGAGTGCACCAGTCATCTTTGTACAGCACTGTGCTACATGTCAGAGCTTCATTTGGATGTGTGCATGTGTGTATGTCGTCACTGGTAAACACATTTTAACCAAACTTGCCATGTTCCACCATCACTCGGAAACGCATCGATACATTTCAACCAAACTTGCTAGACATATGACTCAGGTAAGTGCACTGCTGATCTTTATACAGCTCTGTGGTATATATCAGAGGTATATTTGCATGTATGTATTGCTCATTGACAGTGTGCCTTTTGCCTAACACTATAGCTTTTCCTGTATAATCTAAGATAGCAATCAATAAATACCCAGAAAATGCCGGGTATTCAGCTAGTAAGAGAAAAAAAACCCATGACAATTTATTCATAAAATGAATATGTACATAATACATTCAAATAACAATATGTGACAATCTGACTTTGAGAATGGGACAAAGGCATAGAGGGGGGTCATGTACCAGTTTGGAGTGGAAACCATGCATACATTTGGCCTAATTATTCGTGGATAAAATGACAAAAAACATTTATGAAGAATTGTTAAATAACAGAAACCAGGCACAAAAACAGTCTAGTTAAAATAGTAATAATGAAAATACATAAGTATTGTGGTATACCACCCTTGTGGGATCACATTTTCTGGGGTAAAAGGTACTTTCAGACTGCAGGAGAGGTGTATGAAGTACACTGGAGACAGTAGATAGGGTTGAAACTGACCCACAGTTAGTTTTATAAAAGGTTGCATAGGATAAAACAAAACAAAAATAAAGCCTAGCCAGTCAGGCAGGCAGTAGCTAAACAGCAGGCAGATTTCTCTCTTACAGTTGGTGGCTAACCCAGCCAACTCAACACAAACATTCAAAGCAACCTTTACTCACTTGTCATACAATAATGGCTCTCACAAGCAGCTTCACTGTGCCCCAGGTCAGAGAGAGCTTCCCTCCTCTCCTTCCATTTTTAGCTGCTGCTCACAGCTGTGCAGTAATTAATTGCCAAACAAAACCAAACTCTGGCCTGGATCAGAACACTTGCAAAACCCAGACCTGTTGCTGGGTAATCTCTCCCATAGAAGAGGAAACGAGGAGAAATATATCTTCCCTCCAAGATGACACCTTTTGCCATGTCACAGTATTTATAAACATTTAAAATAAATTTGGACATACACACACAAGTGAAATCACTAAATGTTCCTTGATACATATAACAACTTTGCCAACAATCTTTTTTTCAAATATTTGATTTCTCTAAAGCCAAACTATAATGAAATTTGAATCAGATCCAAAATGCTTTTGAACATTTTTTTTTACATTCATACTATTGTGTGATGAGTCGACATATTATAAAGTGCTAGATAGTATATATATAGCTTGATATGAATTAGTTTGCAGTGTTGCAACCGGTCCAAAAAAAGCGTATTCAAACAACAATTGGAGCCAATCTAACTATAAATGAAGCAATTTTCTGAATTACTAAAATGTAACATCAAAACTTTAACATTATAATTTAGCATTTACTAAAAAAAAAGATCAAGCACTAAAGATTCAAACTGGCCTGTAATGGACTGTAGGTGCACACAGAACAGGGACCAGGTGGGCCCTAATTGATTGCTATGACATCACCATCATGCAACTGAAGATTTATCACCTTAATTGGCGAATTCTCGACCCCACTGCTCATTATTCAATGCTGTAAGCTGGCATGCAAGTGCCCTAGCACTTGGCTCCGTCTTGCGGTAATGTGCTGTGTCCAGCTGAGCGTATTTCCGCGCGGCAAGCTTACACTCATTCATGTGATAAATTACCCCTTATATGTCAAGAACTTCACTGCCTGATCATGAACATAGCCATTCTTGCAGATGTACTGATTACTTCTCAACAATATTTTAGATTAGCCTGGTATATGGTTGGGATTGCTTCAATGGAGCAGATGTACAATTAGGTCCATAAATATTTGTACAGAGACAACTTTTTTCTAATTTTGGTTCTGTACATTACCACAATTAATTTTAAATGAAACAACTCAGATGCAGTTGAACTGCAGACTTTCAGCTTTAATTCAGTGGGTTGAACAAAAAGATTGCATAAAAAATTTGAGGAACCAAAGCCTTTTTTTTACACAATCACCTAATTTCAGGGGCTCAAAAGTAATTAGACAATTGACTCAAATGTTTATTCATAGGCTGGTGTGGGCAATTCCTTTGTTTTGTCATTATCAATTAAGCAGATAAAAGGCCTGGAGTTGATTTTGGGGGGGAATGCTTGTATGTGGAAGATTTTGCTGTGAACAGACAACATGCGGTCAAAGGAGCTCTCCATACTAGTAAAACAAGACATCCTTAAGCTGTAAAAACAGAAAAAAAAACCATCCCAGAAATTGCTACAATATTAAGAGTGGCAACATTTACAGTTTGGTACATCATTAGAAAGCACTGGTGAACTCAGCAACGTCAAAAGACCTGGATGTCCACGGAAGACAACAGTGGTGGATGATCGCAGAATCATTTTCATGGTGGAGAGAAACCCCTTCACAACAGCCAACCAAGTGAACAACACCCTCCAGGAAGTAGGCGTATCGATATCCAAGTCTACCATAAAGAGAAGACTGCATAAAAGTAAATACAGAGGGTGCACTGCAAGGTGCAAGCCACTCAAAAGCCTCAAGAATAGAAAGGCTAGATTGGACTTTGCACACATCTAAAAACATCTAAAAAGGCCAGCACAGTTCTGGAAAAACATTCTTTGGACAGATCAAACCAAGATCAACCTTTATCAGAATGATGGGAAGAAAAAAGTATGGAGAAGGCATGGAACAGCTCATGATCCAAAGCATACCACATCTGTAAAACATGGTGGAGGTAGTGTGATGGCTTGGGTGTGCCTGGCTGCCAGTGGCACTGGGGCACTAGTGTTTATCCACACTAGACTAGAGTTTATTAAAGCAAAGAAGTGGAATATTCTTTAATGGCCAAATCATTCACCTGATCTGAACCCAATTGAGCATGCATTTCACTTGTTGAAGACTAAACTTCGGACAGAAAGGCCCACAAACAAACAGCAACTGAAAGCCGCTGCAGTAAAGGCATGGCAGAGCATTCAAAAGGAGGAAACCCAGCATCTGGTGATGTCTATGAGTTCAAGACTACAGGCTGTCTTTGCCAGCAAAGGATTTCAACCATGTATTATAAATGAACATTTTATTTTCAGCTTTTTAATTTGTCCAAATACTTTTGAGCCCCTGAAATTAAGTGATTGTGTAAAAAAAAAGGCTTTAGATCCTCACATTTTTATGCAATCTTTTTGTTCAACCCAATGAATTAAAGCTGAAAGTCTGCAGTTCAACTGCATCTGAGTTGTTTCATTTAAAATTAGCTGTGGTAATGTACAGAACCAAAATTAGTAAAAAGTTGTCTCTGGCCAAATATTTATTGACCTAACTGTATGCGTTGAAATATTTTGGGGTACTCTAAAAGTAGACTTTTTGGATATACAAAAAAATACACAATATGTTGAGTGACTTTGCAATTACCTAAATCCCTCCACAAACTCCAAGGAGAGTCCAGTAGGTCCTGCGCCACCCCGGCTTCTTTCTCCCCCCCGGCACAGACAGGACAGTGGGCGCGGCTGTAAGATAGGGTGACGTTTCTTCCTTAAATTTTCAAAATAAGTCCTGGTCTCACTGAACATGTGTGAGGTCAGCACTTTTTTTTTCCATTCCAGGAAAGCCCCTTATGTTGCATGCCCGATCTTGGAGGGAGCCGAAGGAGTAGTCTACAGTCTACTGTATTTTGTGATGTATGTATCACATATGCTAGCCACCATTTTATATCACATATGTTTGCCACCCTTCTATATATTGGTAAAAATGTGGTGAGAGGTCAGCTGTATGTGCTGAAAGCCAGGTCAAAAGTCATTTTACATGTTGCAATTTTTTTGGGGTACTTTAGAAGTGCATCTCCAGGCTATACAGAAAAACTCATTTTTATATTTGTATTTATAAACTCATGTATTTATATAGCACCTACATATTTGGCCAAAAATTATACAAAATACAAATAATAGACAGGTACAAGAATAACAAAATAGCAAGAACGATTCAAGTATAAACAATTTGTACATATACACATAAAAACAGGTGTAACATATATATACACTACATGTAACAAGGACAACACGAAAACAAGGGGGCAAGGGAAAAAAGGGAAGGGGGGGGGGGGGGGTTGTTCAAGCAGTTCAGAAAATCAACTGTCATTTTCCAGAAATGTGCATATGACTATATAGTCAGCGGTGAGCAATCCCAGCCCATGGGCATAGTATTCAGTCCATAGTGACCATATTTTCTGAAATTTAGATACAGAGATACAAATAATAGACAGGTACAAGAATAACAAAATAGCAAGAACGATTCAAGTATAAACAATTTGTACATATACACATAAAAACAGGTGTAACATGCATATATACAACATATAACAAGGACAACAAGAAAACAAGGGGGCAAGGGAAAAAGGGGAAGGGGGGGGGGGGGGGGTTGTTCAAGCAGTTCAGAAAATCAACTGACATTTTCCAGAAACATGCATATGACTATATAGTCAGCGGTGAGCAATCCCAGCCCATGGGCATAGTATTCAGTCCATAGTGACCATATTTTCTGAAATTTAGATACAGAGACGGTAGGTAAAGCTCTCATCTTCTCTTTACTAGAAACCAAGACATTTTATTCTTAACTTGTTCTATGTTAGGAGTTGCAGACCACCAGGCCTTGGCCAGTACCATTTTGGCTGAAGTGAACAGATATGTTAACAATTTAAAATAATTACTGGTGCAGACCGATGGTTTCAAATTTAAAATCTCCTCAACCGAACGTTTAGGAAAGGAGCGCCCCACAATAGTATAGACCATTTGATATACCCTCGACCAGAACCTACTCACTTTGGGGCACTCCCACCATATTTGATCAGTTTATAGTTAGCTTCCACCGCAGACGCATTAAAACTACAGTGGGCAACCGTGGCCCAAATCTGATCCCAGTCCTCCTGCTCGAGTGAAATACCCAAATCTGACATATAGGAGGGAGTGGACATCTAGTTTCCCATCTAGACATATAGGTGGGAGTAGACATACAGAGCTGACAAAACTCCTTTAGCATGTGTGTCCCGTACACACATTTTTTCAAACAAAGTAATTTTGAAGGGACTGGTGGACTGTCCTAGCCTGGACTGGGAAAAATGTTTGATTTGGAGGTCCTGAAAAAGCTCCGCTGAAGGGGCTCCATGATTATCATAGAACACATTAAAAGAGAGTATCCCAAATGGATTAATAAAATGATGGAATCTGTAAAGATCCGTCTCCACCCACCAAGCAAAACATCTCGGCTCCTCCATACCTGGCGGGAACATCGGGTTCCCAATGATAGGGGCCACCGGGATGTGGTGAAAAATGAGGCCTCAGTTCTATTTAGTAGAGTCTCAAATTCTCAGTGAATGCCGCAAGATTGGGTTGGATATGTGGTGCCGCTGAGAGCCCGGGACACATAATAGTGCTTCAACCAAAATTGGTGCCACTGCTTCAGCTTCGATAGATACCCAATTGGGGGGATGCCCACAAACATAATACGATAAAAAGGGTGTTACCTAAGCTGTGTTTTAGTACGAGCTTAAATTTGGTACCAATAGACCTCCCAAACTCCTCGGTCGGAATAGTGTGCCTAGGAACTTGTGGGCATTTGACAAACCCAAACATCTTGTGCTGTAGCAATTGTGTGACATGAGTAGGTATAGCAATCGGTAAGACTCTCATAAGGTAAAAGAATTCAGGGACCCATGGCATCTTGATAGATTTTATGCTGCCTAGCCATGAGATTTGATATCTCTTCTAGGATTCCAGTAGACCAACTAGATGTTTCACTAAATCAGGGATATTGGCAGTGTATTAAGAATCGTAGGATGAAGATATAAAAATACCCAGATAACTAAGCCGTTTCGATTCCCATTAAAAAGGGAAAGACTCCTTAAGTGCCTTCACAACTTCAGATGGCAAAGTAATGTTAAGGTCCTTGCATTTTGAGCTATTTAACTGAAGCCCAGGGAATACCCGGAATTGGCTTCGATTCCTGCAAGATAGCATTCTTGGATATTTTCATAAACATTTTACCGGATGGTCACATCACCACTACACTTTACAGGAAAGGAGCAGCTGGGAATACCATTCTCCACAATGAAAGTGCCCACCCCAGATCTCTCATCACCAGTATTCGATACTCATTCGATACGAGACTCACTTGTTACAAGCCACTTTATGGCACAATCTACCAACACAGAACACACTAAGGTTTTTTTAACCTTCAAATGCGGCTCCTGTAACCAATGCGACTGGATTCCAGGGAACCAAGCGCTTACATTACCTAATGGCACTATACACAAAATTCACTATCATGTAAATTGCCAAACATCTGGTATCCATTATTTAATCACCTGCTCCTGCGGAAGGTTCTACGTAGGAAAAACCAAAAGACCATTACGTAAATGAATATATGAACATCTTTATTTGATTAAGAATGGTAAAATAACTACTCCTGTCAATTATCATGTTGGAACAGTACATCAATTTAATACACACGCATCACCTTTGCTGCACTGGAGCAAGTACAACCTAGCCTCAGGGGAGGTGACTTTGATAAAAAAACTTTTACAATCAGAAACAAAATGGATTTTCCTCTTAAAGGCCAACTATTTTCCTGGCCTAAATGACACTTTTAGTTTTAAACCGTTTCTGTGATGACCCATTACTAGGATATGTAAAGGTTAATAAACCCCAAAAAATTCCCCTGCTCGAATTGATTATGTATATTTTTGTCCAAAAACATACATTTAGATCCAAATCACATATGTCACAATCATGTATAACAAACTTTTTAGGTTATTCTATATATATGTTAAACGAGAGTACTTATATATATGCTGTGGAAAGGTGTTTATTTATTGTTGTTACAGATATATATTGCTGATCTAATGTGTTATTACTGTATGTTTTTTAAACTGTATGCATAACTTGATTAATAATCTTTAGTATATGCATATAACAATATCGTTACTAGTGTTGTTGTTCGAATTCGGGTCGTCCTTATGTTTGACCCGAATATGGCTGTTCGAATTCGAGTCAACCCGACCCAAATTTTGCTGCATTCGACAAACCCGAATTCGAATTTCCCACAATGCACTGAAACAACTGGGCAGGGTGGGCAACTCCCCCATGCCCTCCAAAAACAGCAGGGATGCCCCCTCCATCTTTGTTGTGGCAGACAGCCCATTGGCCGTCTGTCACTGCATGCCACACAGGCAGCCATTGGCCTATATAAGGCGAAGGCGTGCCTGCATTTCCCACTCCTGACAGAGATTTTGCTGATAGCAACACAACCTCCCTGTGCTGCTTGGCTTGCTTTCTTTGTCAAGTTTTTTATGTTTATTTTGATGGATAGCAAGTTGCTATCTATGAAAATACACAGAAAATTTTCTGTATTTTTGTAAAAAAATGCACAGAATTCATTCTTATACCACTTGCTGTCTATCAAAATAAACTGATTTTTTTTTTTTAATTCTGTAAAAAAATACAGAGAATTAATTCTGATACCACTTGCTATCTATCCAAATACACTCATTTTTTTTATTTCTGTGAAAAACTACAGATAATTAATTCAGATACCACTTGCTATCTATCAAAATAAACATAAAATTTTCTGTATTTCTGAAAAAAAAATACAGATATTTTATTATGATAGCACGACATATCTTTCCTAAAACCCAAGACAAAATTTAGTATTTCTCGCCAAAAAATATAGATATTTCTTTCCGATCCGATATTTATGTGAGACAAATACATATATTTAACTGTGATAGCACTTACTAGATATCCACAAATGATAAAAAAATGTATGTATTTCACAGCGTATTCCACCAAGTACTTTACCTTTTATGTGGTTTCACTACATAGTAGGTATGGAAAGTGTGATTTTTGTTAACCCATTAATGTCCCAATTAGATACAGCTTCTACACTGTCCATGGAGTTTATGGCATCAACCTCCAATGTGGTCCACGCTACGTACCAGGCACCAATGCCTCCTACTGCCTGTTACTGCAACCGCCTTCCCAGTACCCAACTGTAAATGCAAGATAATAATCTAGTCCGCAATCCGTCTCAGAGCCCACCGCCTCCTCCTCCTGCTGTAAATGAAGCTGCAACGTGCCCAGTACCTAACTTTAAATGGCAGACACTAATGCCGTCCATACTCCGTCTCAGAGCCCACTGCCTCTTTCTCCAGCTGTAAATGAAGCTGCAACCTGCCCAGTACCTGATTTTAGATGCCAGAAATGAATGCCATCCACTCTTCGTCTCATAGCCCACCGCCTCTTCCTCAAGCTGTAAATGAAGCTGCAACCTGCCCAGTACCTGACTTTAAATGCCAGACACTAATGCCGTCCACACTCCGTCTCAGAGCCCACCGCCTCTTCCTCCAGCTGTAAATGAAGCTGCAACCTGCCCAGTACCTGACTTTA
>NC_092871.1:47471564-47592158 GCF_032062135.1 Pyxicephalus adspersus
CCTGCCCAGTACCTGACATTAGATGCCGGACACTAATGCCGTCCACACTTCATCTCAGAGCCCACCCCCTCCTCCACCTCCTGCTGCTGTAAATGTTGCTGCTGCCTGCCCAGTACCTGACATTAGATGCTGGACACTAATGCCATCCACACTTCATCTCAGAGCCCACCGTCTCCTCCTTTTGCTGTAAATGATGCTGCCGCCTGCCCAGTATCTGACTTTAGATGCCGGAAACTAATGCCGTCCACACTCCTTCTTACAGCCCACCGCCTCCTCCTCCCAGTCTCCAGCTCTAGATGCCAGACTGGACTCCAGTTCAACAGGGTCTTCTTTCCCCGCTGATTCTTCCAAGCACAATCCCTTTCATGTGGTTTCGCTATATAGTAGGTAAGTACAAATTGGATTTTCCCTCATTCCTATTCCTGAAATCGAGTATGAAGATACGGAACATGTTTTTTTTCGTCCAATCATTCAGGAAACTGGTAACGAACGCACGCAGCGAGTTATAGTTTGGTCTAAATTCATTTTACATTGTAGGCCTATAATTCTTATGCATAACTCACCATAATATTTTTAATATTTAATAAATGTAATAATAAACTTTAAATAAAAAAAATCACACAACTGTACAGTAGCATGTATAATATTTATATAGTATTATAATAGTAATTATATATATATAATATCTTAATAATTATATATAAATTATTTAAAAAAAAATTTATTGGACTCAATACAGCTATTTTGTATTGAATGCAATAAAAAATTATTTGAATTTCTCGCTGTTCTATCTGCATGCACCGACTTCACCGGTAATCCCCAGAGAACGTCTCTGCAGGCTGAAGATCAAAGAAAGATGAAAGGTTAACAGACCTCAGTAGGTTAACAGACTGAGCACCTCTGTTGCATATAATTGGCCTAGTGTTTTTATAAATCAAAAATGTCAACACCATGCTATTACTGCTGCTGCCTGCCCACTGCCCAGTACCCAGCTCTAGATGCCAGACTAGACTCAGGCTCAACAGGGTCTTCTTTCCCCGCTGATTCCGTCAAGCCTGTTCCCTTTCATGTGGTTTCGCTACATAGTTGGTACTGATTGGAATCTCGTTGATCCATTCATGTCTCCGATAGCTACAGCTTCGACACTGTCCATATGGGTGATGGCCTCAACCTCAAATGTCGTCCTTGCTCCTTCTCAGGGCCCAACGCCTCCTCCTCATGCTGTAACTGATGCCGCCTGCACAGTTCCCAACTCTGGATGCCAGTTAACAAGGCGGTCCCCGCTCCGTCTCAGAGCCTCTTCCTGGTCTTCCTATACTTCTGATGAGCCAGCTGATTTGAGTGGGTGGCATTTTTACCCTGGAGAGCAGCTTGAACCGTAAGTGGAAGTGCATGTCAATCACATACAGTGGGTGGAACTCTGCCAGTGTGGCCCTGTCCAATTTCCCTGCTATGATGTCCCAGTGCACATTAGGAATGTGGTACTGTCACCAGCTTTGAATCCAACAGACATGGACGTGTTTCATGTCCCCAGACATTTGTGGCTCAGCACCTCGGTGAGCCTTGTGACCGTTTAACTGGAGAGTTAAAGCCTTGCACGTTGAGGGAGAGTATTGATATTACCATTTCACCGCATACACAAACCACCCATTATCATGTAGAATGGCTCTATTACCACCATTTGTACAGTAAGTCACCTGCCCAGTATCAGATACAAAAGGGAAAAAGCAAAAACAATAACAGTGGAAACAAACACAACAACAATTCAACAAGACAAAAAGCAACGTACTTAACATATACGCCCAGGCGGCGCAGGGTTGAGACCTGCTCCCGCCCCGAACACACCTTGTTTAGTGGCTCAACAAAATAGTGCAACCAAGGAAATTCAGAAATACCTCTGTCGCCAAAAAAGTGTTACCAGACATATCCCCCACAACCATAAAAAAAGCGAGGGATATCTGCGGAAGTACACAGTGACTTCTACACCAGGACCACAAGGCACTGAAACAAATCACAAGAAGAGCATCATTCAAGTGTGAGATTGAGAAGATAGCATTCACTGTTTAATGGTTGTAATTAAATATAAGACTACTGACGTTTTGCATTTCAACCGCAAGATGTCGCTGTTTCTTAACACAGCTGATTAGGTTGCCAGTTTTCATGTTGAGAGGAAGTGTGGTTGTTCTGGAGAGGAAACAGGAAGGAGGAGAGCAGACATCTTGCAAGGACTGGGTGTGTAAAAGAGAATCCATTCGCATCCAAGGGTCAGCGTGTTCCTAGAGACTCAGAAGCTGTGGCTGAGTGGTTATTGTTTGGAATTTTGTTTATTGTGATAGTATGCAGTAAAGTACTTCCTGTTTTATATAAATTGGTGTCAGTGGGCTGCTTTTCCTTGTTTGTGACTTCGCTGTATCCTAGAAAGCCCCCGGTACACGGCTTACACAAGTATCGAGTATACATATAACTGGCATTTAGATTCCATGGCAAACTGCCATAACTAACACACATTGTCCCATGACTTGCAAAGAATTGTAAGTTCGTACCAGATGCGCTTGCAACACAAGAATATGCCAGAACTGGCCATGAGCAGGAAAACCTAATGTATATAAAAAGAAAAATTCAGAAAAAAAGAGAGTCTGTCCTTAGGAGACAAAGACAAGGTGATCCAGATTATCCAGGTAGGTACAAACATCATTTGTAGACAACAATAATGATAATATTAATAACAATAGTAATAATATTTGTAGACATAATGAAGACAAAAAAAGGGTTTATGCAAAAGAGAAAAAAACAGGAGTCCAAGGTATACTCAGGTGTTGCTTTGTGAGAAACCGCATTAGCCTAAGCGAGGCGGAAGCCATATGCTCTTTGGAACCCCCTTGCTGGTAAGAGGCAGATGACCAAGGTGTAGGGGGGCAGGGACCTTCAACACTGCTAGGCACCTCTGATTGGTCACAAGCATGTATTCCTAAGGGGTGGAAACAGACTCTGACCTCCTCTGAAGAGGAAATTGCTTGCATCTTTCCCCCATATGAAAAAAGCTATTTAAAGGGGAAGCCCCATCAGTTGATTCTGGAGTATCCGCAAAAAGGGTTTCATTTCTCTGCGACGTTGAATTGTCGTTGGTGCCAAGTTCACAAATAACTGGTAATTGTGCCCCTGAAAGGATAAAGGCTCCTTTGCTCTAGCTGATCCAATCAACATTTCCTTTGTACGAAAATGATGTAGTTTTACCACAATATCTCTCGGGGGACCCTCTGGTTTAGGCCTCGCGAGTGTGCAATGTACCTGATCCAGCTCCAACCATTCTACAGGTATCTCAGGGCAGAATTCTTGAAAGAGAGCAGTGACCGTAGCGTTAAGATCAAGTATTGATTCTGGTAAACCGTAAATGCAGAAGTTAGAACGGTGGGACCTATTCTAGATCCTTTATCTTATAGTGCACAGACAGTACCTTTTGTTTTAGATGTTCAATGTCCTCCTCATGGCCCTCCAGGACCGTTGTGGCATTATCCTTGAGCCCCTCCAATTGTACTGTACGCTTACCCAACTCTCTCATCTCCTTAGTAAAGTGGTCAGTTATTTTCTTTGCTATACTTTCCAAAGCAGAGTGTAGCATGGTTTGAAATCTGTTAAAAAGATTCCCCGGATCTGGAGGCTGTTCCTGTACACCTGGTGATGAGGATGGAGAGATCCCTGCAAACAGGTCAGGTTCACTAGAGCCATCACTTCTATCCTGACTCAGGAAAGAGGATGAATACGCCATTTTAGCTGCCATGCATGCTAGAGCTGCTTGCACTGTTGCTCGTGATTGCCGGCGCTTGCTGTGGATAGACATCCGGACTCTCCTCCACAGACCTCACACTGCTGTGCCCGTGCTTGAGAAGCCTCACGGGACCAGAATCACCGACTGATGCGCCTGAAAAAGCCTTGTAGGTTACATTGTAGAGCCGACTCAGAAAGCTACCACCCGTCGGACCCGTGCATGCGCACTCCTCGCACTTTAAAAAGTTTATAGTGATGTAACTAACTGGCTGTCAAGGGGGCTCACAATCAAATGTCCCTAACAATGTCACGTGTGAATAACACAGTCTAAAGACAATTTGGAGGGAAGTCAATCAACCTAGCTGCATGTTTTTAGAAAGGGAGAGGAAACCCACACAACCATAATTTGTTTAGTGACTTTTCTATTTCATTAAATGTCACACACCTACACCCACTTATGTCCACATCTATGTCCACATCTCAAGTGTTGTTAACTCTATATGCATTGAAAGGCAGTCCTGTCAAATGGGTTACTCAAAACAGAAAAAAAAACAGGGTGGACAATTTAGCACTTTTAGTCTTAGCTAACATCCAACTAATAACACTAAAATGGTTTGCAAACAATGTTGCAGTGCAAGGATTGTTTCCTCCTCTCAGTGCTAGGATTGTTTCCTCCTCTCATGAGAGGAGTCCTTGAATCTGATTGGCCACTGGCTTTATAAAACATTAGCGCTGCAATACTTGTGGCACTTGTATTGTGTAAAGTAATGGTAAATCTTAGGTTTCTCCTTGTAGACTTCTGATTGCAGCAAAAGAGGACTGTATGTAGGAATGAATAGTGTTGTTGACTGAATTCGGGTCGTCTTAATATTCGACTAGAATATGGCTGTTCAACCCGAATTTTGCTGGATTCGAAGCCGCAAATTCGGCCCTCCCATAATGCCTAGGGACCTCCCCCATAATGCTTGGGGCCCTCCAATACGAGCGGGGATGCTCTCTTCCGGGTTTGTTGTGGCAGGCAGCCGATGGCTGTCTGTCACAGCATGCCACACGGGCAGCCATTGGCCTATATAAGGCCAGGGCGTGCCTGCATTTACCACTCCTGACAGAGATATGCTAGCATCACAACCTCCCTTAGCTGCTTGGTTTGCTTTGCAAAATAAAAAAAAGTGCTTTACTTAGACCGTGTCACACTCACACTATTAGTCAGATAGATTGTTGGATTGGTTGTCAATCCACCTCCCCAATAAAAAAAATCCACTTACTGTAAAAACTTACACTTTGTGAAGCATATTAGCTCTAAAGTATTTTGCAGGGTGTGAAGCCACACAAAAATTTGTACAATGTCTAGCCAAAGAGGAAGGAGCAGCTTTGCCAGGGTTGGGCAAGCAAAGCAGTATGAGTTTGTCTTTAACTGCAGACCCTAGAACAAGGAACGCTGCTGTTGGCGGTGGCCCTCCATTATTACCATACCTTGAATAAAAGGTAGTAGAGTACATGACCCAGCCTCGGTCAAGTGATTGTACCCCCTCTTCCTCCCAGTCCCAGACAAAGGCCTCCCAGGTGTCCCAAACAGTCCATGATACACTTGTTCCTCCTACTTCTTCCTCCTTGGCTGGAAAGTCTCGTGTACAGCAGTACATAGGGGAGTCCCACCGAGGGGTTGGGGAGGTGGAGCTACAAGCATTCCTTCAAGATGCTCAGTTGTTTCAGTCATCTGACAAAGACAGTCAGTTCTCAGGCTTTCCCCCCACTTACTTTTCACCCCAACACTCTGAGCCGGATGAGCCAATTCAAACTAGTTCCAAAAGGGCAATGATGATGTCCTTGATTCAACATGGGGCGAACAAGGAGATCATCATAGGCAGGAAGAGGAGGAGGAATGAGAGGAGGAAGAAGAGGAGGAGGAGGTTGCAGAGCGCCCTCAAAAGGGGGGAGGGAGGAGGAGGGTAAAAGCTGCCCACGTACCAGTGAGGCAAGACATAGTCGTCCATCGTCGGAAGATGTCACCACAGCTGTGCCTCAACAACCTCGGACCGCCACCACCAGCTCCAGAGCACCTTTCGTGCCCAGTTCAATGTTCGCCTGTGTAGGCATTTTTTATTGTCCATCGTGATGACAACACTATGGTCATCTGCAAACTGTGTGCTCAACACTTGAAACGAGGCAAAAACCCAAACAAACTTGGAACAAGTTGCATGAGCACACATTGAAAAAGCCACCACCTGGTAACCTGGTGGGAAACCCTGGTCAAAGCACAGAGCTCTGTGCAACTACCTCTGCCCAAGAAGCAAGCTCAAACTGCTAGATCTTCCTCCACTGCCTTTCCTCCTTCTGCCACCAAAGTTACCCGTGCTGCTGCCAGCAATTTGAGTGGGGCATGTAGCCGAGCATTACCGTTTTCAGGCTCCACTAGTGGTGAGGAGGAGCTCCGACGCAGATTGGCTGCTGTTTGTCGCATTGCTAGCAGTCAAGACCAGGCATCATTGCCATCCCCCACACCTTCTACCTCATTATCCAATCTTTCTGTGGTTAGCATTAGCAGCATCCAACCTTCCATCCCCCAGATGCTGGAGCGCAAGAGGAAATATGGCCTAAATGACCCGAAAACAAAGCTAATCAATGCGCCAATTGCACAGCTGATTGCGTTAAAGCTCCTCCCTTATCGGCTGCATTCCGTTACACATTCCTCTGAGCAAACTCAGAACAATTTGTGTTGCTGCTTTGCAAGAACACGAGAATAGCAATGTGTCTGTGGCCCTGCAGCACTCAGTTTCTGGCAAGGTGCACCTGACAACCGACAGTTGGTCTAGCAAGCATGGAGTGGGAAGATATATTTCCTACATAGCTCACTGGGTAACTTTGGTGGCAGCAGGGGAAGATGCAGCTGCAGCAAGGCCTGCATACCTACCTCCGCCCAGAAAACATCGCCATGCAATCCCCTCCTCGACCTCCACTTCCACCTCCGGCTTTGACTCGTGTGCCTCAACCTCTTCCTCCAGAGACACTTTGACGTGGAGACCCAGCACCTCCCTTTCGCCAGCATCTGTTCACCGCAAGCAACAACCTGCAGTTTGCTATTTCGATGCACAATTCAGAAGTTGCCATGCAGTCATGAGGTTGCGAAGCCTAAGTACCCTTAACCACATGGGTGCAACCATTCTAAGTGCCATGCAGGAGCAAGACATCATATGGACAGGCAAGGTCGTGTGTGACAATGGGGCCAATCTGCTGGCAGCACTGCGTTGTGGGAAAATCACACACGTACCTTACCTGGCTCACGTCATGAACCTGATAGTACAGCGCTTCCTTAGGAATTACCCAGGCCTCCAGCCACTGTTACTGAAGGCCAGAAAAATGTCAGCGCATTTCCGCCGGTTGTCCACAGCCAGTGCCAGATTGGTGGATTTACGGCAAAACCTCAATCTGCCAGTGTACCGGTAATTTGTGATGTGGCCACTCATTGGAATTCCAACTTTTAAACGCTGCAGTGGCTGGCTGAACAACTGAAAGCAGTGGTGGATTATGTGGCAGAGTCTGTTTGTTTCAGACGTATACCTATATTACCTTACTTCAGCCCTGCGGAGTGGCTGCAAATTAAAGACTTGTGCACTGTATTGTCACCTCTTGAAGAGGCAACACCATCCCCATCATATGCTTGCTGGAACAGATGATGGTGGATCTCGGACACGACACAGAGCAGAGGCTGCAGGCATAGTGCACTACAAATCCAGGAAGAAGAGGAGGTGGAAGAAGATGAGGAGGACATTGCAGGCATGGGAGAAGGGGAGGAAGGGGCAGAGGAGAATATGGAGGCTACATGGCATACATCCACCCAAACACAAGGCGGTATGTTCCGTGGATGGCAAGACCAGGCGGAGAAGAAGGAGGATGACCCTGTGCTGCTTTTCCTCAGCTGTGGGAACTTTGAGCCACGTGACAGTCTTCATGCAGGAGTGCATAGCCAAAGATCTGCGCATACAACACATAAAAACAAAGACTGACGACTATTGGATTGCTACATTACTTGATCCACATTACAAGCCTGAGATACAACTCATCTTGCCCCAATACAGGGGCCCTAAACTGCAGCACTACCAAGATGTGCTTCTAAGGGACTTGTGCTCAGCCCTTCCATCTGCCAGCAGCACCAGCAGGGATCCCTATGGCAGGTCAACCAGCCATGGGAGCCAAACAACTACCTTAAGTGGCATGTGTGGCAGCAGCAGTAGAGGTTGTCTAAGCCAAACTATGCAGGCTTTTTTTCAGTGGAAGCAAGCCGCCAGTCATGTAGCAGTTGCCAATGACAGTCAGCAGCGCTACTCAGTCATGGTGCAGCAATACCTGAGCTCTGCATGAGACATCTGCAACCTACAAAGCCAGGACCCACTGTGCTACTGGGTATCCAAGCTTGAACAGTGGCCGGAGCTGGCACAACATGCTTTCCAGATCCTTGCCTGCCCAGCTGCAATTGTGTTATCTGAAAGAGCGTTCAGTGCAGCTGGGGGCACTGAGTGACAAGCACATTCGCCTCCGCAGAAAATGTCGACCAAATCACTTTTATTAAATGAATAAGGCTTGGATTGGCAATGACTTCAACACCCCCTCTGCAGAGTGAACTGATTAGTCGGCAACTGCTACATGGCCTGCTGACACCATGATTGGAAGAGCACTTTCACAGCCTTCTGCATCTCATTTTACTCCTCCCCCTCATGGCCCGCTACCTGTACTCTGTCTCTGAGGCCTAACACTTGCAATGTAGCTGTGTAACTGGCTAATTTTTTTACGGAGCACCTCCCTCAGGACCCTCTGCCTCTACCTACTTTGAGGCCTATATCACCTGTAACGAAGCTGTAATTCATAATAAAATATCTGTATTTTTTGTAGAGAAATACAGAAATTGTTCTGTCCTTTTGGATAGATAGCATGTGGTATCAGAATGAAATATGTTTATTTTTTTAGAGAAATACAGAAAATTTTCCCGGCTTTTGTGATAGACCTATTGCAATCTATCACAAAAGTCAGAAAAATTTCTGTATTTACCAATAAAAAATACAGATGTTTAATTATGAAAGCACTTGGTGACTATCCTAAAACCCATAAAAAATTCTGTATTCCTCTCAAAAAAAAATACAGATATTTCATTCTGATAGCAATTGGTATCTATTCTAAAACACATAAAAAAATT
The DNA here is from genome assembly GCF_032062135.1 of Pyxicephalus adspersus. Lineage (NCBI taxonomy): Eukaryota > Metazoa > Chordata > Amphibia > Anura > Pyxicephalidae > Pyxicephalus > Pyxicephalus adspersus. The sequence continues at coordinate 47,480,518 of NC_092871.1, forward strand.
CTGTATTTCTCTCAAAAAAATACAGATATTTAATTCTGATAACACTTGGTATCTATCCTAAAACCCATAAAAAATTCAGTATTTCTCTCAAAAAAATAAAGATATTTAATTTTTATAGCACTTGTTATCTATTCAAAAGGTCATAAAAATTTCTGTATTTCTATCAAAAAATACAGATATTTTATTCTAATCTCTCTTTGCTATATACCCCCAAAGCCATAAAAAAATTCTGTATTTTTCTCACAAAAATACAGATATTTCATTCTGATAGCATTTGGTATCTAGCCAAAAGACCATACCCATTTCTGTATTTCTCAAAAAAATACAAATATTTTATTCTGATCCCACTTTGCTATTTATCCCCAAAGCCATACACATTTCTGTATCTCTCTCCAAAAATTACAGATATTTCATTCTGATCGCACTTGTTATCTATCCAAAAGGCCATAAAAATATTGATCTTTCTCTCAAAAAAATACAGATATTTTATTCTGATCCCACTTTGCTATATATCCCCAAAGCCATAAAAACTTCTGTATTTTTTCTCCAAAAAATACAGTTATTTCATTCTGATAGCACTTGGTATCTAGCCAAAAGGCCATAACTATTTCTGTATTTCTCTAAAAAAAACAGATATTTTCTTATGATCCCACTTTGCTATATATTCCCAAAGCGTAAAAATCCTGTATTTCTCTCAAAAAAACACAAATATTTTATTCTGATCCCATTTTGCTATATATCCCCAAAGCCATAAAACAATCTGTATTTCTCTCAAAAAATACAGATATTTTATTCTGATCCCACTTTGCTATATATCCCCAAAGCCATAAAAATCTCTGTATTTCTCTCAAAAAATACAGATATTTTAATCTGATCCCATTTTCCTATATATCCCAAAGCAAAAAAAAGGTTTCTGTATTTCTGTCAAAAAATAGATATTTCATTCTGATAGCATTTGGTATCTATCCAAAAACCCAAAATCCTAAACCCAAAACCCAAACCTAAAAATATCTGTACTTCTCTAAAATAATACAGATATTTTATTATGATTCTACTTTGCCTCAAAGCCATAAAAATGTCTTTATTTCTGTCCAAAAAATACAGATATTTTATTCTCATCCCACTTTGCTATATATCCTCAAAGCCATAAAAATGTCTCTATTTCTGTGCAAAAAAATACAGATGTTTCATTCTGATAGCACTTGGTATGTATCCAAAAGGCCATGCAAATTTCTGTATTTCTTTCAAAAAATACAGATATTTTATTTTGATCCCACTTTGCTATATATGCCCAAAGCTATAAACATTTCTGTATTTCTCTCAAAAAAATACAGATATTTCGTTCTGATAGCACTTTGCTATATATCCCCAAAGCCATAAAAAATGTCTGTACTTCTCTCAAAAAATACAGATATTTTATTTTGATCTCACTTGGCTAATTATCCCCAAAGCCTTAGAAATTTCTGTATTCTCTCACAAAAAAATAGATATTTTATTCTGATCCCACTTTGCTATATATCTCCAAACCCTTAAACATTTCTGTATTTCTCTCCAAAAAATACATATATTTCATTCTGGTAGCACTTGGTATCTATCCAAAAGGCCATAAAAATGTCTGTATTTCTCTCAAACAATACAGATATTTTATTCTGATTCCACTTTGCTATATATCACCAAAGCCAAAATAATTTCTGTATTTTTCTCAAAAAAATACAGACATTTATTTCTGATCCTACTTTGCTATAAATCCCCAAAGCCATAAAAATTTCTGTATTTCTCTCAAAAAATACAGATATTTATTTGTGATCCCACTTTGCTATATATCTCCAACATCATAAAAATTTCCGTATTTCTCTCCAAAAAATACAGATATTTCATTCTGATAGCACTTTGCTATATATCTCCAAAGCCATAAAAACATCTGTGTTTTTCTCAAAAAAATACAGATATTTTATTCTGATCCCACTTTGCTATAAATCCCCAAAGTGTAAACATTTCTGTATTTCTCTCAAAAAAAAATACAAATATTTTATTCTGGTCCCACTTTGCTATATATCCCCAAAGCCATAAAAAATCTTTATTTCTCTAAAAAAATACAGATATTTTAATCTGATGCCATTTTGCTATATATCCCCAAAGCAATAAAGGTTTCTGTATTTCTGTCAAAAAATAGATATTCATTCTGATAGCACTGGGTATCTATCCAAAAACCCATAAAAATATCTGTGCTTCTCTAAAAAAAATAGAGATATTTTATTCTGATTCTACTTTGCTATATATCCTCAAAGACATAAAAATGTCTCTATTTCTGTCCAAAAAATACAAATGTTTCATTCTGATAGCACATGGTATGTATCCAAAAGGCCATGCAAATTTCTGTATTTCTTTAAAAAAATACAGTTATTTATTTCTGATCCCACTTTGATCCCACTTACCAAGTTCTGACAGCACTTGGTATCTATCTTAAAACCCATAAAAAATTCTTTATTTCCACCCCCCAAAAAATTAATATTTAATTGTGATAACAAATGCTATATATCCACAAATCCAGAAAATTTTCTATATATACCCTCTGATTCCGCCCAACACGTTCCCTTTTATGCGGTTTCACTAGATGGTCAGTTTGGACAGTGTGAATCTCCTTCATTCATTCATGTTTATAATGGCTACAGCTTCTACACTGTCCATAGAGGTGATGGACTGTAATGGTGTCCTTGATCTGTCTCAGGGCTTACCTCCTCCTCCTCATGCTGTTACTGCTGCTGCCTGCCCAGTACCCAGCTCTAGACAGCAGTTACAAATGCCGTCCACACTTCGTCTCAGAGCCCACCGCCTCATCCTTTTGCTGTTACTGCTGCCGCCTGCCCAGTACACAGCTGTAGATGCCAGTTGCCAATGCTGTCCATGCCGCATTTTACAAAGTTACATTTAGCAGATAGGAAAAGGCAGTCCTCTACACAGCAAAATCTTCAATAGCTACAGCTTCTTCACTGTCCATATAGGTGATGGCCTCAACCTTTAATGCCGTCCTTGATCTGTCTCAGGGCTTACCTCCTCCTCCTCATGCTGTTACTGCTGCTGCCTGCCCAGTACTCAGCTCTAGATAGCAGTTACCAATGCCGTCCACACTCCGTCTCAGAGCCCACCGCCTCATCCTTTTGCTGTTACTGCTTCAGCCTGCCCAGTACCCAACTCTAGATGCCAATTACTAATGCCATCCACACTATGTCTCAGGGCCTAACTCCTCCTACCCAAGCTGTTACTGGTGCTGCCTGCCCAGTACCCAGCTCTAGATGCCAGTTACTAATGTCATCCACACTCCATCTCAGGGCCCACCGCCTGCTACTCATGCTGTTACTGCTGCAGCCTGCCCAGTACCCAACTCTAAATGCCAGTTACTAATGTCGTCCACACTTCTTCTCAGGGCCTAAAGCCTTCTCCTCATGCTGTTACTGCTGCTGCCTATTTCCTCCTACTCATGCTGTTACTGCTTCTGCCTGTCCAGCACCCAGCTCTAGATGCCACTTACAAATGCCGCCCACATTCTGTCTCAGGGCCCACCACCTTTTCCTTCTGCTGTTACTGCTGCCGCCTGCCCAGTACACAGCTGTAGATGCCAGTTGCCAATGCTGTCCATGCCGCATTTTACAAAGTTACATTTAGCAGATAGCAAAAGGCAGTACCCTTCACAGCAATATCTCCAATAGCTACAGCTTCTACACTGTCCATATAGGTGATGGCCTCAACCTCTATTGCCGTCCTTGCTCCGTCTCAGGGCCCACCGCCTCTTCCTCATGCTATTACTGCTGCCGCCTGCCCAGTACCCAGCTCTAGATGCCAGTTACCAATGCTGTCCATGACACATTTTACAAAGTTACAGCTAGCAGATAGCAAAAGGCAGTACCCTTCACAGCAATGTCTCCAATACCTACAGCTTCTTCACTGTCCATATAGGTGATGGCCTCAACCTCTATTGCCGTCCTCATGCTGTTACTGCTGCCGTCTGCCCTGAGGTCCAGTACCCAGCCCTAGATGCCAGACTAGACTCAAGCTCAACAGGGTGTTATTTCCACGCTTATTCCGCCAAGCCCGTTCCCTTTCATGTGGTTTTGCTACATAATAAGTAGGAATAGATTGAAATCTCGTTCATCCATTCATGTCTCCAATAGCTACAGCTTTGACACTGTCCATATAGGTGATGGCCTCAACCTCTAATGCCATCCTTGCACCATCTCAGGGCCCACCGCCTCCTCCTTATGCTGTTACTGCTGCCGCCTGCCCAGTACCCAGCTCTAGATGGCAGTTACCAATGCTGTGCACGCACCGTCCCAGAGCCCACCGCCTCCTCTTCCTGCTGTTGCCACCTGTCAGTACTCTGTTCCTAAATATGGCATTACAGCCATCTAGGTGGCATTGATGATGCACTACACCCAGCTCTAGATGCCAGTTACCAATGCAGTCCCACTCCGTCTCAGTGCCCACTGCCTCCTCCTGCTGCTGCTACCTGTCACTTGTAACTTGTAACAGAGCTGTGTAGCTGGCTAATTTTTTGACTGAAAGACCCCCCTTCAGGGATCTCTGACTGTACTCTGAAGCCTGTGTATGGCTTGTAACGGAGCGGTGAAACCTGGTGGCTAATTTTTGGACCGAAGGAACCCCCTCGTGGCCCTCTCTGCCTCTTCTCGGAGACCCGTATACAATCATGCATGTTCCCTTGACCGCCCCATAAAATGGCCTTACCAGCAACAAAAAATAGACTTCCTTTTTTTTTTTAATTGTACAGTGTTGTGCAGAGCTTGGGGAGTCTTGACTTGTTATTTTAAATGTATTTATGGACTTCCGGTTCCGGCGCCTTATGGCTTAGACGCATGATACAGAGGCTCCTACTCACCCATGCACAATCTGGCTAAATATAGCCTGCTTTACACTGCTTGATCTCGAGTGTAACGTCCATACAGCATTGCCTTACCTTATGGAGCGATTCCTGGGGAAGACACAGTCGGATGGCCCCCAGTCACCATCACTTCAGAAGGGGCACGGACACACCACGCTCTCCAAGATAGCAGCTCCCCCTCCCCTGCAGCATCAGAGGGCTCAACACACACCCACTGAAACTGTGAGTCCTCCTGCTTCTGACCACACGCTGATTGCATATGCAGTTGGTGTACTGCTTAAGCCCACCCTTCAAGAGGTTGTAGATAATGCAATAAGCAAGGGGATACAATCAATTAGGCAAGATATCAGGGAGAATTCCCAGCGCTTACATGATGCTGAGAACAGGATCTACTCTGTGGAAGATGATTTATTGCAAGCAAGGGGTACAATTGTAGTGTTGAGCCAGCAGATAGATAGTTTGTCAGGAAAAATTGATGATCTAGAAAACAATAATCGGAGGAACAATGTGCGTATTGTGGGGGTCCCGGAAACTTATTCTACAGGGCAACTCATGGAACTATGTTCCACCACTATTCCAACACAACTGGGAATTAATAAAATGTGCTTATTAGAACGGGTCTATCGTCTAGGCCAACAGAAAAAAGACAGCAAATTTCCTAGGCCCATTATCGCACGATACCGTGACTATGCAGATTTACAGTTCTCAAAGAGAATTGCCCCTGGATGGCCAAACTTACTGATCTTTGCGGATTATTCGGCAGAAGTGTACCGCAGGAGAAAGCTGTTTCAAAAAATATGCTCAGATCTGCATCGGCGACAAATACGGTTTTGCCTGGCTTATCCCGCCACACTGCACATATTAAATTATCAAGGCGCACACCATATATTTACAGACCATAAGGAGGCGGAAAATTTCCTTGAGCATTGGCTTTCTACTATAAATTAGCCGCAAGACGATATTGAGGCATCACAGAGCCTGGAATTATGCAGGTCTCAAAGATCGCCGGGGTCACCTCACTCAACCACTTCCACTGATTCGAAGACAGACCGCACAGCAAAAACGCCATGCACCCAACACAAGGCAAATAAAGAAGACAAAAACAAGACGAAGTCCAGATGACTTTTGTTGCAGTGCGGGAGAAATCGTTGTTTTTACTACTCTTAAGGCGTGAAGTATTATATGTTCAGCAACTCTCCACTCAACGGGGGTGGATCCACCTACAATGCAATTGTTTTTGGTGACAACCATGAGGAAAAAAGGAAGTCCACTAAAAGGACAGCTTTGTTTTTGTTTTTTGTTTTTCTTTTCTTACCCTAAAGCCTTGTTTTGTTGTCATTTTTTGTTTTTTCTGTTTCGGAAATTTGATAGCCTGTCACCTATGTGCAGTTTTACCTAATGATATTCCAAGCCACTCCTGGAGGCTATACTCGGCAACTTTTCGGGGGACAGCATTTATGCCGGACCCTTGCTACTCTCTGGGAACAACTTGGCCGATATGGGGGAGAAGTTTTCACACTCTGTGCAATTGGTTGATGTCTGGTTCATGTTGTTCATGTATTTATTAATGCCATGGTTCGATTAATCTCATGGAATGTTAAGGGCCTTAGGTCCCCAAATAAAAGGATGTCTATCCTGAGACATTTAAATGCCTGGGGGCAGACATAGCTTTATTACAAGAAACACATTTAACATCAACAGATTTTGATAGAATGAAAAAGCTGTGGGTTGGAAGGGTGAAAGGCTCTCCAGCAGTGGGGAAAAAAGCAAGAGTATTGATTCTATTACATAGAAACCTATGTTGTGAGGTAGTTCACACGGAAATTGATGCAGCAGGCAGAATAGTCCAAATTAATTTAAAATTTCCTGGTACTGAGATATCTTTTTATAATATTTATGCTCCAAATTCCCCTACTAACCTATTTTCAGGAAGTTGCCAATTGGCTTCTCCGAGAACCCATAGTTCATAAAGTTGTTGGGGGGGATTTCAACACTGTTATGTATGTGAATGAGGATAGAACTCTGGGGCAAGCCCCTGGTGGTGGCACACCCCCTTTTCAACCAACTTCCCTACTGTCTGCTTTTGCGCATTCTACTCGCTTACATGATTACTGGAGATACTGCTTTCCTACTGAAAAACAATACACGTTTTACTCCCATGTCCACGCTTCCCAGTCCAGAATTGATTACTTATTCTGCTCGGAATCCCTCTTAACGTTAGTAGATAAACCGGAAATTTTAACCATTGCTCATCAGACCATGCCCCTATTGCAGTGACTTTAAGGGAGGTCCAACCTAAAGGAGATTCCTGGTTGTGGAAATTTCCCTCCCATCTGGGCGGTGATTCGGCCTTTCAGGCAGAATTGAAATCTGCTTTGCATACCTACACGGACACAAATTCGGTTCATAAAGATAATCCTATTTGGTTCTGGGAAGCGGGGAAGGCATACATGAGAGGCAGGATTATTTTATACGAGGCCTCTAAAAAAAAGAAAACCAGGGCAGCCCATATAGAAGCCTTACAAGCTGTACGCCATGCACATGATGATTTCCTAGCCCACCCATGTCCCGCCCACAAGCAATCTTGGCTGACAGCTAAAGCTGCATTTGATGCCTGGGCAGAAAAACAAGAATTGTTTCAAAGGCAATATATGGACCTGCGACTCCATAAATTTGGCAATAAGGCAGGGAGATTACTAGCAAAGCTCACCCGCCCCTACTGTAGCCAAACCTATATTCCAACTATGTACGATGTAATAGGGAACCTTGAGAACCTTTAGGGATCTTTACAAGAGTCAAGAGATACAACCTAGTGCAGAAACTGCTTGGTTTGATGGAGTGCAGGTACCCACTCTAACTGACGAGCAGATAGAGTCCCTTAATTACAGAAAAGGAATTGCAAGGAGCCATCTCCTCTCTAGTAAATGGTAAGGCCCCTGGCCCTGATGGGCTGACAGCGGAATACTATAAAATACTTCAGGAAGATATTCCAGAGGACACACAGGGACATACCTCCTCTCAGGCAAAGAGGCTTATATTAAAGTTCTGCCAAAACCTGCCAAAGATCCCCAACAGCCAGCATCCTATCGACCAATTTCACTATTAAACTTGGATGCTAAACTACTTTCCAAAATCTTGGCTGACAAACTGGAGCGTTACCTACCAAGTATTATTTCACCTACGCAGGTAGGATTTGTCAAAGGGAGATCAGCAGTTACCAACATACGTAGGGTGCCTACAGTTCTGGAATATGCTAAATGTCACCCTTAATTAGACCTGGCTATAATAAGTATTGATGCTGAAAAAGCGTTTGATAACGTGCACATCCCATGGTTGTTCAAAGTGCTTAATAAAACTGGTATAAGAGGACCTTACTATGATTTATTAGGAGCCATGTATTCTGATCCCCAAGCTTGGATAAACACCCCAGGCATCCTATCCCATACCATACCATTGGGCCGAGGCACAAGGCAAGGCTGCCCTCTCTCGCCACTATTGTTTAATTTGGCAATCGAACCCCTGTTACGTTATATAGAAAACATAACCTCCCTTCACGGGATAACAGTGAATGATACAGAAATAAGGGCTGCATTTTTCGCAGATGATATCTTACTGTTCACTTCCAACCCCACAGCAGACATTAATACTATTCAACGTATATTAACCCTCTTTGGAGAAGTAGCAGGCCTGAAAATCAATTTCTCAAAGAGTGAGATACTTCCCCTGACTAACATCAGAGACAGGCGGTGGATACCAACCTCACCTTTAACGGTTGTCAAAGACAATAATAAATATTTGGGGATACATATAGGCAGGTCCCCCACGTCTCTATACAAACTCAACTACCCGCCAATATTCCAAAAAATACAAAACGAACTAAGAATGTGGGAGAGGCTGCCATTGTCATTCTTGGGGCAATGCCACCTTGTCAAGATGGTATCTTTTCCATGTTTATTGTATCCGCTTCAAACCATACCACTTCTATTGAAGCATGCTGACATAAAAGCTCTAAATGAGTTATTTTCCAGATTTTTATGGCTGGGAAAGAGGCCTCAAGTAAAGTGAACTAAATTACAACTCCCAGTGTTGGAAGGGGGCGTTAATTTTCCAAACATCAGGCTTTATAATCTAGCCTGCACTAGTCGCCATGTCATGGATTGGATCAAGGATACATCCTATTACTCCAACACAGAATTGGAAAAAGCATTAGTCCATCCTTGGCACTTAGTAGCACTTTTACATAATAAAATTTCACAACTTTCACAACACCTTAAACACAACATACTGGTAAGGGATACGATACTTACTTGGAAGGAACTCAGACGTAAACTGGAGTTACCATGTTCTTTGTCTAAATATTTACTGATTCAAGGCAACCCCCAGTTCCGCCAAGGTCTGGACCATAGATGATACCGAGTCTGGGCATGGGCCTACGGAGCATGGGTGATTTTTTCTCGCCAGATCTTCCAAGACTGATAACATTGAGGGTGTTTGCTCGGCATTATGCCCTACCCCCTCAGGCTGCACACCCACTATATTACAATTTAGGGAATTCTGTAAGGCGATACTATTGAATCCGGCTAAGGTGGTGGAAAGGGATAGATTTGATAATCTGCTGTCTGTAATACCTCCTTCCATATCATCCATTTATCCGAGATTACTAATGCTCTACTCTAAACCTCTTTCGGCTGGGCTGTCCCAAGGTTGGCAAAAAGAGTTTGATATCCCGGCCCTGTATGATAAAATAGTGCAGGGATATCTTGCAGTAAGACAGGCTACTCCAAACGAACTGTGGAGAGAAACACAATTTAAGATTGTCCACAGAGCCTATAAGCTTTTCCGCCCGCTTACTGAGGAACACCTCAATGACCCAACCAAGCAAACTTAATGTCTGAGATGTGTTTGCGAAAAAGTGACGCTCAAACATAACCTTTGGGAATGTACCACAATCCAATTATTGTGGACCGAGGTCCTTTCCTATATTAGGAAAGTAACGAACCTAAAGTTGATAATGGAACCTCTTTTATGTGTGTTTGGGAACTGGGATGTACAGGTATGTAAACTAGCTAGGGGGACAAAAACTGGATATCCTTGTGTTTACTGGCCGTCCGTAGGGCAATAATGCTACAGTGGATTTACGCAGATCCACCACGATTGAAACTGATAGAATCCACAATGGGTATGTTATACCGTAGGGATTTGTTAGAAGTGGCAGACGCAGATGACAAAGCTGTGACAAAATTTTTTGATTAATGGTATGCTTATATGGAATATTCCCTAGAGCCAGCTGAATTGTGCCAAGTCTTGCACCGTTATCGTTATTCCACGTGGCACAATTTACATTACTCATAAGATCGGGACCCCTAATAAAAGAAATAGGGTGCTAATTTACCGGAACAGAAAAGTTTCCCTTCCTCTCTCCTCCACCCCAAGTTTTTATTTTGGTTCAATAGTTTATGAACCGATGTTCATTTTTTTCTTTTTTTTTAATTTCAAGTATTGTTTGGCAAAAGGAAAATTTTGGAAAATGGAGGACACAGTCAGACGTGACGTGATTTTGTTAGTCTGTTTAATTCTCATACAACAAGGAACGGGCACAAATGATGTTATACCAATGTACTATGTCGAACTGTTGATACTTGCCATGATTTTTGCATATTGCTGATGTTTTCTATGGCCCGATCTTTGTAACACTAACCTTGAGCCTGTTATTGTTTGTTTTCTTTTACTCTGGCTTTGTACTGTTCTGATGATATCGTGGTTATAACTTTGTACATTGTCTTTTCTTTGTCTATAAATAAAGTTTATAAAAAAATGTATTTATAGGCTGTAGAAACTTTACACAGTCCCGAAAAACAACGCAAATTTTTCCCCTATTGACTTTAACGGAGTTCGAATTCAATGTTCGTTTACCCGAATAATTATGCATTATTCGACCGAATAGCGGTCGAATGAAATAGTAAGCTATTTCACCAACACTAGTTATTAGACCGGTTCCCTTTGAATAGAGGAACGAGACAGGGTTGTCCCCTGTCTCCCTTACTCTTCAATCTGGCATTTGAACCTTTAGCTAGGTTCTTTCACCAACATTATATATTTGAGGGTTTATGCATGAAAACAGTGGTGTTGAAAGCAGTATTGTTTGAGTATGATGTCCTCCTATTTATGAATAATCCACGGAAAGATTTGTGTACAGTTTTTCATCATATTGCACTCTATGGTAGTGAATGAAAAAGTGAATTGATGTTTCTATGTGGTGGAGGTCCCCCGGATATTACAAATTGGGTAAACCTAATGGGAGTCAAATTGGCACATCACTCTTTTACTTATTTAGGGATTCCAGTTTCCTTAAATGTGCCTGAAATGTATAATTTGAATTATGCACCTCTTTTTAAGAAAATATTTACGGAATTACCTGCATGGAGAATTCTTCCACTGTCTCTCACAGGTAGAAGTCATTTGCTCAAGATGATTAGCTTTGCTAGACTGTTGCACCCTTTACAAAATCTGCCATTTCTCCTTAAACATGTAGATGTGTCTAAGCTACTCTCAGCATTTACATCATTTCTTTGGCAAGGCAAAGTACCCTGCATCGCTGGAACCAAACTATGCATGAGTAAAGAGTGTATAGGTCCTAATTTACCAGATATTCTGAGATGTAACCTGGCGTATCCACTGTGTCACGCCAGAGATTGGTGCCATGATACAAGTTACTTTATTGATACTCTAACGGAATCAATTATTGTCAGTCCTTGGTCATTGGGAGGTCTTTTACATTTCCGCCATTACCCAGGTCCCGAAAATGATCATTAATAATTTAATGTTCAGAGATACATTGATTGCCTTGAGGGAGTCTCGTAAGCTCTTCAAAGTTTACGGGTTTTTAACCCCTAATCTACCTATGGGTTCCTGTCCGGGCTTCCGTCAGGGGTCTAAATTTAAAGCCTTTTGGTTCTGGAAGTCAAGAGGTATTACATTACTTGCACATGTTTTAGATGATAAAAACTCTATCTAGTCATTTGATATATTACGAGCAAGATATGCTTTGCCCTCACATCAGTCCCTTTACTATTACCAAATATGAACTACATTGTTCCCTCTGTGTCAGCCCATTTTACAACTTCCTTGGCCATTATGTCATATTATGAGCTTATCCTCTTCTAAACTCTCCATTTCGGCTATCCTTGGATACCTGAATTCTAACCCTAGTGATAAAGCTCCTAAAGAACCCCATGTAGAGAAATGGGCTATTTTTCTCGGTGTATCAAGTGATGACTCTCTTGAAATATTGGAATGGTGTTGGGCCATGGTTAGAAAGGCTATTATTAGCGAGAATTGGAGGGAAATGCAGTTTGATAATATTTATAGGGCGTATTACGCCTATGACCATAAATTAAATTCAAAATCTACAGATAAATTTTTAACGGCCTGTCCGAAATGTCAAGAGCCTAATGGCTCAATTGAGCATGCTCTTAGGACCTGCCCTTATATTCAGATATTTTGTTGCTCTGTTTTTCTTTTTATGTCCTCCATATCAGACTCATTAAGGCAAATATCTCCACTACTGGCTTTATTTCATACTAATTATATTCAATCTGATCTCGCTCCTCGGGGTCATTTAATAAAGAAAATAGAACGTCTGTGTCTATTGGCGGTTAAAAAATGTATTATGCAAAACTGGCTTAACTTATCTCCTCCCACTTTGACTAAACTACAACAAGTCCTGTACTGGTTAATGTTAATTGATAAGACAGAGGCTTCATTGCACATGGATACTCACCCTTCCAAGATTTTTGTTACTTGGATGACTTTTCTTTTCTTTTTCAACTTTGCCACATGATCAGGTAGAAGATATTATAAATGCCTTTCGAGACTCCACTTGGTATAACCTTAGGACTTTGGGGGCAGAAACCGAATAAAGGGATTGATAAGTAACTCCAGATGAGACTTTCTATTTTCGATTTGTAACTGTTTTTGTGACTTGATGTGGCACCCTGATTCATATGCATATATGTTTTGATATATGTATCTAGCCTGATTATTGAACTTTTAGTTACGTAAGCACTCAACACAACAAGCACAGCGAGATCAGTTATGTTATCTTTGTTTATTAGTTAGTTTTGTTTTTGTGTTCAGATGTTTTGAACTATTTGTTCTTCTTTTTCTAAGATATGATATAGGCGTTCTTTTCTATTATGATATTGTTGAATGCTATAGTATGTGACGGAAAATTTTGAACAGAAAATTAAACGGAAAAAGATTGGTAAAAAAATTGTGGTGGTTTCTTAAAATGTCTTAATTTTTTTCTTCTGAAATTAAGAAATGGAACTGATTTATTTGCACTTTGGTTATGTGTACTACTGTACTTTGTTGCACTCCCCTTCCCTAATTGTACTGAATCCCCACAATAAAAAAATTTGTCAAAAATTTAAAACAATTGTAGTTCCCCTTTAAAATACTGCAGAGAACTTTGAACCGCACTCAGCAGTGCAGAAATGTTCCTGAAAAAGCTATGCCATCCCTTCAGCAACAACTTAATGAATCCTTGCTTCTTGAGGGTTTTCAGCTTGGTAAGTCAAGAAAAATGCTGCAGAGCAATTGCATCTCTGAGACTGATTTTTAATTCAAGCTCAAAGTTTGGGCTTAGTAGGCAGATACAATTATTTGACAGTTGAAGAATGTAAATACTTTTTTCTACTGGTGCTTTAGAAGTATTCTCTTGGAACAATACGCAAGGACAAAGGTGTTTGTTGGCACAGATATTAAAAAGCTTATTTTATTAAAGAGATTATTGTTTCCAATTGTATTTCAAATGAGGGAGTTACATGTGCACAGGTTTTTTTAGGGTTTTCAGATTTATATCTCTAAGTTGATTTCCAATAGAATGGATGCACCAAGCATAATGATGAGTCTCCCTCTTGCGTTTCAATTTTTTTTTTTTCTCTTTATGCTGCAAGACTTGACTCAACCTAAAGACTATTTAATATCTGTCTGTTAAAAGTTTTATATTGCAGCAGCCTTCATCAGACGGGAGCAGAAAGACAGAAATTTAATATTACACATTTAGTACAAACAAGCTACCACAGGCCGTGTCACCAGAGGATCATTCACTAATCTCATTTTTGGAAAGCTGAGATTAGTGAAGAGGTCACGTGTTATCAGGTTTTTAATTATATTTTAATCCTTTCTTTTTGTAAGTTGTTTTCTTAAAAGACAAAAGATTTTGGTGAATGAGAAATCTCATGTTTCCTTCCAAAAAAGGTTCACTTTAAAATTCTTTCAGGTCCCAATATTTAAATTGCTGGTGCAGAGTATTAGCCTACAACTCTTATATGTTTGTATGTATGCAGGGAAGCTTTAGATATTCTATTTGGTTTCTGCTGCTGCTTTTGTTCTCACTGGGGGCATGCCTATTTGCTTCATGTACCGGCCATTCAAGGTCCTGCTGTGGGACTTCAACAAACTGAATAAAATAACAAAACACATAGACAAAGTGGCAATGGCAGAATTAGGTGGAAGCCTTTATTATTATTATTATTATTATTATTATTATTATTAATAAACAGGATTTATATAGCGCCAACATATTACGCAGCGCTGGCAAGCCGAATAGGACGAGGAAGACCATTCCAGAGAGTTGGAGCAGCTCTAGAGAAGTCTTGTATCCGTGCGTGTGATGAGGTTATGAGTGAGGAGCCTTGCAAAGCTTCAGTGTCCACCATAAGGAAGTTCCACTACCAGTAAAGCGGACAAGCCCTCTATCACCAGATCCTAGGTGCAAAACCCATCCTCATATCCTACATTACCTATGAGGACCTATGAGCATTTAGGTAGTTTTGGTGAAAATATACTGTATATGGCTTCACCAACATATCATTGTAATGTCAATGCCATTGCACTTTGTTTTTTTTTCTCTAGCGACCTATTTGGGGTATGCTGGCAATCATTTGCTAAAATATTATACATTACATGGTGGTGGCGATGGTGATTTAGAAATGTTTGTTTGTGTTTTCAGGTTCATTTTAGGATAAAACAAAGGGTGTTTATATCACTAAGGAAAGCTCCTCAAAGATTGGTAAATGCTTTGTCAATGCTCATTGAAGTTGATAATACACTTTTGTTATGAGGAACAAAGTACTGGAAAATCCAACATTTTAAAGTTGCTACTAAAACAGGAGGTGGGGACAACTGCTCAGAAAATACATGGATTGCTTTGGACAGGCTTCCCTTCTGTGTCTTTGGGACAGGAAGTAAAAAAGAAATCTTCCTAATAGGTTATAGATAGGAAGGTTCTAAGCATTAACTATTGTATTCAAATCAAAAAGAAGTTTTGGGTTTAGAATGATTCAAAGGTAAATATATTTCTGTATTGCTAGTTACCTTAGCTATCAATGCACCGTGGACCTTTGAAAAATCCCCTTTAGAGAAACCAATCTTTTTCTGGATATAATCTTAAATGATGTCAACAATGTCTCATATGAGTGTTCAATAAACACAGGAAAATAAGTTATTACTAGCTAGAACTGGCATTGAGTTTTGCTATTCCTACTGTAAGGTCCTAAAATATTTTAGCGCTAAATACATAAAATGCTGACCTTGACATCTTGCTGTTTACTGCACAAAAATCAGTTCCAGGCTATATCTCTAGCTCCATCCTGGGCCTAATTTAGCTCTGGCGGGTTTCCAGCTACTTCAGCTTCTACCTTGGCCTCATTCTTGCATCCTTGAGAATTCCAGTTTTTTTTTTGGGGAAGGACAGTGAGGCACTCTGGTTGCACTGCATTGACTGGAGATACTGTCAGCTCTCTAATTTATAAGCACCTTGAGGCGATGGCGTTGTGTAGGAAAAGAAGAAAAAGAATTACACTTTTATCATTTCATTTTCATTCCGCATGTCTATTCACATGTTATATATCATGCCTTGTCATATCTGCAAAGGAAATAAATAGCATGGAGAAGACATTCTGTCTTTATTCTTTATGATACTGTAAACCTTTCAGATTGATGTTTGAGAGGATAAAATCCCAGACTCGATTTACAAGGGATGAACTTTCTGCTGTTTAACCCACACACTGAGAAGTGAGATACACAAAAGAGTCTAAGATTCTCTGGTAAACAGAATTATTAGGATGGCTCAATGTTCTCTGCACAGCACTGCAAAATATTCCATAAATACTTAAATACAATAATATTAACAACAATAATAAAAAAGTGCTAATATAATAAAAAGAGGTAGATACTGATTAGAGATGAGTAAATCGAAGCTGACGAAGTGGAATTCGATCCGATTTTCAGGAAAAATTTGATTTGCAACGAATCTGAATTTCCTCACGATTCGTGGTAAGGAATCGCAATTTTTTCTAAAATGGAGGCTACACGTGTGAGGACATGGGGCAAGCATTTCACAGCATCCTAGTGCAGTGAGAGACGTCAGAAGGCGCTAGGGACAGTGCTATAAAAGCGATTTACAAATGCAGGGAAAGATTATTTGGAGATCCAAATAGCCATTATACAGCTCTGTCATTCCAGCAATATATACATCCAGAAAAATATATACGCACTTCACTGTTGCAGTTATTTGTGGTGAAAGCGTTTAGTGGCCTATTTCAGTACAAAAAGAAAAATATATACGCACTTCACTGTTGCAGTTATTTGTGGTGAAAGCATTTAGTGATACGCAGTTCACTGTTGCAGTTATTTGTGGTGAATGTGTTTAGTGACGTATTTCAATACAAAAATAAAAATATATTCTCAGTTCACTTCTGCAGTTTTATGTGGTGAAAGCGTTTAGTGACGTATTTGAGTACAAAAAGAAAAAGATTTAAGCAGTTCACCGTTGCAGTTAATGTGTGACGTATTTGAGTATCAGGAGACAACATAGTGGCACAATGACAGAGTCTGGAGGTGGCAGCGGCAGCAGCAGCATCAGGCGGAGACCACAGAGTGGCACAACGACAGAGTCTGGAGGTGGCGGCAGCATCAGGAGGCTACAGAGTGGCACAATGACGGAGCCTAGAGGTGGCGGCGGCAGTAGCAGCATCAGGCAGAGACCACAGAGTGGCAAGGTGACATAGTGTGGAAATGGCAGCAGCAGCAGCATCAGGAGACCACAGAGTGCAAGGTGACATAGTGTGGAGATGGCAGCAGCAGCATCAGGAGACCACAGAGTGGCACGGTGATATAGTATGGAGATGGCAGCAGCAGCATCAGGAGACCACAGAGTGGCAAGCTGACATAGTGTGGCGATGGCAGCAGCAGCATCAGGAGACCACAGAGTGACCCGGTGAAAGAGTGGGACGGTGGGTGGCAATACCAGTACCCGCTTACGAAGGTGGGTGAAAGAAGGAGCACTTGGCATCTGATGTGTGGCATCAGGCGGGTGTCAGCATCAGAGTAGTAGCTGAGCCAGGTAGCCAGAAGAAACCAGTCTCTTTTGTCAAGGTTTTGGTGAGGCAGCATGGATTATCTAATTAGATGCTTCCAGCATTGGTGGGTGGAAATCCTGGCTGATCCACTCATCATGACAAAGGTCAGTCTCTCCACATTTTGAGGGGACTGGCTAGTTCTTCTTTGAGTAACTATGGCCCCCGCCGCACGAAACACCCACTCTGATGCCACACTACTGGCCAGGCAGGACAGCTTTTCTAGGGCAAACTCGGCCAGTTTGGCTGCCCAGTAGTCCAGCAGATCTTTAATGACGGCTGGCAGGGTGCACTCCAAGTACGCCACCACCTGCTGGTACAGGTTCTGCTCTATGTCTAGCAGCTGGTGAGTGGTTTCTTCACTATGCAGGTGAAGAAAACTGCTCATCAGCGACTCTAGACTCAGGCTGCTGCTGATGGAACTGGTACTGGTCCTGCCACCCCACTCCTCCCCAGCAGCCATGGCAGTGGAACGTGAGTGCAGAGGTCCCCCCCAGTCAGACCTGGGAGAGGATGGACAATGGCGCAGATAGGCAGCGGCCAACTGACTACATAGAATGTCTCTGTAGTAGTTCAGTTTGTCCTCCCTCTCAGCTGGTGTAAAAAAGGCCCCCATTTTAGACCGGTGAGGGTCCAACATATGGAGGGTAGAATTCCAACCGGTGGAAACGTCGCATATCAGCCTATGTTGGGGGATGCCGTTCTGCCGCTGCAGCTCAAGGAGGGTGTGCTTTGTGATGTAAGAGTGGCTTAATTGCATGCAAAGTTTCCTGGTCATTTTTATGATGTCTTGCAGATCGGTGGAAGGCTTCAGGAACCGCCTGACAACCAGATTGAGAACATGTGCCATGCAAGGTGCATGGCTCAGCCTTCCTTGACACAGCGCCGACACCATGGTTCCGATTTTGAATTGTGTCACAGAGAAAGCCAGGATTCGATGTCTTGATGAATCATATGGAGCAGTTCCTCCCCTGTGTGACTCCGTTCCCCCAGGCAAACCAGGTGCACCGCCTTGCCCTGCACATGTGGTATGCTGGAGGGGCACTGTGAATTGTCCCTGCAGTGGAGGCTGAGGACAGGGTGGGGGATGGGGAGGCAGAGAACAGAGGAAGGGCAAAAAATTCAGTGACTTCAACACAAACTTACTGCTGACACCCTCTCCACTCTGTCCGGTGGGCTCTTCTTGACGCTAACATGGACCTGTAAGGCTGAGTTCATACTTGAGTTATTAGGTCAAATAAGTGAAGTCTGAAGTGATTCTAATAGTGACGCCTGTCAAGGCTCTCTGCAGCCTGGAAATAGCCATTTTTTAACACAATTCGCCACAAATAAATTCGGATCGAAACAAATCTTTTAGAAAAATTCGGCGAACCAGCCGAATTGAAATTTTGAGAGATTCGCTCATCTCTAATACTGATGTAACTGTATCAGTGTTCTGTATACAGTGCTCTGGACAATGTCTGTGATATATGGGAATATAGAAAGAAAGTAGACTACTGTAAGTCTCAGGTTAGACATGGCATATTCTTCTGTTTCCTTTATTTACAGTGACAAATCAGACAGTAGAGAGAAGTTCTTGTCACGTCTGTTATTGCTCTTTCATCTCACCAAAGCCCCTGAGCTCAGCACCTTCCCTGGGACCCAGATCCTTGTTCATTGTGAATGCCTAGATAGGGCAGTAGTGAATTGTGATTAAGAAAACAAATGAGAGTCTGAACCCATATGAGCAAACACAGCTTTCTTCTATAGAATAATCCCCAGTAGAATACAATTTCCTTACTGCAATATAGAAAGTAAATTGAAGAGCACAACAACACACGTTCCCAGGTCAACTCCTGGCTCATGTCAATCAGATGAAATTTCACAATAATAAAGCTCACCTTGCTGGCTTGTGTGAAAAAAAAAATCCTGTTTGCTTTTTTTCCAGGATGTGTTTTTTGGATTATCAGTGTTCACGCTGTTCAACATTGCATTGTTTGCTGATTTCCCAGTATATTAATCTGTCATACAAACTTTTTGTATTGGTTACCAGTGGTGATCTGTATATTTTTATGAAACTGTTAGCTGTACAGAGTAAACTAACCACAGAAATAGGGGTAACCTAAAACTCCAGCTCACAGAAGAAACAAGAGAGAAGTATGTATGCAGATATATATTGGTTTTGCATTGAATGGGGAGTTAGTTAGTTTTTTATTACAGTCTGTGTTCCTACTAAGGGGATCAATTCTTTTTATTTATCCCATTCACCACTGGGACAGAAAGTGAGGCAAAACCCAAAGTTGTAAACTGGCATGAGTAAAGAACTAAAAGGGAAATATCTTCCAAGGGGTACACTTGTTAGAGAAACAACTGTTTCGGGCCCACCCAATCCTCTCACCTCCTGTTGTGTCTTTAGAACAGGAATTGAAGGAAACCCCTATTATAGAATACAGAAGACAAAAAGAAATTTGATGGACGTAATAACCCTATGCCACTCCATCAATATGAAATAAAATGCCCCACACAAGTATCCATAAATGGGTCATGTAGGGCAACATGTAAGAAAATCCATCAAGCTACTCCCTGCAAAATACCAAGCCAAATATTTACCTTACTGGTAGGTGGTGAATAGAATCTTTGCTGTCTTCACTGTCCTCTGGGTGCCATTGGTATCCAACACTTCTGTTAAACAATGCATCCCCTACTAGGTGGCATGGCTGCTTCCACCAGCTGCTATGTTAATAAAGAGCACATGGGGCAAGTAAGAAGAACCCTTGTGTTCAGCAGAGGACAAAGCCATCCAACACTAAAAATTCAGATTTTTTTTTAGTGAAGAGAAAGGGTTGCTTTAAGCCTTTAGAAATATATCATATTATAAATAAACTATATCTACACAAAATACAACAGCAAAACTAATATAGTCATGCTACGATTTCTTAAATGATGCCATAAAAAGTCAGCAGCATGTTTTTCAAACTCAATGTTATTGATCCACCCTCCAAAAATGTTTGTTAAAAAAAAATAAAATTTACACAAACACACTTTACTTTAATTCATCAAATTCATAACATGAGCATGATTTCACCTGTAAGCCAGACAAATGGCAGCAATGCGTCCAGAAAAGCTGTTCAGTTCTCTTTGTGAAAAAATCAAGACGAAGCATGGAAAGAAAATTTATAGATTTTATTTGAAAGGAATTGGAAAGGTGCTGAGTAGTGTTGGTCGAATAGCTCACTATTTGGTTCAACGGCTATTCGCTCAAATAGACCAAAATGATTTGGGTGAACGAACATCGAATTCGAACACCATTAAAATCGAGACTGTGTAGAGCTTTTACAGCCTATAAAAAAAGACATGTCAAGACTCCCGCAGCTCTGCACAACACTGTACAATTAAAAAAAAAAAAAAAAAAAAAAAGGAAGGCCATTTTTTGGGGCGGTCAAGGGAACATGCCAGATTTTACACAGGCCTCCGAGTAGAGGCAGAGGGGGCCCCAAGGTGGTTCCACTGGTCCAAAAATTAGCCACCAGGTTTCACCACTCCATTACAAGCCATACACAGGCTTCAGAGCAGAGGCAGAGGGCCCTGAGGGTGCCCCCTCAGTCAAAAAATTAGCCAGTTACACATACTGTTACAAGTTTTACAGGCTTCGCAGGAGTGGGAACCGCATTGGAAATCAATCATTGGATCATCAATGCCACCCAGAAATGTACAATTTTAGTGAATGGAGTGCTGACAGACGGCAGCAGAAAAAGAAGGAGGAGGAGGCGGTGGGCCCTGAGACGGAGTGGAGACCGCATTGGTAACTGGCATCTAGATCTGGGTTCTGGCAGGCAGCAGCAGTAACAGCATGAGGAGGAGGCGTTAGGCCCTGTGACGAAGTGTGGTTGGCATTGTTAACTGGCATTTAGAGTTGGGTATTCGGCAGGCAGCAGCAGTAACAGCAGGAGGTGGTAGGCCCTGAGACGGATTGTGGATGGCATTTGTTAACTGGCATCTAGAGCTGGGTACTTGGCAGGCGGCAGCAGTAACAGCATAAGTAGCAGACAGTGGGCCCTGAGACGAAGTGTGGATGGCATTGATAACTGGCATCTAGAGCTGGGTACTGGGCATGTGGCAGCAGCAACAGCAGGAGGAGTAGGCAGTGGGCTCTGAGATGAAGTGTGCACGGCATTGGTAACTGGCACCTAGAGCTGGGTACTGGGCAGTGGGCAGGTGGCAGCAGTAACAGCAGGAGGAGTAGGCAGTGGGCCATGAGACAGAGTGTGGATGGCATTAGAGGTTGAGGCCATCACCTCTATGAACAGTGAAGAAGCTGTAGCTATTGGAGACATGAATGGATGAATGAGATTTGCACTGTCCATACCTACTATCTAGCTAAACCACATGAAAGGGAACAAGCTTCTGGCTTTGTGGATATATAGCAAGTGCTATCACAGTTAAATATCTGTTTTTTTGGGAGAAATGCAGACATTTTTCTAGCTTTGGGGATATATAGCAAGTGCTATCACAGTTAAATACCTGTATTTTTTGAGAGAAATACAGAAATGTTTCTGGCTTTATGGATATATAGCAAAGTGGGATCAGAATAAAATATCTGTATTTTTTTGAGAGAAATAGAGACATTTTTATAAACTTTTGAACAGATACCAAGTGCTATCAGAATTAAATATCTGTATTTGTTTGAGAGAAATAGAGAATTTTTTCTGGGTTTTTAGAGAGATACCAAGTGCTATCAGAATTAAATATCTGTATCCTTTGGAGAAAAATACAGAAATGTTTCTGTCTTTTTTGATAGATAGCAAGGGGGATCAGAATGAAATATCTGTATTTTGTATCGATAAATACAGAACTTTTTCTGGCTTTTGTGATAGATTGCAGGAGGTATTATAAATTATGATACTTCTTGCAATCTATCAGAAAAGCCAGAAAAATCTCTGTATTTATCTAGAAAACATACAGATCCTAATTTCTGATACCTCTTCAATCTATCACAAAAACCAGAAACATAACTGTAGTTCTCTAAAAGAAATACAGATATTTCATTCTGATACAACTTGCTATCTATCCAAAAGGAAAGAAAATTTCTGTATTTCTCTCCAAAAAATACAGATATTTAAATATGATACCTCTTCCAATCTATCACAAAAGCCAGAATTTTTTCTGTATTTCTCTAAAAATAAATACAGATATTTTATTCTGATACCACTTGTTATCTAATGAATCACAGCTCTGTTACAAGTGATATAGGCCTTAAAGTAGATAAAGGCAGAGGGCCCTGAGGGAGGTCCTCCGTAAAAAAAAAAATTAACCAGTTACACAGCTACATTGCAAGTTATAGCTTCAGAGACAGAATAGAGGTAGAGGGCCACATGGGGGAAGGGTTAAAAAGAGATACAGAAGGCTATGAAAGTGCTCTTCCCATCAAGGCGTCAGCAGGCCCTGCAGCATTTGCCAACTAATCAGTTCACTCTGCAGAGGGGGTGTTGAAGTAATTGCTGATCCAAACCTTATTCATTTTATTAAAAGTGATTTGGTCGACACTTTCTGCTGGGTATGTATGTATGCGCGGATCATTGGCTCCTGCATGAAGACTATCACGTGTCTCAAACTTCCAACAGCTGAAGTAATTCTGAACCCACTCTCCTGTGGGTCAAACAGCACCCCAGGGTCGTCCTCCTCCTCCTCCGCCCGGTCTTGCCATCCACGGAACATGCCACCTTGTGTTTGGGTGGATGGATGCCATGTACTCTCCATATCCTCTTCTGCCCCTTCCTCCCCTTCGCCCATGCTTGCAATATAATCTTCATCCTCTTCCACCTCCTCCTCTTCCTGAAGAGGTGCACTATGCCCAGTAAGCACACATGTCTGAGATGATGTTTGAAACATCATCTCTTGCTGCAACATCTGCTCTGTGTCGTGTACAAGATCCACCATCATCTGTTCCAGCAGGCATATGATGGGTATGGTGTCACTGACACAGGCCTGATCCCTGCTGATCATCCTAGTCGCCGCTTCAAAAAATGACAATACAGTGCACAAGTCCCCAATTTGCAGCCACTCCGCAGGGCTGAAGTAAAGTTATACGTCTGAAACGAACAGACTCTGCCAGGTAATCCACCACCGCTTTCTGTTGTTCAGCCAGCTGCTGCAGCATGTAAAATATGGAATGAGTGGCCAGATCACAATGAGTGGCCAGATCACAAATTGACCTGAGGTTTCGCCGTAAATCCACCAATCTGGCACTGGCTGTGTACGACCAGCGGAAATGCTGGCAACTTTCTGACCTTCAGCAACAGCGGCTGGAGGCCTGGGTAATTCCTAAGGAAGCTCTGTACAATCAGGTTCATGACATGAGACAGGCAAGGTACGTGTGTGAGTTTCCCACAACGCAGGGCTGCCAGCAGATTGGTCCCATTGTAACACACGACCTTGCCTTGCTGGAGTCTCTGTGGAGTTAGCCATATGTCCTCTTGCTCCCGCAGGGCACTTAGAATGGTTGCGCCCGTGTGGCTGAGGGAACTTAGGCTTCGCAACCTCAGGATTGCGTGGCAACGTCTGAATTGTGCACTGCAATAGCAAACTGCAAGTTGTTGCTGGCGGTGAACAGATGCTGGCGAATGGGAGGTGCTGAGTCTCCACGGCAAAGTGTCCCTTTAGGAAGAGATTGAGGCACACAAGTCAAAGGAGGAGGTGGAAGTGGAGGTCCAGGAGGAGATTGCATGGCGATGTGCTCTGGGTGGAGGTAGGTATGCAGGCTTTGATGCAGCTGCATCTTCCACTGCTGCCACCAAAGTTACCCAGTGAGCTTTATATGAAATATATCTTCCTACTCTATGCTTGCTCGACCAACTGTCGGTTGTCAGGTGCACCTTGCCAGAAACTGAGTGCTGCAGGGCCATGGACACATTGCTCTGCACGTGTTCATGCTAAGCAGGAACACATTTTTGTGCAAAGTACTGTCGCTTAGGCATAACGTACTGTGGGTTTGCGCAGAGGAATACGTAACGGAATGCATTGGAGTTCACCAGCCGGTAAGGGAGGAGCTCTAACGCAATCAGCTGTGCAATTGCCACATTGATTAGCTTTGTTTTGGGGTCATTTGGGCCATATTTCCTTTTGCGCTCCAGCATCTGGGGGATGGAAGGGTGGATGCTGCTAATGCTAACCACAGGAAGATTGGACAATGGGGTAGAAAGTGTGGAGGATGGCAATGATGCCTGGTCTCGACTGCTAGCAATGTGACAAACAGCAGCTGGTCTGCATTGGAGCTCCTCCTCACCACTGGTGGAGCCTGAAAAGTGTAATGCTTGGCAAATTGCTGGCAGCAGCACGGGTAACTTTGGTGGCAGAAGGAGGAAAGACAGCGGATGAAGATCTAGCAGCTTGAGCTTGCTTCTTCGCCAGAGGTGGTCACACAGAGCTCTGTGCTTTGACAAGGTGCTCCTGCCAGGTTACCGGGTAGTGGCTTTTTTTTTTTTTTTTTTCAAAATGTTTTTATTAAATTTTCAAATATACAAAGATAAGTAAACAAGCAAAACCAGTAGGGTAACATGACACAAAGAGGGGGGGAGGGAGAAACACTTATAACATAAAACAAAAAACCAGCCAGTGGAGTCCATAAATAAAACTATGGATTATGAGTCAGAAATATTAGTGATGTACCAAGTAGAATATCTGAATGGTTCAAGAATTGACGTGCATTCTGAGCCGGTGAATGCGTAGAGTAAAAAGCGGTACCATTGCTGCCAAAAGCGGGTGATCAGGGTGTCTCCTTGTAATTGAGCATCCAGCATTTCTCTATGAAACAAAGCCTTGAGAGATGAGAGGACTTGTTCCGTGGACGGTGGAAGAGGTTGTATCCATTGACTCATAATTGTATGTCTTGCTGCCAACAAACAAACATCTATCCATTTCCGCACTGAACGTGGTATATTGTCCAGAGCTATACCTTCCCAGGAGCCAAACAATAACAAAGAGGGTGTTTGTGAAATTGAACAACCGGTCACATTAGAAATTAACAGTGAAATGCCCTGCCAAAAGTTGGTAATGTTAGGACAAGACCATAAACGGTGTGACAGAGAAGCATTAACACAATTACATTTAGGACATTGAAGATGCCATTGAATGGATTGTGGGGTAGAGATGGAGGGTCAAAACACCTTATAGGCCCTATGTAACAACATAAATTGAGATTCCCTCCAAATCTCATTTACTATGCTCTGCCGAACTGTTTGATATCCTTCTATAACAATATCCACTATGTCCAGGTCCGGGAAGTCTTTTTGCCACATTTTCACATTAGAGACTGATAGGGGCTTAATAAACGTAGGCAGAAGATATGCATATATGTTTGAAATATTAGGAGGTGATAAGGATAACAACTTGTCAAAACCATTGGGACGAAAAACATCCACATAATGTAATACTAATGATTTAAGGTAAGACATGACCTGATTATAATATAATGGGTGAAACGCCCGTTGGGGGATACTATAGGTAGTCTGCAGCTCTGCCAATGATAATTTGGTTAGATCCTCCGAACGGAAGAGATCTTTCAAGTATAGTAGACCGTTATTTTTCCACAATTGGAAAGCTGCATGATCTTGCACCTGTGGAAACATAGGGTTCCCACAGATGGGCAAATATGGAGACAGACAGGCTGGTAACTTAAAACGTTGTCTAACCACCTTCCATGCGACCACAATATCTCTGATTAATATATTGTGACGCAAAGGAGCTGGAATCCCTGAAATAAAGACTGAGAATGGAAACAACAGTAGCACTGCAGTCTATGCTACCCGTAGTTCTAATATCCAAAGGAGGCCAGAAATACAGCAAAAGTTGTACTTTTCAACAGAAATAAAAGTTTTGATTTTTAATACTATGAAGCTGAATCACAATTTGAGGATAGATAAAATTTGGTCATACATCTAAAGTGACCTAATTGCCAAAACACCTGTGACCAAATTTCTTCTTTAAACCACTTGGATGAGGCAGTTTCAGTTTTCTCTTCCCACAAAGTGATAAATGGTGTTAGGAATTTGGGTTGGACTTTGGCTTGACTACTACTTGGTGCCAGTTTAATTTGCACATTACACATGGAGAGTGTGTGTTTTATTTAGTAAAACAGCACAGTGATTGTTTACTGTTCATCTTCAAATAAGGAAGTAGGTTAAACTAAAACATATGTGTGTTTGTCTGCACATCAAGCATAGCAAATCATAATCTTGCAGTGTTTACTATGCAATGTCTGCTAAACAATGGGGACCCTAAAATAAAAATTACATTTTCTTTAACATCTTAAGTTTCACCTGACCATTGATATAGATTTTAGAAGCATGCACATCTCATGCTGGAACAAATCAAATGAAATACATGCTAAAACTGTCATTACTATTATTATCACTAATATTAGGATTACTGTAAATAAATAAATAAATAAAAGCAGACAAATGGCCCTGATTTATTAAAGTGCTCCAAGACAGGAGAAGATAATGGGAGAACCTGTGTAATGCAACAAACCTGGATTGGATTTGGTCCAGCATTGAATCCATTTGCAAACATAAAGCAAACAATTTTTAGGAAATCTGATCCCTGTTTGGTGGTTCACCCAGGTTCTCCCATGATAGTCTATAGGGATGAGCGAAAACCTGGAAGTTCGGGTTCGCCGGGTTCAGCTCAAAGTTCGGGTTCGGGTCCAGGTACCCAAAATTGTAAAGTTCGGGTTCGCTCAACAATAATAATAATGGTTAGTGGGTAGGGATGAGCGAACACCTGGAAGTTCGGGTTCGGCCGAACTTCGGCTTTTACAGTTTTACGGCTTCGCTCGACACTAATAGTCTATTTTCTCCAGTCTTGGATAGCTTTAATATATCAGATTCAATGTGTTAGAGATATCAAAGTGCATTATGCATGACTCTAAACAGTTAGGCAGATAGTGAGATTAGTATGATTGTTTAATAAATTATACTCTGTTGAAAAACTGAGGTGACCTGGTGACATATTTGGTTTTTATTAATATTATCCAGTATTTTTAAAGCAAGGACATATTACGCAGAGCTGAACAAAGTCAATAGTCACGTCACTAGCTGTCCCTCGAGGGGGGCTCACAATCCAATGTCCCTACCATAGTCACATGTCATTAACACAGTCAATTTGGTGGGAAGATGATTACCTTAATGCATGTTTTTAGAATGTGGCAGGAAACCACAGTACCCAGGAAAAACCCACATAAACACGGGAAGAACTTGCAAACTACATGCAGTTAGTGTCTTGGCCGAGATTCAAACCTCGGAGATAGTGCTGCTAAGGCCAGAGTGCTAACCTCTGAGCCACCATACTGCCATTTTCTTGCTTAGATGTAAGCCATTTGTTGGTACAGCACCCCAGCAGAACATCGGATCCAGCAAAGTGTGAATTTAAAATATGGTGAGAAATTGCTTGGGCATCTAGCACACATGTCAAACTAGAACCACCCCATACACAATTGTGGACATTTTATTAAAATGCCTATAGAGGACAGCAGGAAAGGGACCAGGTTTTTTTTTTTCAGATAATAGGAGTTTTTTTAAAGTGCCTATGAGGGAAAGCAGAAAAAGAAGCAGTTTAAAGCTGACAATAATGATGGGTGTTTTACTGAACTGCCGGGAGGAGAGGGCAGGAAACATCAGTTTTCAGCTGACCTCAATGATCAGTGTTTGCTTTAAGTACTTAGGCAGTAACAGGGGATTTTTTTATTACAGTGACTAGAGGGGAACAGGAAAAACAGCAGTTTTTCAGCAGTTTTATAAATCCACCCTTTTAAAATCATTCCGCATACAGAACAACCAAGCACTAGAGGGCGCTGCATTAAACATCTTTATCAGATACCAAGTGGAAGTCTCCTGCAAAAGAAAGCAGTTCCTGAAGATATGTTCACTATTGTAGTGCGGCAAAATGTGGTTTACCCTTTCGTACCCAGCAACCCTCCATCTGTTGGACTTTAGGGGAGATAACCACTCCTTTACTACAGCGAAAGCAGCTGAAGAATTTTCTACTTGACAGGCTGACAACTATTATTGAGATGATGGTGGAAATTTTTTAGACCAAACCTTTTCAACCGGCTCCGTGACTTCATCTTGCTTGGATAACACTCGCCTTTGCATTCTCTAGAGAACCCGCTGTTAAGACACTGTGGAAAACTTTAGGTCTCGCTACAGATAAAAAAAAGTCTCAAGGGCAGATGAACATCCATCCAACCTGGTACTTGAGTCACCTTTATATCCATTTTCCAGGGGCTCAGGGTGCTTATAGCATACACTCTAAATTATGATATCATTCTCAGAATAACTTCTAAGATACTGCTCTGCCACAGGCACCTTGAGAAACTAGGGACAACCTGGGCCTAGCCCATACAATTCCTCGATGGTGAGTAAGGGGGACGCAGGGGGATGAGCACAGGCTACCACGCTGATTTTGTGGATAACAAGCAACTGCACAACATCTGGCATCATTGATACCTAGTGAAAAAGCAATACACTTTGTTTTTCCATGCTCATCTCTCCAAATTCTGAATTGATTACCTGTTTTGTACAGATTCCCTCTTGTAACAGGTTGGCCAAACTGAAATATCACCCATGGTAATCTCATATCACACACACCCATCCTACTCTCAGGTGACCCATAGTTATGGAGGTTTCCATCATATTTGTACAATGACCCCACAATCTAGGGGGAAAAAGATTGTCAGGGAGAGGATACACATTCACCAATTCTGCCAATAGAGATGATTTTGTGTTAAAACATGCTAATCTGCATTTACACAAATATGGTGATAAGCACGGAAAGTTTCTGGCAAATGTGGTACGCACCAATTTTAAGCCCACATTCATACCAGCATTTTATGACTCTGAGGCATCAGAGGTGATCCACCCAGAGCAACCTAGCTCAATACTATATACAGCTATATGCCTCATGAGGCAGGCCACTACGCCCAAACAATCTTCTCAATGATCACATTCCTTACTCTGGAGAAAGACCAATTGGAGGAACTAAATGCAGATAGTACAGAGCAGGAAGTGACCCAAACCTTCTCCACAATGACCAATGGCAAAGCCCCTGAACCTGATGGCTTTACGGCTCAATTTTTAAAAATCTTATAAGAAGACCTGCTATCCAACCAGTGTCATCTGTACATGAAAATGTGGCTGTCTGGTAGTTATCCCCTGGGGAACAAGTCATACAAAAAAGTACCAAAACCAGGGAAGCCCTGTTTCCTTGAAAAATTTGGATGCCAAGTTTTTGTCAAAAAATATGGCCAATAGATTAGCCAGATTCCTACTGTTCCTAATATCCCACTCACAGGTGGGTTTTGTCCAGTAGGTCAGCAGTGACCAATGTACGTAGAGTACAGACAGCCCTTGAATATGCCAAGAATCCCCCAAGGAAGGATAATGCTATCATAGGAATCAATGCTGAAAAGGCCTATGATAACATTGATACTACCTGGCTCTTTTCAGTGCTGAAAAAGATAGGGTTCCAGGGGTTCTTCTACAATTTACCCACAACCATGTACCAAAGTCCTCAAGGCACAAGTGAACGACTCAGGCATCCATTCCTACCCGATACCCTTGCACACAGGCACGAGAAAGGGATACCCTCTCTTACCATTTTTATTCAATCTAGCAATAGAGGCACTAGTGAGATACCTAGAAACTCATGACCTTATCGTCACAGGTTTCGATTGCAGGACAAAGAACTCAGATCTGCATTCTTCACAGATGATATTCTGTTCTGTTCTTTGATCCCTCAGTGAAGGTGCTGTGCATACAATCAATATTTGCAGAACTCGAGAACCTAGCAGAAATTTTCCTGCTGACTCCCGTACAGCATAGGGCCTGGCTACAAAGTACTCCTTTTACCATAACCACAGAACACATAACTTACCTAGACATTAAAATAGGTAAGACCACATCATTTATATGCAAACTAAATTACCCACTACTATTCCACAAAATACAAAAAAGATTAGAGCTATGGGAAAATGTACCTGTCCATATTTGGACACTGTCACCTAATCAAACTGCTATCTTTTGCCAGATTAATATACCCACTACAAATCATCCCTCTGTTGTTGCATCACGGCAATGCCATTCTACTCTATAACATTTTCTCCACATCCTTATGGCAGGGTAAGTCGCCTAAAATCCTGAGTTAACTTCCCTATTGTCTGTGTATACAACCCGGTGTGCCTGTTCAGACATGTCATAAAAGCCCTACTACATTGTAAAATATCCAAATATCCCCAGAACACAAAGCACATTTATTTTTATTTAGAGACCCAGGACCTGATTTAATAAAGCTCTCCAGGGCTGGAGGGGATTCACTTTCATCAGTGAAGCTGGGTGATCTAACAAACCTAGAATGGATCTGGTCCAGGATTCAAAACATTTGCTAGCAAATAGCATATGACTTTTAAGAAATCCATTCCAGGTTTGCCTAACTCCCTAATGGATTCATTGGATTCACTGGGTCTGCCCTGCGGTTTCCCTAAATACCTATAAGTGTGCGGAAACCCAGCATTCATTCAAGGCAAGTTTTAGGAAAGGTGCTCTACTCAGTGAGTGACTTCTATCTTTCAGAAATACACTTGCTGCACCCAATAGCAACACTCATTTTAAATGCAAGCTGCCACAGGCAGTGGTACATCCACTATACTACACCCAATTTATAGAATTAGGTAAGTCGGTGATTATGGATCCTCCCTGAGCTGTCCAACCTAAGCCTTTGACAGGTTGTTAAATGTACCC
The DNA here is from genome assembly GCF_032062135.1 of Pyxicephalus adspersus. Classification (NCBI taxonomy): domain Eukaryota; kingdom Metazoa; phylum Chordata; class Amphibia; order Anura; family Pyxicephalidae; genus Pyxicephalus; species Pyxicephalus adspersus. Next base: position 47,511,603 of record NC_092871.1, read on the forward strand.
CACCCCCTTCATATCTATCTCAACCATCTATACCAGCCTACAAGGCATAAACAATAAATCACTGCACCTCATTGATAAAATATCACAAGGTTATCATTCAGTTAGTGGTAAATGAACAGTGGAGGGAAATACAATTCAAAATAATTCACAGGGCCCATAAGGTATACAAATCAATTGTGGTAGACATGGTTTCAGCCCAGAATCTTGTATCTGGTATTACAGACCACACTTGACAATCACCATGCCCTAAGTGTGGAACCCAGCAAGCATCACTGAATTAATACTACTGGTCATGTCAGTGTAGTTCAGTTTTGGAGTATGTTCGGCTTTGTATGCCAGATGGTTTAGTTCAACCTTCCCTTTATCCCAGTACTATGCCTCTTTGGTGACTGGGCAGACTTTACAGAGCTTGCCCCAGGGAGAGGGGAAAGAGACTGGGCAAGCCTGTGTCTCTTACCAGCCAGGTGGGCAATAATGTTGCAATGGATACTTCCTCAACCACCCCTACTAGAGATGGTGTAATCCTCCCTTTTTTTTTTTAATAGGGTAATGTTGGAAGAAAAACAAAGAGGAGGGTGCCCCCAACAGACATATTTTTTACAGAATTGGAATGCTTTCAAAGGACACAGAGCGAAGGGAAATTTTTGAATATTTCAAATTTTTATTCTGGTACCTTGTTAATGGTACATTCCAGGTTAGCTAGGTAGGCTCACACTTAAAAAGTATGGCTCCACTTTATGTACCCCAGAATCTTATTAGCAGTATATGTGACCAGTTGTGTTGTTATTATTGTTATGATTCTGAATATTGTTGTTTTATTCATTATCTTATTGAAGCTTTTTCCCATATTTGGTTCTGCTAGTTATGTATGATTTCTTTATTTTGCTCTTTGATACCTGTTGTTAACCAAATGATATTGACCGCTTTTTACTCCCTCCAATAGCAATTGTTAGTGCCCATCATTTAAAGAGGGGTTATAAAGCCATTTCCAAACAATTTAAAGTCCATAACTCTACAGTGAGAAATAATATTCATAAGTAGAAAACATTAAAACAGTTGCCAATCTTCTGGATATCCTAGCAAAAATACCACAAAGACATTGCATACAATGGACAAAAAATTGCAAAAACCCAAGAGCTAAAGTTTAGATTCTACAGGTTTAGTTAGCATGTAAAAATTATTAGGTTTTCATTAAGTTCATGAAAGTAAAAAAAAAGAGAGTAGAAAAAAAACTGAACAAGTATGGTTTGTTCAGAAAGGTAGCCAGGAGAAAGCCACTTCTCTATAAAAGAGAGATGGCAGATGGGAACAAAGTGGAAATATTTGGCCATAAAGTGCTACATTTGGCAAGAAACAACACAGCATATGAGCATAAACACCCCATACCAACTGTCAAGCATGATGATAATAGTGGGATAATAATTTGAAACTGGATAGGGATGAGCGAGAAGGCATCTGACAGTCTTACGAAAACTTCCTTGAACTTCCAGCGAATTGATTTTGCGAATTACATTAAAGTCAATGGGCCGACAATACAAAAGTTAAAAAAGGCCATGTGGTTTTCCAGAAAGTAGCAGGAAAAGTGACAGCAGGCAAAAAGAATTTTTGAGTGATGGACAGCGTCCAGAATGCAGCACAAAGGTTAGGACATTGAGAAAGGGTGAACTCAACCTACTAGCAACAGTCTCTGCCATCAAAACAGCAGGAAAACGCGTTGCTATTTAATGTAAGCCCCCCCATTGAATTTAAATAGCTGCATAATACCTTAACGCTATATAAATCCTGTTTATTATTATTAATAATATTAATAATAATAATCATAATAATAAATGCTAGCTGGCATCCTGACCTGGATGACATGTGTTAGGAATGCCCATAAAGTTGTGGGCAAGTAGTGCGGTGACATTATGCAAAAGGATGGAGGATCAGAGACGGAGCGTGGGTCAGCGAGAGCAGTAGCAGTGTGTGGCTTCTGGTCAGCTCTCGCCATGGAGACCCCATTGGTAAGAGTCATGGAGAGCTAGGTGTAGTGCATCGTCATTGCCACACAGAAGTGTACAATTCTAGTGTGTAATACAATTATAGTGAATGGAGTACTGACAGGCGGTAACAGCAACAGCATCAGGAGGAGGTGGTGGGCCCTTAGATGGAGCGTGAACCGCATTGGTAACTGACATCTAGAGCTGGGTGTAGTGCATTGTCAATGACACCCAGAAGTGTGTATTACAATTATAGTGATCGGAGTACTGACAGGGGGTAACGGCAACAGAATCAGGAGGAGGTGGTGGGCTCTTAAACGAAGCGTGGACTGCATTGGTAACTGGCATCTAGAGCTGGGTGTAGTGCATCGACAATGACACCCAAGAGTGTGTAATACAATTATAGTGAATGGAGTACTTACAGGGGGCAGCAGCAACAGCCTCAGGAGGAGGCCGTGGACCCTAATACAGAGCGTGGAGCGAATTGGTAACTGACTTCTAGAGCTGGGTGTAGTGCATCGACAATGACACCCAGAAGTGTGTAATACAATTTTTGTGAATAGAGTACTGACAGTGTCAACAGCAACAGCAGGAGGAGGAGGCAGTGGACCCTGAGACGGAGCATGGGAGGCATTGGTAACTGGCATCCAGAGCTGGGTGTAGGGCATCGTCAATGCCAACCGGAAGTGTGTACATATATTGGAAATTTCTGATTAAATGTAGAAGGACCTGACCAAGATGTTTTGTGCGCCTGCACTGTTGCTGTGGTCTGTGGTGCTGGTAGCATTAGGAAGGTAGACGATATTGCTAGTTCATTAATGCATCATTAAGTGGATGACATGAATGCCAACCCTCAATCTTACAATACTTGAAAAATTAGAAAAAGGCAATGGTACCTATCAGTGTGGCAGTACTGGGGGTTTTCATCTGCAGTTTGTTGGCCTTCCGGAAACAGCCGAAATGTAAAGTTAATTGCTAGCTGGCACAATGGCAGGCATGACACTGGCAAAGAATGCCACCCCTGGACGTTGCAATAATTAGCGGAAAAATTCAACCATGGCAGGCTCAGCTGACAGGGTGTTTAGTGATAGGCAGCTACAGATTCAGCACAGGAGCAGTGTGGGTTCACAGAGGCATCTTGGTTGGCCTAGTGAGTTCTTGTGTCAGTCAATAAGTGACATCTGCAGTGGGGATATGATAGTTGTTAGTAACCCACCTTTCATTCATTTTCAAAAAGGTGAGGTGATTGACATTTTCCAGTGACAGTCATGATCGGTTGTCTGTTACCACTCCACCAGCGGCACTGAAGTTTCTTTCGGACAGAACACTGGATGCCGGGCACGAAAGAAGCTTGATGGCAAACTGTGCCAACTGCGGGCAGATTTCAAGCCTGTCGACCCAAAAATTAATGGCGTCACTACTGTCAGGACAGGCATCCTCATAACTGCTGTCGTCAACACCACCACTAGCCAGAAAAGAGCCAACCTAATCGTGCACCATGCGCTTCATCCATTCTCGATGGTTATGACCCTGCATTTCACTTGTTTGAGGTGGCCGCATCAGGTTTCACCAGACATCCAGAAAATCCTCCCTGCCTTGGCCTGCACTTTTGGATGTGTGCAACCTGCTGCCACTGCTGCTGATGCTGCTGCTGTTGCTGCTGCCGCCACTACAGGAGAGTACGGTGGAGGTGGGGTCCCCCTGAGCTCCCTGTGTGGAATATGGTGTGCAGAACTCGTTTACAGACTCTCCTGTCCCTCAGTAGGTGCCAAAACATCTTCCTCTTCATCACCCACCTCCTCCTCTTCAAATTGCAGCAGCTCCTGTTGTTCCATCACCCGCACAATGCCTGGGGCGTGACAGCACAAATACAGGTTGGACAGGCCCTGTCCAGCAGCCCCAACATGGTCTCCCTCATCATCATCATCATATTCATCCTCCTCTTGAACCTCCTGATGCTGGCCAGTGTCCCTTCTTGCTCCTCCTGATGCTGGCTGTGCGCTATAGAGTGTAATGTCACCCTTATTCTCCTCCCCTGTTTCTTCCCCTCCTCTCCCATCGCCACTTTCTATCAAGCCACACAGTGTCTTATCAAGCAGAAAGATGATTGGTATGACATTGTCCCAGCCTGATCACTCCCAACTCACAAAGTTTGTGGCCTGCTGAAAGGGGGCCAGTACCTTGCACAGCGTCTCCATCTGCTGCCACTGGTCACTGGTAAAAAAAGCTCATTTGTGTGGCTGTAAAAAGGGCCCCGTTGCCTCCATGCACCACGCTGACCAAGTAATGGCAGATGGCCAGCTTTTGCTCACACAGACGCTGGAGCATGTACAGGGTGGAGTTCCATCTAGTCACAGTGTCACAAATTAGTCTATGTGGTGGAAGCCTTTGTTGGCGCTGGATCTTGCTAAGCGCCGCGGGGGCTGTAGGGGATCAGCATACATGGCTGCAGATGGAGCGAGCCTGTCTCAGTACCACCAGGTTCAGTATGTGCGCAAAGCAGGGAACATGTGTTATGTGGCCCATGCGCAATGCGCCCACAAGGTTTGCCCCATTGTTGCACACTACGTTGCCTGTTGAGAGCCGGGAGGGCATCAGCCAACCCTCAACCCCTCTGTGCAAAGCAGACAAGAGTTCTCTGGCAGTGGGACTTTTCTCCCCCAAGGACATTAGTTTCAGCACTGCCTGGCAACGCGTGTGCTTGAGAAAGCCATGGTGGCGTGCCTGCTTAACCACAGTGTCCTCCGCTGGTGGCCTTTTAGGAGGAGTGTCAAAAAGAGAGGGTTTGCCGGTAGACGGAATAAAGTAGGAGGAGGAGGGAGAGGACTGGGGTTGCCCATGCTTTCCCACCACACCCCTCGGCGGGGGTACCAGGTGCTGCAATGCCTCTTGCAGACTACCGCTCACTGAGCTTTGCAAGGCCACCCAGTGAGCAGTGAAAGACAGGTAGCGTCCCAGCTGTCCACAGTGATGTGGATTTGACTAGACATCGAGAATTCCAATGCCCGGTAGAGGTTACCCATTGAATGTGCATGTAAACTTGGAACAGCTGTGCGGAAGAAGTAATGCCTGCTTGGTATATTTCACTGCCGCTCGGCACAGGCCATCAGGTCACAGGAGGGAGCCACAATGCTGTACGGCAGTAGCTGCAAGGCCAATAGTTTGGATAGATGTGAATTGAGTTTGATTATTCTTTTGTTGGTTGGGCCCATAGCCTGATGCCTTGTGCAGAACTCCGGTAGAGTGGGCTGAAGGGACTGGGAGGAGCTAGGGGAGCTGAAAGGGTCACTGGAGTACCTATCTTTCGGAGACAAAAGTCGTCTGACGCCACAGAACTTGCGGCCAGAAGCTGATATATCCTCCCAGCATAAAGTCTGGCTGTCACCAACCTCCTGAGACATAGTAGCAATGTTAGTTGGAGGCATAGAAGGAGTCAATGGAGGTGGAAGAAAATAGGATGGCGTGGTTGCACCTCCTTCAAGAGAACGCAAGTACTGCTCCCCCTTTGATTTGTGGTTCTTGCGCATGTGGTAAAGCAGGGATGTTGTACCCAAATGTGACCTAGCCTGTCCACTGTGAATTTGCCTGTGGCACAGGATGCAGATTGCTATGCACCCATCATCGTCTTTCAGCGTGAAAAAGGACCACACTTGAGAGGTGCGTGCAACCACTCTTTGCCTGCCTCTGCATCTGCTGGGTGCCCTGGGTCTGCTTCAGCTCCATCTCCCCCACGGTCACATCATCTCTGACTGTTCCCCAGCTTGTGCCCACTCGTCTGTGTGTTCTTTGGGAGTCAATTGAGGCAGATTTGCGGCCCCTTCCATCCCCAGTATGTTGCTGCTGCCTTTCCTCTACATCTGTTTCGTAACTGCTGCTGGCCCTTACACGCAGAACCCTCGCCCAAAAAGTGTTGACCCCTGAAACCCAATCCACAATACTCTCAACATGTGGCTGTATGATTGTATTATGCCCTCTCAATAAATCTACCAGCGTACTGGTGCTCCGCACACATCCCAGACCTGTTTTACAACTTGTGCTACTGCCTCCAATGGTTTGCTGCTGCTGCTGCCTTCCTACAGTGGCGGACTCCAGGGGAGTATGCCCCCTGCCAGATGCAGCAGGTTGCCCAACACCACCCCTTTCCTTACGTCTACCACAAATCTTTTACTTATTCAGAAAAAAATGCACCTGTACCACACGGTTTCTTTGGTAAATAGCAAATGGTATCAGGAATAAATATCTGTATTTTTTGAGAAAAATACATACATTTTTCTGGATTTTTTGATAGATAGCAAGTGGGATCAAAATAAAATATCTGTATTTTTTTGAGAGAAATACAGAAATTTTTCTGGCTTTTTTGATAGATAGCAAGTGGGATCAGAAAAAAATATCTGTAAATTTTTGAGAGAAATACAGAAATTTTTCTAGCTTTTTTGATAGATAAGTGCTATCAGAATGAAATGTCTGTATTTTTTTTGAGAGAAATACAGATTTTTTTTCTTGCTTTTTTAATAGGAAGTGAGATGAGAATAAAATATCTTTTTTTTTTAGAGAAATACAGAAATTTATTTGGCTTTTTTGATAGCAAGTGGGATCAGAATAAAATATCTTTATTTTTTAAAGAAATAAAGAAATTGTTCTTGTTTTTTTTTATGGTGATTTGCAAGTGGAATCAGAATAAAATATCGGTATTTTTTTGGGGAGAAATACAGAATTTTTGGGGCTTTTTTGATAGCAAGTGGTATCAGAATGAAATATTTTCATTTTTTTGACAGAAATACAGAAATTTTTCTGGCTTTTTTGGTAGATAGCAAGTGGGATCAGAACAAAATATCTGTATTTTTTTTGAGAGAAATACAGAAATTTTCTGGCTATTTGGTAGCTAGCAAGTGGGATCAGAATAAAAAATCTGTATTTTTTGAGAGAAATACAGAATTTTTCTAGCTTTTTTTTTATATATAGCAAGTGCTATTAGAACTAAATATCTGTATTTTTGGAGAGAAATAAATATTTTTTTCTAGCTTTTTTGATAGATAAGTGCAATTAGAATGAAATATCTGTATTTTTTCTTTTTAGAGAAATACATTTTTTTCTTGCTTTTTTGATAGGAAGTGAGATCAGAATAAAATATTTTTTTTAGAGAAATACAGACATTTTTCTCGCTTTTGGTGTAGAGAGCAACTGCTATTAGAATGAAATATCTATATTTTTGGGAGAGAAATAAAGACATTTTTCTAGCTTTTTTGATAAATATTTGCTATTAGAATGAAAATATCTGTAGTTTTATATAGAAATACAAATAGCAATAGATAGCAAGTGGGATCAGTCTAAAATATCTTGATTTTTTGAGGGAAATATAGAAAATTTCATTGCGTTTTTGATAGATAGCCAGTGGGATCAGAATGAAATATCTGTATTTTTTTTGGGAAAAATAAAGAAATTTGTCTGGCTTTTTTAATAGATAAAAAGTGCTATCAGAATAAAATATCTGTATTTTTTCAGAGATATAGAGATTTTTTTCTCGCTTTTTTGATAGCAAGTAGGATCAGAATAAAATATCTTTATTTTTTTGAGAGAAATACAGATTTTTTTTTTGGCTTTTTGATAGCAAGTGGTATGAAAATAAAATATCTGTATTTTTTTTTAAATACAGAAATGTTTCTGGCTTTTTGATAGATAGGAATTGGGATCAGAATAAAATATATGTATTTTTTTGAGAGAAATACGGTAATTTTCCTGGCTTTTTTGCTAGATAGCAAGTGGGATCAGAAATAAATATCTGTAAATTTTTTTATAGATTGCAAGAGGTATACTGAAAAAATTTTTGGGAGTGTAGGACAGAAATGTTTCTGACTTTTCTGATAACTAACAAGAGGTAGCAAGAAAAACTGCACAATCTATATATTTCAAGGTATACAGAAGGCTACTAGTCTGTCCTTATCACAATGCACAATGGCTTTTGTGATAGATTGCAAAAAATATCACACTGAAATATTTGTTCAGCGAGAATACAACCTCATGGCAAATCACAAGGCCATTCTGGCTTAAATGTTCGGTAAAAGAGAAAGGCCCGATTCACCGCCAGATCCAACTTAAAAGTCTCATCCCTAGAACAAGCCCCATTTAAGTAGAAGATTCCTGGGGGGGACTGCGCATGCACGTGGACGGGCAGGACATTTCTCCTCAGGCTCCCGGTCCCGCGCTCTTCAAACGGCTTGCATAACACGGCTTACCGGCATAACGATGGGCCACCAATCACAGCGCAGTGTCAGGCTGCAGGGAGGCACACCGCGGTCGTGAGAAATCGACTCCTTCTTTCACAAAATGGGCTCTCTGGAGAAAGCTTCAGAGGACTCCCCTCCCCCCAAGATGGCGCCTTCTTCACCACACGCTTCTCTCAGACCGCTTTAGGACCTCCACAACGGCCCCTCCTTCAGCGGTGAGTCTCCCCAGGCCAGCAGGGAGTTGAGAGAGAAGTCATTGGTACATGAATCTTTGGGGGCCACCTATGCAGGATCGAGTGCTCAGGTTAGACAGGGGCACATGAGCAACATGGAGTCCCCCCCAAGGGGGAGAGCAGACTCTTGCAGTGACAGTGAAGTAGGGGAGGATGCTCCCTTCACTAGACGAGATCTGTTGGCATGCTTTGGCAAATTTGGCATAATATTAAGGAGGAAATGGCAACCTTTAGAAAAGATGTTTCCATCAGGATGGATGATTTTGAAAAAACGACTGCTGACTTACATTTACAAGTGAACCAGCATACAGAGACTTTAAATTCTCATTCTTTGCTGTTACAACAATTGCTGATGCAGCAGGATGACCTAGAAAGCAGGAATAGACGTATTAATATTCGTTTGAGGGGTCTTCCGGAAGACATCGTCCTCCCGGGTCTCCATGCTGCGGCCTCAGCGATTTTCAACTCTCTCCTTCATGCTGCATTAGATTCCATAATTGAAATTAATCGCGTTCTCTGTGCTTTGGGACCCATGAACCCCGACCCATCATGTTATTTGCAGGGTCCACTCCTTTGCGATGAAGGAGGCCATAATGAAAGCGGTGAGGCAACAGGAACCTCTCAAGTTTCAAGGATGTGTGATACAACTGCTACCGGATCTTTTTCCCGCCATACACTCCTGCTGCGCAAGGCACTGCGGACTGTTCTCTTAGCTCTGAGGCAACGGGAAATCACATATCGATGGGGCTTCCCATTCCAACTTACCGCACACAAAGAAGGAAAGACAGCGATCTTTGGATCTGAAGCAGATCTTCTATCTTATTTAGCAACATTCAACTTACCTGCCACCTCCATCCCTGATTGGCCAGCGAAGCTGAAGCTTCTGACACCTCCTCAGGCTCCGCAATGGCGCACACAGACCAGCAGGTCCCATCGACGCCGCTCTCAACCTCATCAAGATGGACCAACCTGATTGGGCTTTAAAAGTAGTTGGGTTTCTGCCATCCATTGTCCTCACCTCAGGAACCTTTTCCCCTGAAGTTTTCCACTACTGTGTTCCACTGGATCCCAAGAGACATTCGGCCCACCCCATCAGGGGTAGGGTCATGCTAACTATATTTATCTGACTGTTTTGTGGTTTGATTGCTTGGACGTTTTCACACAATTGTTTATCTTGCTGCTGTGTTCTATTTTTTCGTAAAGCCCAGTATTTCATCGCCAAATGTTTCTATTGTCTGTCTGCTGCTTAGATTTACAGTTTAATTTTGTTTGTTTATTATGCACTTTGATCTAGTAATATAGGCCCATAACTACTGTATGTGGAATTTTGATGCAGTGTTACTAATGCTAATTATATTTAATATTGTTTACACTTGGTTGTTTTGGGGGGGGGGGGGATGGGAAGCCCCACCCATTCCATTGTAGAGTTTTACCTCTCCCCCACTTAGGCCTCTCTGAGACCTGACATCTTTTGGTGCCTCACCTTCCCTTGGTACCCCCCTATCTTTCCCTACCTGGTTCACTCCCTCCCCCCCTCCCTTGCATCCTACCCCTAACCCTCTACCCATTATCTCATACCCACTCCTCCACCCCAAAACCAGGTCTCACAACCCAAGACTCCTGTGGTTTAACCAAACCCTACTGTGGTGATCTACTGCTTTACACATGGACCGTATTAAGTTAGCAACATTCAATGTTAAGGGACTGAATGTTCCTGAGAAACGTTCGGCACTGTTGTGTGAATTGGCAAGGCTCCGGGTCCAGGCGGCGCTACTCCAGGAACACATTTTAAGCACAACAAAATTCCAAAATTATCCAAAAGGAAATATCCAGTCAGATACCATTGTGGCTCGATAGATTTAGATCTGGGGGTACATTCCTCCTGATCTCGGGCTCAGTACGATGGCATTTCATTGACCTATACAAAGATCAGGAGGGCAGGGTGCTGTTTGTTAAGGGAATTTTTGAGGAACCCCTAGTAACCTTTGCATCTGTTTATGCTCCCCAAATGTATCAAAAACGATTTTTGAAAGGGATGCTTGAGAAGCTGGATGAGTTTGCAGAAGGCCTGCTAATATGTGAGGGTGACTTTCATTTTGCCCCTGATCATGACTTGGATACATCCGGTGCGGCGGTGTCGGCTGGCTCGCAACTGTCTGCTCAATTGAAACATAATTTGCACCAACATCAACTTGTTGATGTCTAGTGGATCCTAAATCCAACTAGGAGAGATTACACCTTTTATTCCCACCCGCACCGGATTCATTCACAAATTGACAATTTCTGGCCTAAACAGGTGGTTCAGACGCATGTTGTGGAATGCAGGATAGGGAATATTGCGTTCTCTGATCATGCACCGGTGCTTCTTACATTACACTTAGCCTCTACCTCCCCCAAGTCCTGGAATTGGAAACTTAATGAATCACAATAATGAGTTATTTTACCCTAAATGTTGCTCCTGAGTGCTGCCCTACTGTGGTCTGGGAGGCACATAGGGCAGTAATTAGGGGGATCCTTATAAAACATGGGGCCGGATTAAAGAAGGAAAAGCAGGCTTAAATTGCTTCCACTATCAAACGCCTACAGGAGTTGGAACTCCAACATAAAGGTTCATTAGACAAACAGTTGGGTTCGGAGTTGGCTCTTTTATGCCAGAAATAACCCGCCTTATGTCCAGGTAAAGCAAAAGCGTCCCTTGTCAAGTACCGGAGAGCGGAATATGAACATTGGGGTAAATGTGAAAGGCTCTTGGCAAGGGCTCTTAGGGGCCTAAAGGCTCACACACATGTACCTTTCCTTGCAACTACTACGGGCGGGGGGCAAGATATATCAAGTGGCAGGGATCGCTGAGAAATTTAGAGATTATTACGCCTCCTTGTATAACCTGAAACCACCCAACCTGTCAGAAGCAGCACGCAATTCTTACTTGGAGAGTATACAGCATTATTTAGGGGGAACTGATCTACCATGTCTGTCCAGATCAGCACGTCAGGACATGGAGGCCCCGATATCTGTTACGGAATTCCAGGCGGCTATAAAGCAAACTAAGTCAGGAAAGGCTCCAGGTCCAGACAGATTTTCGCTCCCATACTATAAGAAGTTCGTGGAGGACCTGGCCCCTCATTTTGTAGCCGCCTTCAAATCACTGACGGAGGGGGGCTCATTATCCCTTGGACTTTCTAAGGGCCTTAGTCATCGTGATTCCCAAGGCAGATAAGGATCCCTCGGCATGCAGTAGCTACAAGCCTTTTTCACTTCTAAATCAAGATCTCAAACTGTTTACCAAAATTCTAGCCAATAGACTTCAAAGACACCTGAGATAACACTTCAAGGGCCATCTCTTGGATTCATGCGGCTGCGTCCTCCGGTAAATCTTTGCTGTTGCTCTCGACAGATGCAGAAAAGGCCTTTGATAGGGTTGACTGGGACTTTATGCTCGCCACACTCTGTACTATGGGCGTGGGGAGAAAAATGATGGATTGGATTCAGGCTATATATTCATCCCCCTCTGTATTGGTCAGGGTAAATGGCAAACTATCCTCACCCTTTAGCATCTCTAACGCCACTAGGCAGGGCTGTCCTCTGTCTCCACCTATTTTTATTTTGTCTCTGGAACCCCTACTGTCATCAGTACGCTCTAATCCGGATATTAAAGGTCTTATGTTAAATGGTTGTGAACATAAGGTGGCAGCCTATGCAGATGATCTTCTCTTCATCAGCACTAATCCATAGGCTCAGCAGGAGCCCGTTATTCCGGAACAAGAGTGGGGGGGATTGGATGACCCCAATTTCTCTCTGTATTATATGGTGGCTCGAATATGGAATATGAATCCGAATATGGACTGGTTTCAGCATGGGGAGTTCAAACAATGGATAAGAGCGGAACAGTATTTTACATCAGTTCCTCTGACGGCGCTCCCATGGTTACCGAAGTTCCTTTACCCAGATGTGAAGAATCAACCTTTAATATTTGCCACATTGAAGGCTTGTCAGAAACCCCTATTTAATCTTAACCTATCTCCTTGGCCTTCTCCCATGTACCCGATTAGGCGTAACCCCTCCTTCCTCCCAGGTTTGGAAGAAGGGAAATTTGGAGAGATGCGTGTGAGAAGGAGTCAAAGGGCAGAGTATTTTGTTCATCAAGGTCAGTGGGTCTCGATGGAGAGGTTGATGGATGGGTCCGGCGTCTTTTACCTTGATTTTTGGAGGTCAGTTCAGCTGTCACATTATCTCCAGTCCATCCCTCCAGAATGTGGCAGTAGCCGTGTGAAAACAGGTTTTGAAACGGTATGTACCGGAAGTGGCTCTCTTAGACACTCCCTGTCCTACTTATATGCTGTACTTAACTGGAACCCAGAGAATTTCTCCCCCTCATATTTACAAACAGAAACTTGGGAAGCAGAACTTGGGAACACCCTAGAGCCTGAGCAAAAAACAAGATCCTTTCTACTGTTCACAGGTCTTCCACGAGCAGTAAGTATCAAGAACTGAGTTTTAAGATCCTCTCACGGTGGTACAGGAACCCAGAGGGGCTACACAGCTTTTACCCCAAAGTTTCAGACAGGTTTTGGCGGTGCAACTAGGAAAAGGGCACCATGCTACATATTTTCTGGTCATGCCCGTTGCTGGGCCCATATTGGGAACAGGTGAGGGCGCTCATAGAGAAGGTTACCACGTACAATGTACCGGGAGACCCTGGATTTTTCCTATTGCATCATAACAATATTTCAGATAGGAGCTACAAAAGCTCTATTCTCAGATATCTTATAGTTGCAGCGAACGCCTGTATACCTGTGTTATGGAAATCAACATAAGTACCCACTGTGGGCATGTGGCTTCACAGGGTTAATGATATAATGCTCATGGAGGACCTGACAGCTAGTTTAAGGGGTACACAGGACAAATTTATTTTGATGTGGGGTAGTTGGATAACTACCCAGACACTCAGGAGTTTAAGCACCACCTGGATCTGAATTTCTCAGGGTAAGAGGGGGTTTTATTTCCTTTTTTCTCTTCTTTTTTTTCTAATATGTGATACGGTCCTACAGATGTATTCAAATGCTAACTTTGATTTGCTGTATGTATCTTCACCACATTTTTCATTATTATTTTAACAGTTATAGGTATTGTTTTCCATACATACTCTGTTATGTCTTGACTGGTTACTAAGTTGTTTCTGTTGATAAAAAATGTTTTCAAAAACAAAGAATGTTATAAAAAAAAAATGAAGACTCCTAGATCTCCGCCACCCCACCATGGGTAATAAGTATAGGGGTACATAAAACCGCTTACTCATTCCCTGAAAGGGGAAAGAATATATGTAAAAATAGGAGGAGGCTTTAATGTTAAAGTCCTTTATTAAATTTGTGTATTTAGTGTAACTTTGAAATTTTTCTTTTTTTACAGGTTATCCCACAATGAAAGCATGATTCCCACAGCTGCATTCATGTCAAAAGCACAGCCGTGAGACTACTGACTGTGCAGGATCCCCAGGCTCTAGGGGTTAAATGAGGACAAGGGAGGAGCTCTTGTTTGGTGTGTTATCCTAATCTATGTTGCTACATTTCATACTTTGCTTACCAATTAGCACAATAGCTGCTTTTGTTTTTTAAACTTTGAATGTTTTAATGTCCATTTTGCAATTAGGAAGTCAATGATAATGCTATCTTATTGTGTTTGTAGCCATATTATTTCATTACAATAAAATATCTTCATTACCACTTTTAAATGTTTGTTCTGCATAAATATTTTCTAATCCAGTTTTCCACCCTTGATAGGTCCAAATTGCATATTGGTTTGGGATGTATTTTTTGAATGCAATATTTCTTGGGCCATTTTTTAACTATTTTGACTTTATGTGGAAGTATGGGTTTACACGTGTTTGGTGTTTGTAAGTTTTTTTTATTTTGTCATGTAAATTAAGTTGTGTCTATGGTCACTATATTTTAATGTGACCTTTTCAAAAATGTGTTCATTTTAAATAAAGCTGTTTTAAAAATTTTGTAGTTTTTTTTTTTGTTTGTTTGTTTTTATGTGATCTCCTTTACAATCTCCCAGAATTTTTTAACCTAACAAGTCAATGGTAATTGTTTTTAGGCAGTTTCTTTCTATGAATTGTTGAAAGGTTAAAATAGCAAATTGTCTTATTAAAACTCAGTTGTGTGATGCGCATTGTTGTGCGCCAAACCTCAGGTGTTTGATGTGCATTGTTGTGTGCCAATACAGATCTGCTATGTGCACATGAACTATTTGTTCTATCAGTTGAAAAACGCGCTGGCCACTTTTGCAGAGAAAGATCCTTATTCGGGTAAGTTTTTCTTTTTATATATACATTTTTGTTTTGCTTCATATGCACTCATGTATGTACATACATGCATATATGTATGTATGCATTTAAATGTGTGTACTTAATCATGTAAAGGAGAAATTATAGGAAGAAATAGGCAAAGAGGGGTGTTTTTGACATATTGCCTAACATGCTTCAAATTGAAAAGATTGCCTATTTCTTACTATGATTTCTGATGTCATGGGCTTGGCTCAAAGCAACATTCATGAATGATTTTGCTTCTGGGTAAAGGAGGAATCCACCTTTATGTGCTTCCACTACCAAGCTGAGGTGAGTAGATCAATATATAGTGGGCCAAGGTCTAAAATGGCATTTAAACCTGCATAAACACCCCGAAAGGCTGTAAAAGCAAGAAAATATGTTTGGCACAAAGAGGATTTGTCCCTGAAGTTTTTTATACTAGTACTATTTGAATTATGTAAACACCTAAATAATGCACACTGTCCAGTATTGAGAAAAATTAGAAAATGAGAAAAATTAGGTTGAGCAATAGCAGAACATATGTGTGCAACCTGGACCTCCTCCCATCACCATCAGGTGAGTTAGAAATAATATGCAACTCAGCTGAACAGCTAATTGACAACCTGTTTGGCCAGGAAGTGGAAGTGTGCTTGTATACAATAGAGCATCACAGCACAATAAGAACAAACATATAACACTACTACAAATAAACAGAGGAGTTGTGCAGAACAATGGCAGCAAACAAACATGAGTGAAGTATGGTAAAGGAAAACCACAGCTTATTTAGCAAATGTCAGGCTATTAAAAAAAAAAAGAAAAGAAATAAAACCATGACAATATATTCATAAAAGTACACTCACCCAGGCAGAAATTCTTTCTTCCGCCACGGCACAGTCAAGATGGGTAGAAAATCGGGCATGGTCGGGTCCCAGATAAGACATTCCATGAGTGCTTTGTCCACGCGGCAGGGATCCAAGATGGCGCTTGCGCAGGCTGTATTTGACATGCTGCCTGCTTCTTCTTCTCAGCCGGACGTTGCAAATGAGATTTCCAGTGACGGCTCCCTTGTGTCTGTTCCTAGTGCTTTGTAAGGCCCGGATCAATCATTCCCCAGATAACAATCCCCCAATTCATGCCTCAGTCTTCGCCTATAGCTGTCCCCGCTCAGCCTGGGAAGACGGGTTATGTCTCCCAGCACTCGGTTGCCCCCAGGACTTGGTGCACAAAAGATGGTGTCTGGAGATAGGCCGGCAGCCGATCCGGCGCCCACCAATGCTGAGTACAGAGCCACAATGCAGAGTAAGAAATGTCAGGGGTCACAAGTAGAGGTTGGTCCAGGCAGAGTTCTAATGGATAGTTAGAAACAGGCGCAGGTCAGTAACAGAGAAAACTTGCAGAAACACTCTAACCAGGTAAGCCCAGCAGACGCTATACAAGGCACCTCTGACTGGGAGAAGAGAGGCTATAAAGCCCCATAAGACAATGACAGCCTGGGATTTACAGGTACTACTCTGCTAACCGTCTGCACTCCATCTCCACCCCTGATGAGGCCCAGGAGCTATTTGAACATCTACAATTGTGTTCTTCATCAGTTCCTCCCCCGCAGGCCCCAACGTCTTTCTCCATTATGGGAAAAGGTCTCCAAACAGGGACGGTCTCCAGTTAAGGGTCTTGCACAATTATCCCTCAAAAGGTCCCCTCGTTCCCCTCGAGAGGTTTTGTCCATGTGCAAGACCGGTTTCTGCTTTAGAAACAGATATGACAGATATGAATATACTTATGGCACTAGTGGCTCCATAGGTTTTGTTTTCTTGTCCTCTGTTCTTTTTTATTGTTTTATTTCCCTCTTTTGTGTTTTATGGATAAGTCCTGCAAGTCCTAGAGGAAGTATTGGCTATATTCTGCAGAAAGTATATATATCAGCATGGTTCATATGCTTTGCTCACACTGGCCCTGATTTATGAAAGCTCTCCAGGCTGGGGATAATACACTTTCAGAAGTGAAGCTGGGTGATCCACAAAACATGGACTGGATTTTTCAAAAATATTTGCTATTTGCTAGCAAATGTTTTGAATCCTGGACCAGATCCATTCCAGGTTTGGTGGATCACCCAGCTTCACTTCTGAAAGTGTATTATCCCCAGCCTGGAGAGCTTTCATAAATCAGGGCCACTGTATTTCATGGCTGATGTCCAGGGTTTAAAATCGCCTTCTAAAAGGAGATAGGCTTTTAACTGGTATTCATCTGTGAGGGCTCACATTTTGGGTCTACAGGTAACACGGTTTTCAGTTTCCTCTCTACTAAATACTTCCATAAATCCTACCCACAAATTTTCCAGGCATGTTTCCCAGAAAAGAAAGGGGGAGTCTTAACCGCAAGAGGTACACTATTGATGATGGGGAACTCAAATTTAATTATTGTCCCCAAGCTTGAACACTCATCTAAAGCAGGTTCTGCTTCTATGGCATTTGACTCTAGTTTACCCTCTGGCTTTCCTGAACTATCAGTGGATTGACGTTTGGCAGGATCTTAATCTCACCACTAGAGACTACTCATTTTATTCTGCAACGCACGGTAGCTTTACCAGAATTGACCATTTATTTGTACAACAACAATTTCTGCCACAGGTTTCCAAATCAATTCCATGGTCTGACCATTCCCCAATAATGATTCAGTGTAACTCATTGGTCCCTAAGTCAGGTGTATTCCACTGGCCTCTTAACGACGCACTACTCTCTTCCCCCGGGGTGGCCGAGGAAATTGAACAGGCATTGACCCAATATTTTGATAATATTAGCCCTTCAGTTAAGTCGCCATTTACACTTTTGGACGCCCATAAGGTCACATTGCGTGGGACTATTATACAGTTTTCTTTCCGCCAGAAAAAGGCTAGAAATAGAAAAATTGAGGAATTATCGAAAGTTCTAGAACAATTAGATAGTCAGATGAAATCCAATCCATCCAGCCAGCTACACAAAGAAGCCCGACAAGTAAGAGTGAAACTAAACAATTTACTAGATTTTCAAGTGGAAAAGCTAATTCATTGGTCTAAACAGAATTATTATGCAAGAGCGAATAAACATGGTCCCATGTTGGCAAAGGTGCTGTCTGCTAAGCTGGGGCTCTCAGACCCTGTTAAATTTCGTAAGCCTAACGACCAGATCACAGCTAACCCCAAACATGTTGGTTCTATGTTTACTGAAGTAACTCTCTAAAATGTATGGCTCCAGAGGTTCTTTTAATGCTGAAAAAGATGAGCATCTTTTTTCTGGCCTTACCCCGCCAGCCTTAACTAAATCTATGGCAGAATCAATGGAAGCTGAGATTAAACTGGAGGAAGTCCTATTGACGATTAAAACTTTGAAATCGTTCAAAGCACCCGGGCCTGATGGGTTTTCAGCATTATATTACAAAAAAAATTATGAAATTCTAGCCCCCAATTTAGTCCTTATGTTTAGATATTTGAGGTACTATTCAGACCATCATATGTCTTCCCTTTTAGCACACATTGTCATGATTCCAAAGCCTGGTAAAGACTCTTTGGACCCAAATGACTATAGGCCGATCTCTTTATTAAATATTGATATAATAAATTGAAGAAAGTATTGGCGAATAGACTCAACAAGTTTTTTGATATCATGACCCATAAAGATCAAATAGGTTTTGTCCTCTTTAGACAAGCCTCTGATAGTACTTGGAAAATCATTAGCCTCATTGAGTACGCACAGTGAAAACATTCCCAGCATGTTGTTAGCTTTAGATATCCAAAAAGCCTGTGACTCAATATCTTGGGACTATTTATTTTATGTTCTACAACGTTTGGGATTTCACCCAAAGTTCATGTCATGGCTGAAGGCACTTTATTCTAATCCCTCGGCGCAAGTTTACTTGTCTTATTTCTCAGAGGCTTTTTCTATATTTCGAGGAACGAGACAAGGGTGTCCATTGTCACCTGTCATCCTATTTATCTTGGCAATGGAACCTTTGGCTTGTCTACTTAGAGAAAACACTGACAACCCATTTTGACCTGTGTGCTTAAGATGTTTGCCAGAGTTTAAGGTTTAGTGGTCAATGAACAGAAGTCGGAGGCCTTAAATGTAACTTTATCCGATCAGCTGTGCACTACCCTTCAGGATGGAGTGGGCTCCATCCCATCTGGAATATATAAGCATCAATTTGACCAACAAATATACGACATTAATACCAGCTAATTATCATCCTTTATTTCTTCACCTAAGGCAGTTGATGAACAAATGGGAATCTCACCCTATCTCGTGAGTAGGTAGGATTAACTTGTCAAAATGACAATTCTCCCAAAACTGTTGTACTATTTTAGGACGCTCCCGGTCCAAGTCCCTGCATACATGCTAAAAGTGTTTCAGAAGGTGATTTTTTCTTTTATCTGGAACAATAAAAAGTCAGGCATAGCCAGGAACACTAGGTATGCTCATAAGCGCCATGGAGGTCTGGGGGTTCCCAATGTCCTAAAATATTATCAGGTGGGTAAAATAGCCCCGCTGACTTTATTTGCTGGCTTTAAAGCCGCGTCTTGGGTTAATTTGGAAAGGGCTTTAGATTTTCCACTAGATTTGCCTTCCTCAGAAACAACACCCTAACTCTTTAAGTGATCACTTAAGGCAAGTTCACTTAAAGCAAGTATGGGATAACACTATGTACTCTGCAGGTTTCATGTCTCCACATCTCCCACTACTCCCAATCCAAAGAAATCCTCTCTTTCAGCCTAGTTTAAAATCCCCTGAGGCTTTCAATTGGTGGATAGCTCACAATTATGGAATGGTTATCTCTCTTCTAGGGAGGCGTTCTATTCTCAATTGGGAGGAGATCCGTACGGCACATCAAGCTCGGAGCACAGAGATTTTCACTATCTACAATTGAAACTTTGGCTTCATTCTCTAACTAGAGGGACAGACTTATCAGTCAAATTATCTATGTTTGAACATATATGTTATAGAATGCCTCTATGCCAGAAACTGATATCTATATTGTATGCTAAGCTATCACTCGGGCGCCAACGCATTCTTACAAGTTAAAGTGGGAAAGAGACTTAGAGCTATTGATTAATAGAGCCATTAATATGGTTAATGTGATTAGAGCTGATGAAGAATGGTTCAGTACCTGGGCAAAAACATCAAAATCCTTGACAAATGTATTAACCATGGAATCCGCTTTCAAAGTTATTATGCGGTGGTACAAGGTGCCATCCAAAATGAAACATATTTCCCTCACAGTGTCCCTGATTCATCATTGAAATCCGCGATCGCGGGAAGCGCGATAATACGCGCGACCCGCGATCGCGGATTACCGCGGTCCGGGACTCGAGTGCGCGCGTCCACTCGCATCCTGAATCTGCCGGCCGGATTCCTGCCATGCGCAATAGGGGTCGCGAATCTGCCAATTACTTTTCCGGTTGTTGAATAGCGCGATCGCGCGCGATTCCGGATCGCTAATACGAATGCGCGACCGATAATCCGATTTTGTTTGATGAATCAGGGACGATATCTCAATTATGTTTCCGAGGCTGTCAAGAGCGAGGTACGGACTCCCATATTTGGTGGTCCTGTCCTTCTGTTATTGGATTGTGGAGTAGAGTGTTTTGCTTGCTGAGTACTGTTTTATCCAAGCCGGTGCGTAGGGACCCCTGAGTAGTCCTCCTGCAATTTAAGCCTTCTAACCTCTCTAATGTTCAATTCCAAGTGTGTACACATATTGATTGCAGCAAAACAAATCATAGTGAAACACTGGAAAATTCCAGCTATTTCATTTTTTTGAAGTTTCAAAACATGTTGACAACATGTTTCCTAATGAAAAACTTTCCAGTGTCTTGAATGTTTCACAAGAAAATATTTCTGCTATCTGGGAACCCAGGCAGCAGTATTCTCTGCCAAATTTGCAGTTGATGTGACTAGCCTTTAGGTATGGACTATATTCCAACCGGTGTTTTATATGATGTCTTCCTGGACTTATCCTCTTAACCCTTTGTTTTCTTTTAATTTATTTGTACTATTGTTGATTTTCATTTGAAATTATACTGGAATTTGTACTTTTGTATGTTTAGTACTATGCTATGACTTTTAATATGCACGTTGTACTGTATCTCTATTTTTTGTACAAAATTTGTTAAGAAAAATCTTAATAAAAACTTTTGAAACCAAAATGCTTGGTCACATTTTTTTTACATTCATACTATTGTGTGATGACATAATATGCTTATAAAGTGCTAATTATTATATATACAGTTTGATATAAATGAGTTTCAGTGTTGCAACCAAACACAAAAGTATCAAACAACAACTTTAACAAATAAAAGTATAAATGAAACAATTTTGTGAATTAGTATAATGTAACATAAAAATGTAGCACTTACCAACAGAAAGATCAAGCACTAAGGATTCAAAATGACCTGTAATGGACTGTAGATGCACGCAGAACAGGGAACAGGGATTTCTATGAAATCACCATTGACAGAGCATAACAGATCCTCCTGCTGAAAATTAATTGCCTTAATTGGCGAATTCTAGACCCCACTGCTCATTTATCAATGCTGTACGCCGGCAGGTGACTGCACTAGCACTTGGCCTCCGCTTTTGGTAATGTGCCGTATCCAGCGGATAGTATATATGCATAATGAGCTTATGCGCATTGGCTTGATAAATCAGCTCCATTGAGTCAGCCTTCTCTGTGGTCATTGAATTGAACTTCTTCTTCTTGAGTTGAAGTCATCTGTGTGACAGCTAAAGCTTAATGGAAACCTGGTCATGAAAAAAGACGATGATCCCAACTACACATCAAAAAAAACATTGATCAAGGTGTTGCAATGATCCCGTAAAAGTCCAGACCTTGACCTGATCAAAATTCTGTGGAGGGATCGTATGAGAGCTGTGCATAAACAAATGCCTGCAAACCTCAATGAATTGAAGTAATGCTGTAAAGAAGAGTGAGCCGAAATTCCTCACACAACAATTTGAGAGACTAATAAAGTCATCCAGAAAACAATTATTTCATGATATTACAGGGTTTTCAGGAGAATGGGGGGACCACAGAGTGTCCCAAAGACAGAGTCTAGAGGTGGCGACAGCATCAGGAGGTCACAGAATGGCACAATGACAGTGTGGAGGTGGCAGCAGCATCAGGAGGCTACAGAGTGGCACAATGACAGAGTCTGGAGTTGGCGACAGCATCATGAGGCCACAGAGTGGAACAATGACAGATTGTGAAGGTGGCGGCAGCAGCAGCATCAGGTGGAGGCCACAGAGTGGCAAATTGACAGAGTGTGGAGGTGGCAGCAGAATCAGGAGGCCACAGAGTGGCACAATAACAGAGTCTGGAGTTGGCGACAGCATCACGAGGCCACCGAGTGGCAAAATGACAGATTGTGGAGGTAGCGGCAGAAGCAGCATCAGGGGGAGGCCACAGAGTGGCACAATGACAGAGTCTGGAGGTGGCGGCAGCATGAGTAGGCCACAGAGTGGCAGAATGACAGAGTGTGGAGGTGGCAACAGCATCAGGAGGCCACAGAGTGCCACAATGACATAGTGTGGAGGTGGCGGCAGCATCAGTAGGCCACAGAATGACACAATGCCCCTGATTCATCAAGCAGAATCGGATGATCGCTCGCGCATTCGTATTTGCGATCCGAAATCGTACGCCGTCGCGCTATTCAGCAACTGAAAAAGCTCGCAGCCGGAGCCTCGCATCTCCGGCAGATCCTCCTTAATCGCGCAGCTGAAATCTAATCGCCTTAATTGGCAGATTCGCGACCCCTATTGCTCATTATTATGAAGGCAGGAATCCGGCTGGCAGTGAGGAGGCGAGTGTACGAGCGCACTCGACTCCGGACCGCGGCAAACCGCGCTCGCTGGCCGCGCGTACTTTCGCGCTTCCAGCGAGCGCGGATTTTATTGATGAATCAGGGGCAATGACAGAGTGTGGAGGTGGCAGCAGCATGAGTGAGCCACAGAGTGGCACAATGGCAGAGTCTGGAGGTGGCCGCAGCATTAGTAAGCCACAGGGTGGCATAATGACAGAGTGTAGAGGTGGCGACAGCATCAGGAGGCCACAGAGTGGCATAATGACAGATTGTGGAGGTGGCGGCAGCTGCAGAATCAGGCAGAGGCCACAGAGTGTCACAATGACATAGCGTGGAGGTGGCGGCAGCAGCAGAATCAGGCAGAGGCCACAGAGTGGCACAATGACAGAGTCTGGAGGTGGCTGCAGCATGAGTAAGCCACAGGGTGGCATAATGAGAGTGTGGAGGTGGCGACAGCATCAGGAGGCCACAGGGTGGCACAATAAAAGAGTGTGGAGGTGGCGGCAGCAGCAGCTCAGGCGGAGACCACAAAGTGGCACAATAACAGAGTCTGGATTTGTCTACAGCATCAGGAGGTTAGAGTGGAACAATGACAGAGTGTAAAGGTGACAGCAGCATGAGTGGGCAACAGAGTGGCACAATGAGAGAGTCTGGAGGTGGCGGCAGCATGAGTAGGACACAGAGTGGCACAATGACAGAGTCTGGTGTTGGCGACAGCATCAGGAGGCAACAGAGTGGCACATTGACAGAGTGCGGAGGTGGCGGCAGCATCAGGAGGCTACAGAGTGGCACAATGACAGAGTGTGGAGGGGGCAGCAGCATGAGTAGGCCACAGAGTGGCATAAAGACAGAGGCTGGAGGTGGCGACCGTGGGAGCTTTGTGGTCACAGCTAATTGAAAGCAGGTGCCTTACAGGTGCAGGTGCAATACGAGCACAATAGAGGTTGTATGGAGATACTATCTCCATTCATTACCTCTACTGCTCTGTGATTGGCTGAGAAATAGGAAACCCTGATGACAGCTCAAGCATCATCAGGGTTTCCCTTTCCCCAGCCAATCAGGGAGCAGAGCAATCAGCGGAGCTTTACAATGCTGACAGCTCTGCTCCCCTGATCACTCCCGCAGGCCTAGAGGAGCTGTGACATGTATTCTGTATGTGCAATACATGTCACAGCTCCTCTAGGGCTGCGGGAGTGATCAGGGGAGCAGAGCTGTCAGCATAGTAAAGTTCTGCTGATTGCTCTGCTCCCTGATTGGCTGAGGAAGGGGAAATCTTGATGATGCATGAGCTGTCATCAGGATTTCCTATTTCTTAGCCAATCACAGAGCACTAGAGATGAATGGGTACAAGTCTCCCCATTCATCTCTAGTGCTGAATGGCTGAGAAATGTAAAACCTCAGCCAGAGCACTAGGGGTGAATGGAGAGGCTTGTCCTCATTTAACCCCTAGTGCCCTGCAATCCCTCACTGTCACGAGATTTCCAGGGCTCTGTTCATTGCAACCCTGGAAATCCTCCTGTCATTGGGATAACCTGTAAAAACAAGAAAAGTTTAATTACACAAACACACACACAATAATAAAATAATTTAACATTAAAGCCTTGTCCTATTTTTTACTTATATTTTAACCCTTTCAGGCAATGAATAAGGGGATTTATGTACCCCTGTACTCATTCCCCAGGGTGGGGCAGTGGAGATCTGGGAGTCTCCTTATTAAAGGGGGCTTCCAGATTCCAAAGTCCTGCTAAAAATGTTGAAAAAAGCCCCCATTGTTTTCAGTGGAAGCTTTCATAAAAGCTTAAAAACTCTTGAGAAAGCCTCCATTGAGTTCAATGGAAGTGTTTTCCCGTGTTCCAACGTTTTAATTTTTTAAATGTTGCAAGCAACATTTAAGATAACGCTCAAAAACGTGCCTGAAGGAAACGTCCTGGTGTAGATTAGCCCATGGGAATGCATGGGGACTTCAAACATGGGTTTTAAAAAGCCTCAGGTTAAACGCTGGGGAAACAATCCATGTAGACTAAAGCTGCATACACACGTCCAATAGACTAAAGTCCATGTAGACTAAAGCTGCATACACACGTCCAATAATTATCGTTAGAAACGACTGACGAACGAGCGATGAACAACGGATTGGTAAAAAAAAAGTGACCAAGGACGCAGACGAACGAGGATTGTCATTGGAAATGAACGACCGCCATGGTGGATCTGATTGGCTGATGATCTTTCACTATCTATTGTGTGTACAGTATTGTGTCCTTCAGTGATTGTGCATGTTTCTGCGCTACACTTTCTCCTTTACATGTCCCTTCCTGCATCGTTCAAACGATTGTATCTAGTGTGTGGACACTGTTGGTGGATTATATATGAACGATCATATTGTTACAGCATGTACAGAATTGTGCACAATATGATTGTTCAAGTATAATCGCGCATAATCGTTGATCGGTCGTAATCGTTCATTTTCTAACAATAATTATTGGACGTGTGTACCTAGCTTTAGCCTAAAATTGATTTGACAGGTGCTCTTTATTCTTCATGTGAAGTACAGAGGTATGTAATAGTGTTATGTATCTTTTTATAATGTATCTTTTTATGTATCCTTTTACAATGTATCTTTTTACAATGTATCTTTTTACATCTGTTTGGGGGCTGTAGAAACTCTACACAGTGCTAAAAAAAAACCGAATTTTTCCTCCCATTGACTTTAATGGTGTTCAACTTTGACATTCGACCACACAAATTTTTTTGCTATATTCGAGCGAATAGCTGCCGAATCGAATAGTGAGCTATTCGACCACCACTAGTGTAGAGCTTCTACAGCCTCCAAACATGTAAAAAGATACATCATAAGAAGATACATAAAAGGTGGTGGCAGCAGCAGCATCAGGCAGAGGCCACAGAGTGGCACAATGACAGAGTCTTGAGTTGGCGACAGCATGAGTAGGCTATAGAGTGGCACAATGACAGAGTCTGAAGGTGGCAAGAGCATCAGGAGGCCACAGACGGGCACAATGACAGAGTGTGGAGGTGGTGGCAGCGGCAGCATCAGGGGGAGACCACAGAGTGGCACAAAGACAGAGTCTGGATTTTGGGGACAGCATCAGGAGGCCACAGAGTGGCACAATGACATAGTGTGGAGGTGGCAGCAACATGAGTAGGCCACAGAGTGGAACCATTACAAAGTGTGGAGGTGGCAGCAGCATCAGGCGGAAGCCACAGAGTGGCACAATGACAGAGCCTGGAGGTGGCGACAGCAGCAGTTTCAGGAGGATACCACAGAGTGCCAAGGTGAGATTGTGTGGAGATGGCAGCAGCAGCATCAGGAGACCACAAAGTGACCCGGTGACAGAGTGGGGCGGTGGGTGGCAATACCAGTAACCACTGATGAAGGTGGGTGAAAAAAGGAGCACTTGGCATCTGATGTGTGACATCAGGTGGGTGGCAGCATCAGAGTAGTAGCTGAGGCAGGTAGCCAGAAGAAACTGGTCTCTTTTGTCAAGGTTTGGGTGAGGCGGCATGGATCATCTAATCAGATGCATCAGGCATTGGTGGGTAGAAATCCTGGCAGATCCACGCCTGATTTATCTTGACAAGGGTCAGTCTCTCCACATTTTGGGTGGACAGGCGAGTTCTTCTTGGGGTAACTATGGCCCCCGCCACACTAAACACCGGCTCTGATTCCACACTACTGGCCGGGCAGGACAGCTTTTCCAGAGCAAACTCGGCCAGTTGCGGCCACTAATCCAGTTTGGCTGCCCAGTAGTCCAGCGGATCTTGAATGATGGCTGGCAGGGTGCACTTCAAGCATGCCACCACCTGCTGGTTCAGGTTCTGCGCTATGTCTAGCTGCTTGTGAGTAGTTTCTTCACTATGCGGGTGCGATTCTAGACTCAGGCTGCTGCTGATGGAGCTGGTACTGCTCCTGTCAGCTCATCCTTCCCCAGCAGCCATGGCAGTGGAATGTGAGTGCGGAGGGCCCCCCAGTCAGACCTGCGAGAAGATGGACAATGGCGCAGATAGGCAGCAGCCAACTGACTACATTGGATGTCTCTGTAGTAGTTCAGTTTGTCCTCCCTCTCTGTGGGTGTAAAAAAGGCCCCCATTTTGGACCAGTAGCGAGGGTCCAACAAGGTGGAGAGCCAGAAGTCATCCCTCTGCTGAATGGTGACAATTCGTCTGTCACTACACAAGCAAGTGAGCATGCAGCGGGACTCTCTGCCTCCATCTCCACTGCATACTGCCACGGTGTGTCTGGGTCCTCTGCCTCTTCCTCATCTTCCTCTTGCTCCTCTGGCTGCTCCTGCTCCTCTTCTCTTGTCACCTGAGTAGAAAAACCACCCATTTCGCTATACATTGCCTGTGCTCCAATGTCCTCCTCCTCCTCCAGTTCAGGCCCCACAGGGCTTATGTGGCCCTGAGATCCAGGCGCCAGGTCTCCAGTCCTCTGACCAGCCAGATTTACCAGCATCTGTTCCAGGACATGAAGCAGTGGAATGACGTTGTTCATCCCGTAGTCCTGGCAACTGACAAAAAACGGGTGGAAACGTCGCATATCAGCCTATGTTGGGGGATGCCGTTCTGCCGCTTCAGCTCAAGGAGGGTGTGCTTTGCGGTGTACGAGTGGCTGAAGTGCATGCAAAGTTTCCTTGCCATTTTAATGATGTCTTGCAGATGGGTGGAAGACTTCAGGAACTGCTTGACAACCAGATTGAAGACATGTGCCATGCAGGGCGCATGGCTCAGCCTTCCTTGATGCAGCGTCGACACTATGTTATTCCCGTTGTCGGTCACCATGGTTCTGATTTTGAGTTGTCGCAGAGAAAGCCAGCACGGAGCAGTTCCTCCCCTGTGTGACTTCGTTCCCCCAGGCAAACCAGGTGCAGAACAGGGTGACACCGCCGTGCCCTGCACATGTGGTATGCTGAAGGGGCACTGTGAATTGTCCCTGCAGTGGAGGCTGAGGACACAGTGGAGGATGAGGAGGCTGAGGCGGACGTTGTCGCAGGACCAGTGGCGTGAGAACACGGTGGCAGAAGCGGTGTCAGCTGGCTAAGTTGCTGGTGTGGCTGTGCAGGAACCACATTCACCCAGTGGGCCGTAAAGGACATGTATTGTCCCTGACCGTAGTTACTGCTCCACACGTCGGCGCTGCTGTGCACTTTGGCAGACACCGACAGGCTCAAGGACTGGCCCAGCTTCTGTTCTACATATTTGTGCAGGGCTGGTTCTGCCCTTTTTGCAAAGAAATGACGGCTTGGGACTCTCTACCTCGGCTCGACACAAGCCATCAGTTCTCTGAAAGGTGCAGAGTCCACCACTTGGAAAGGGAGGGACTGCAGCTCCAGCAACTTAGACAGGAGCACATTCAGCTTCTGCGCCGTTGGATGAGTGCACGCATACTGTTGTCTCTTAGCAATCGCTTTGGTGATCGATTACTGACGGAATGACTGACGAGGAGTAGGAGGAGGATGAGCAGGAGCATCTGGACCAGCAGAAGATGGAAATGACATACAGCTCCCTTTGGCTGGGTTGGTGCAGCCTTGACTGCCTGAAACCTGGTGCGTGCCACTGGGTGATGCATCGGTTACTGAGGCAGGCTGGACCACCACATCGGAGCTACGGATCTCCCAGGCCACTTTATGGTAACGCTGAATATGTTGACGCAGGGCCGTGGTGCCAACATTGGCACCCTGACCACGCTTCACCTTCTGCCTACATATTCTACATATGGCCATGTTAACCTCCTCCGACGGCTTAACAAAAAACTGCCACACCGTCCAGTATGGGATTTTCCCCCCAACACTCTGCACTGACTGACTGCTACCGCCGCTGCCTCCATGAGCCCCTGCACCACTACTTCCCAGACAGGTAGGCTGCTGCGAAGCAGGTGGTCTACCTCGGGCATGTTTGGCTCCCGACTTCCCACTGCTGCCACCCTGCTGACTCCCAGCCATGCTACCACCTTGCTGGCTTAGCCGCTGCCTCACGGGCAACCAGCCACCATCCTCTCCTGATGATGATGAAGCTTCTTCTTCACCCGGCTCCCAAGTGCAATCGGCTTCATCATCATCGAGTAGTGTCTGCACGTCACTGATGTCCTCCTCAATGGTCTCTGAGTCAGGAGCCTGACTGCTCGCAACACCACCTCCCACGCCACTCTCCTCATCACTGCTTGCCCGCCTAGCGGAGGAAGCGGCGGATGTCTCCTCCAGATCTTGGGTGGGCAGTAGCTGCTGACTGTCCTCTACTAGCTCGTCCTCGCTGTATAGCGGAGCTAAGCCCACAGCATACAATACTTCTGTGGCTGAGGGAACAGCAAAGGACAAAGGCAGGTTGAAGACAGGTGAGGGCACAGGGCCTGCTCCCGTGCCATGCCAACTAAGGGTTGTGTCTGATGAACCCACCGACTGTTGGCTGGGGGTGTCTGATGTCACTTGGGATAAGGTTGATAACCGAGTTAACCAATCAAGAACCGTAGGGTTGCTGGTCAAGACACAACTGCTAGATGACATTGGGAGCTCAGGGCTCTCGCTGCAACTCCTGCTGACACGCCCCCCTACTCTGCTGCGACCTCTGCCTGATCCAGAAACATTTAGGCCTCTGCCACTCCTCTGTGCATGGCCTGGCACTTCTCTGTCTGACATACTTTTAACTGAGCTAAATAAATAAAAGCAAATTAAAACACCCCTAAATGCGACAAATATATTTTTCTTTTTGTACAGAAATAGGCTACTAAACACTTTCACCACAAATAACTGCAGAAGTGAACTGAGACATCACAGGGCTGGCTGGCTGCTGATTGGCTGCATGCATGGCATTATGGGTCATCCCGCCTTCCCAGAGTTCCTTGCCCCATGTCCGCACACGTGTAGCTGCCATTTTAGGAAAAATTGTGATTCATTACCAGGAAGCGCGAGGAAATTCGCAATCATTGTGAATCTAATTTTTCCTGAAATTCGGATCGAATTCCACTTCGTCAGCTGCGATTTGCTCATCTCTAATAATAACAATGATTACAACAATTCCAGATATCTAAAATTCAAAACCATCTGCACAGTGATTGGGCCCAAAATGCCTTATTTTAATGCCTTCATCTCATGCAGCTCACTAATAAATGACATTTTCTGTTCTATATATTTGTGGTTATGAGTTCTGGATGAGCACTGTTGGTCCAGCAGGTATCCATCACTAGACAGGAGAGGGACTTCCCAAACCATTTGTTTAATGACACAATAAATCACTGCACACTGCCAGGCCCCAGGATTACCAGGCCTGCCCATTAAATAAAAAGCAAATGCGAACCACAAGCTCAGCCTTTTTCCTTTCTCCTTATTGTTCATTTCCACATTTTTATGCATGTATTAATGCTAATTAGTGTTATTTGTCCCACGTGACTGCTGTATGACGCTCTTACCAGCTGCTACAAGAGGCCTTGATTTGGCTTCGCATTGCGCTTAGCTACGTTCTGGAAGGTTAGGTAAAAGCTAAGTTGACAGCTCCATCTGCTCTGTTCAAAATGAGTCTTGGAGCAGCAAACGTGGTTAAACATTCATGCCAGGCCTGGTGTAGCGAAGCTGAAGTCACAGCTTCACAGTACTGCCGTCAGCAGAGGATCACAGATGCAATAAAGAAAAAAAAAATAACATTTGCTATTTGCTATCAATGTAACAACAATAAAAGAGGCATATCTGTAGTGGAGGGTTATATGCCTCACCTCATGTTGAAATCAGGCCATTGTGGGTGCAATTTACACAGAAGGTAAGTCATCTGGCAATTGTAGAATGGGGCTGTGATTTGGGATCCAAAGTAAAAAACAAAGATTTATTGAAAGAGTGTGGAGTGTCTGTGCCATAAAGGCAGATTGTTTTATTACCTTCACTCTCCCACTGTCAAGTTGAAAATTGTGCAGTAGCCTCCTCTGCTATTATCACACTGTGGCAATCTCACCCCCAGGCCAGGAGCTGGCTAAAGTCATTCCATACAAAGATTTTAGCTATAAAATACCAGAATCAAGTTTACACTGTATCAAGATGAAGATTTTCTGCCTCACAGCTAAACTATAGGGGAAGCAGAGATGGTGTAAACACTGCATTTTCCAGGAAACAGGAAAAGCATACAGAAAGATGAACCTCAATCAAATAAACTTTGTAGTTTGTCACTTAGAGCACAATAAAAACAATGACGTTATCACACAACTCACAATATAATGCACTGAAAGGACTCAACTCTCTTGAGAGTTTAGGGCCATGAAGGGTTCCTTCAGCTAGTCCAGGGATTCTGGAAGTGTGGCAGATTGACCTCCAATATGATGGTTTAAGATACACTGTAAGAACAGTGTACTGCATCATTATTGCATGACTTATTATACATAACAAAAGAATCATGGGAGAAGTCAGTGTCAATAAAAATACCCAACAAAACAGATAAAAAACAGCAAAACAAGCATTTGAAAATCCTAAGGTCAACAAGTAAACATAGATGATTCATAGTTGTTGCACATAAACCTCAGAAGACATCATCTGTCATTGTCTAACACTTTTTAAATTAAAGCAGAATTCCACTTTTAGAATCTATTATCAGGTGGGTAATTACTACAGAAAGGGACAGGTAATGTCCCTTCTGCAATAATCTCTCCTACCTGCCCGATTGCTCCTAATTTGCACATGCCCAGTGTTTGCATTTGGTTGCCAGGATATCTGTAATTCCCAGCTTCCTTTGCACATGCCTAGGAGTTACATTATTCCAGACTGACCAATCAAAATGGCCAGCGGGACCTCCCTGAAAAAAAGTGGTTAACATTCTAAATTCTAAATTAACAAATCCATCCAGTTAACATGCATTCCCAGCTTGTTCTCACCAAAATAAATATTCATACTGTGCCAAGAATGATCGTTAATTTGAGGTAGCAGTACTTGATTTTCCAACAGCCATGAGGACTAATAATTGGATCAGATTTATGTGAAGTAAGGTAAGTAGGCAATCTATATTCCTACTGGTGCATGTAAACTAATTACTTTTTAGTTGATTACCCAGAATGCATTGTATTTGCATGATGCACCCAAACTGGCAAATCACTTTGTTTTAATAGCTGTCGAAAATGTGTAATGTGGCCAAGACTTGTTTTTTTAATGTAATAGTTTTGTTTCTATACAGTTTGGTACACAAATTTGTGTTGTGCACTTACACCCAATCACACACACCTAACTATGAATATACTTCAAATGAAAGTTGCAAACAGCTTTTGGAACTATGTAATAAACATGTCAATGCTTAATGAATAGTTAATGAGTTGATTTACATATACTTAAAAATTACCCAGATTGGGGATAAATAATGTAGAGAATATAACGTGGGGTGGTGTTGTTTGTCTCTATGTGAGAATGTGGTAAGTGATCTAAAAATGAGTGTAAATGATGATCCTGTTGATGGGAGATGGATAATGCTTCAGTGGTGCTCAGAAATATTGGATAAATATCATATAGTTGTGCATACTGGTAAAGTAAAGCATATCTAAACCCTAATATAATCTTTGACTCAAAATCTTAAATCTTATCTGGCCTGATTTATGGTAGTTGCATTAATTGTTTCTTTCAATCCCTCTCCCCTTTATTTCCACCTGGCAATCTCACATTTCCTGTCCCTGGATGACTGTAATAACTCTTCCAATTTATCTATAGAGGTACCCATGCCTGTTTTAGACTGGTAAACTGAAATATAGTAAATATATACATTTATGAATTGGATGGTATAGAAACGTATCAAAAGCCCCAAAATATTGATTTCCCACACTGATTGAACATGCCATGCATATTCACTACCCTGAAACTAACTGGTGTAACAACAGTGCTAGAACAGTAAATAATCAGACATTTTTACATTATAATACAATTTACCAGCACAGTGTCTTAAAGCCCCAACTAGAACAATGTTCTGCTGGACCTGTGAATGTCAAGGAATGTGGAGTTTATTACAAATATTTATATACAGGAAAATCTAGAAAGCAGTGACCATAACATGTTTTTATTTAGTTTAGTTAATGAACAACAGACAGAAACTGCAAAACGAAAAACACTGGATATCTTTAAAGCAGAAATGTGACATTCATCAAACATTTTCAACAAGTAATCAACCACTGAAACTTAACACCACACTCACCAGATGTAAGATGTAAATGTACACTGTCGAAGAATTAAGTGCTACCTTCTGTCTCGCTCTATCCTTCAGGCAGGTGGCCTTGTAATCCAATCAAGCATATTTGATCAATAAATTGAGATAAGGTACTTTGCTCAAAAGCTTTTCCTGACACACCTTCATAGCAGGTTATATTCTGCAATATGTTTCCTTTTGTAGGTGCATGCAGTTTGAAACCAAGTGATTTATAAGGTCTGAATTTGCTGGGCCAGTCATTCATACACAAATTATAAATTGTTCTAAATATATGCCACTCATAGGATACTTTTGACTTCAAATAATTTGGAAAATGTTTTCAAATCCTGCCAAACTCTTACTGGTTTATGACATTCTTTCTGGTGATCTTTGATCATGGCATAATTACAATATTTAATAATATTAATTGATAATTACACATATATAAAAGCAAATGGTGCACCCAACTTTACATAGCTATGGGTTATATAACAGATTCCACTAGTACACCACCTATAAAGGGACTAATATAGAACACCTGATTCAAAATTCATGGATTTAATGTGGTGGTAAAGATACTTTTATGTAAAAAAAATCTGCATTTCCGTTTAATTAAGATTATGAGAATGAAGCACAAAATGTTAAATATTTGTGTCATTTTGCAAGTATATCTATTTATTTGTAGGCACTGTTTCAATGAAGATCCAATTTGCCTGTTCATTTATGCTGAAAAAGTCAACAATTTCCATACATATTTTTTCTATGAATGTACACCCTCCTAATTCTAGGAAAGCCAATTTCCCAATGTCGTGGGCTGCTCTCCAAACACTGGGAGGAAAAATGTCATTAACGGGCACAGTTCAGAAGCAGTGATGCTTTAAATCGTAGACACATTGCAAAATTTTATTCTTGTGGGCAGTCTAAATATGTTGGCAAAAAGTACTGAAGGATAAAAATAAAACCTATGTGGCTCACATCCAAAGTTAAAAAAGCCACAATCAATGGCATTGAAGGATATAGAAAGAACCACTTTCATCTTGTGAAAATTAAAATGAATACAATAAAACTGTAAAAAAAGGAAATAATTTCAAGTCACAAATCATTTTAATGTCAAATTAATCCACAGTTAGCTAAAGAGAGTAAAATGAACCCACAACGAATAAAAGCCAAACTAAACCTAAATGTGAACGGAAGAAATTATAATGACAATCAGGCTGAAAAGTATATACAACTAGTGGTAGATAAAATGTTATTTGTGATTGTGTGCTGCATTATAGCTGATTTCCTCACCAGATTCATCTGGTGGGAAGATAAATTATGTGTGATGCCAAAAACAGAAAGAACAATGGGTGCAAGAATACATTACCCAGCATTCCCATATTACATTGAAAACCATGAGTGCACATGAGGAGGTGTGACTAGTAGAAGTTATTCCCAGAAAGTAGGTGGTAGGCAATTGTCTGACCACAGACTGTTAAGTTAATAATATAATTTACTCTAACAACATTGCTTTGAGAACTTGCCTTTTTCTGTTTCAGATCAGTTGAGCTTTACATACATTATTAGAAAAAATCTAAGTTTAACCATGTCGTTGCTTTTTTAAAAAATGTTGGTTACTGAGACAAGAAAATAAAATCTAATAAATGCCTTATTTAGTAAATACAAAGGAAAGTGGTTCAGCTGATGAAAGGAATAATTACAAAAACGGTAACAAGAAGACTAGTTGCATTCTTTGCTCCTGGAGGATAGGACGTTAACTCTGTTCATATGGAAAGGCCCAGTAATGGTAAGAGTTCTGAATATGTATTAGTTTTATGTACCTACCCAGAAAATGGCAGTAGCCTCTCTTGCCTCCAGCCCAGGTGAACCTGGTAATATATATAAAAGCACAAGGGCAACATAAGAGCACAAGTGCTGATGATTGAGCATCGTCTCTAATAGCTAAGGTTAACAACTTGCCGTCCAAAAGAAGGAAAGGCTAAAGTCAACTAGCTGAAAGGCAGACTCAAGGTTAGACAAAAATACAAGGTTAGTAAGTTGCTGGCAAGTACAAATTGATGAACAGGAGCAAGGTCAAGTAAAAGCTAAAGTCAGGTTAGGGAATCAAAGCCCTAAGTGACAAAACCAGGGGTAATCCAAGATGCAGGACAGCCAATTCTCAATGAGCAATCCAAGTTCATGGGTCAGGTCTTGCACAGGATAAGCTAAGCTACAGAGGAATAAAATGGCGCCAGTGAAGCAAGTGAGCATGTACATGCAGTATTTGCAGAGACAAAGCAGTGCATGTAGGGACACATGCACCCAATCAAAAGACTCAGGCAAAAAATATTCACATGAGCAGTCCCAAACATTTTCTTTCATTTAAAGTTCGGAGGGATCTACAGAGTTCTTGCCAATTCAAAAATGAAAGGCTGGATGTGAATTTAAATAAACAAAACATAGCTGTTTACCCACACATAGTGCTGTAAACTGATGATGCAGGGAGTATCTATCTGCTTTAGGGGAAGATGAAGGATTTTTTTCCTAAATGTAGAGTGACTTATAAGGGTTTTGTTGCCTTTCTCTGACTCAGCTGTGTTTTTAGGGTTCTGTAGATGCATTTATTTTAAGTTGTTTTATTTTTTGTCTTTTGTTTGAACTCAATGAGCATGTTTCTTTTTTAACCTGACCTGATGTAACTATATAAATATGGGTTTCCCAGGGGAACTCTCCTGCTATTTAGTAGAAGGGGGGACAGTTCAGATATTTTCCATCTTTTCTCTGAAATTAGAAAACCATTTTATTTTGTAACTTTGTCACAAGGGCATATCTTATTAAAAAAAAAAGGCAAGATTTAACTTGGGAAATCACGTTTGGATCTCATGCTGCTGTATAACTGGATTTATTTATTTTATTTATTGGATTAAGAGGCAGTGGGTACAGGAGGGGAAAATTCCCAAAATCCTAGTTTGCTAGGGAGGCATTATGTGGTAAATATGTTAAGCAATGACTAAATGTCATTCAGCAGGTAAACCAAACCTGCTGATATAATAACTACTATGAAACCTCCAAAAGGGAAAGATGAGAGAAACTGGCAAAACCATTTAAAAATATGTTAAACTGCTCTAATTCCACAAAACGAATTTTTTGTCACATCCTCCTGACGCAATAGCATTAAACTTCACCTAAGCTGCCTTTGTATGGCAAGTTTTTGGTAATGTTGAAACGCAGTTGTTTTTAGAAGAAGTGCCTCACTTCAAATAGCTGTCAATTCCAATAAAAGCAGGGACTTGTTGGCCAAAAGAAAAGGAAGCTCTAGTGTCAGAGACAATTTGTCCCACATTGTGATGAAAACCTGCAGGCCCCCAGCATCTCTTGCTCACGGTTTTTGTATTATTTATGGCTTTACAGTGCACAGAGTGGAACATGAAGCCCGGCATACACAGACTGATCGTATATTTATGGACTAACAGACAGGAGATTTAGTGATATTTGCCACAAGCCCGGGTGAAGGAAGAGACTGGGTTGTCATGGCAACGCAATGTGACCTGTGACAAAATGGCTTCCCCTGAGTTTCAAAGCCTACAGCACAGCGCCATTCCTAGATCAGGAAAACAGGAGCTGCTTAAACAGAAGAAGATCAAATATAGAGATTCCACTATATACAGATGGAATGTTTTTTGTAGAATTTTAAACAAAGTTTGTTGCTTTAATTTACCTTTGAAAATAAATAATGACTTTATTTAAATTGTGTGTTGACTATTTTTTTTTTTTTTTTTTTTGTGAAACCTGTGCTCAGTCAGGGCGATATTCTTTATCTTACTATGCTAGAACCACAAACAAAAGTATGAGAAAATCTCTAAATATTTTTAGTTAGTTGGCACTGAAACAAGGGTCCTAATTGCAAGATTTCCTCCCACCTCCCGTTCTGAAGACAATTGTAGCATTTTGGGTTTCTCATCCCTCTCTGGTTCCCAGAGGTGAAATTTCCCAGCAGGAGCACAGGCAGCAAAAATAAAAACTGATGGGGTTTAACCCATTTGTACTCCATTAATGAATATTGCCTAGAAAATTCTATAAAACAATCAAAAATAACCCTCAAATGACACAAACAAAAGCTAAACAGATGTTTATGTGGAAAGCTGAAGCCGATGTTATTCACAGGAAACTTTTACAACTCTACAGATAATTGTTGAGGTTCACTGCTAATGCACTGACACGCATTTGACCATTTTAAATATTGCTACAATAATTAGTTAAATTCTATGTTTTAGTAATGTCGCTTAATCTCCTGGAAAATGGCCGTGAGTGAAAATTATTGTTCTTTTAGGGCAATGTGCTCTATTTCAATGTGTAGTTTTGCCTTTTTAGCATATTCCAGGCACTGGGGGACTGGATGGGAATCAGTTTAGACATTTTAGAGAAATGTGAACTGCTGTGGAATGCTTTCACAGTCCAACAAACAAGCTGGAAGAGGAAGCACAGGAAGCTGAAGATCTTTGGTTTAGTGGGCTTAACACAGAATGTCTCCACTGCTAAGATTTGGGTGCTGATCGGAATTGTTGCACTCCAGTAATTCAGTCAAAAAGAAAATTATTCACTGCACGTCCGGTTGCAGCTTTTGAGCACAACAGAAGGTCAAACATGACCCCTATACTTTAAAAATCAACAAAAGTTACGGCAGCCCTTGATGTGGCTGTTTATTTGCTTTCTGAATAAAGAGCTGTAGTCTCTATTTGGGTGTCACCCTGCACCCTTATAAACTGCTACAGGGGTGTGTTAATCACAATTTCCACTGGGAAGAATTACAAATTGTTGACTTCCTGTTCAGCAGTAGTAGTTTAATTAACAGTATTGAGGTTTTTTATCATGCCTTCTAACACCTATTGTCCGCTCACTACCCTGCATCCAATATGACCCTCTTCTCCATCCAAGTATTTTAAGACACATCCTTAAGTCCATATCCCAGAAACTCCATAGGTTTTTCTACAAACAATTTGAGGAATTAGAAAAATAAGATATACCGTACCTATAGGGCACAGGAAACTAATACTAACACAAATCATATATATTTTATGGGCCTAAGTTCCCAAAAACACTCCAGCAAACTAGATCTGAGTAATACTGAGCTCATTATGAAGGTGAGAGTTTCAGAATGTATAATTTTCATTCAAGTTAGAATATTCCCCCAGGAGACTAGCAGTGGGGGGAAAACAACACCAAGCTGGGAAGACATTAAGTGCTTCAATCTTTTGAAAATCCACCAGTCACTGCTTCAGTTTCCTGGTGAGAAGTAATCATAAATGATGTATTGTTTTCATTTATCTGTGGATATAATTATTCCATAAACTGCCAGACCTGTAATTCAAGAGGAAAATAAAACAAAACCCTGAGAAATCGTATGATCTATATTTAGGTAGAAATCTGCTCCAAACAAAAACATCAAAAATGTTTCTGTAGTGCCTAGTGCTTGAGTTGTTCAACTAAATGCAACATATTGACCTTTATTTTTACGTTTTAATGCATAAATTTTAATTTAATGCCCAGAGATCGTAGTGGAACTGCAGAGGTAATCTGCAGTTCAGTTTCCCATGTGACGTCATAGTGGGAAACTGAACTGCAGATTACCTCTGCAGTTCTATTACAATGTCCAGGCACTACAAGTGATGAATGGGGACTTCATTCATCACCTTTAGTGCCCTGTATTCTTGGATAGAAAAACTCTATCTAAGAATACATTGTACAGCACTGCTGTGCTGTGCTTCTACTATGTATTCTTGGGTAGAGATTCTCTATCTAAGAATACAGGGCACTACAGGTGATGAATGGGGACAAGTCCCCATTCATCACTTTTTATGCCCGAACCCCGAACTCAAACTTTTCTGGCAAAGTTCAGGTTCGGGTACGGGTACCCAAAATCATACAGTTCGGTACGGACCCGAACTTTACAGTTCGGGTTTGCTCAACACTAATAAGTCTATTACTTGGCCATGACCAATTGATTTTATAACAATGATGGCTAAAATGATCGATTCCAATACTGTTCTTGCCCAGCCAAGGAGCCTATCCCACTATAGGAAAGGGATTCCCAGGTCTCCAGCACTCTCCAGATTTTTTTTTTTATTTTATCATGTCTTCAGGGTTGCACAATTCCTGTTTCAAATTCAAATTCACAATTTTTGTCCTGTATTTAATTGCTCCCTTCCTGTGACTTTCACACCCTTTTCATTGGTGTGACCTTTAGCCCAGCTTACCTCATATAACTCTTAATATTATTATTAATAATATTATTAAACAGGATTCATATAGGTCCAACATATTATGCAGCTCTGTACATTAAATAGGGGATGCAAATGACAGACGAATACAACCAGTGACACACGAAGAGAGGACCCTGCCTCGAAGAGCTTACAATCAAGGAGGTGGGGGAAGTAACACACAATAGGAGAGGAGATATTTAGTGGTGGGACATAGTGATGGTTTTAAAAAACAGAAGAAGATGGGTTGGCAAGTTTGAAAAAATGGGTTTTGAATGCTCCTTTAAATGAGCAGAAAGTAGGAACAAGCCGAATAGGACGTGTAAGACCATTCCAGAGAGTTGGGGCAGCTCTAGAAATGTCTTGGAGCCATGCGTGTGATGAGGTTATAAGTGAGGAAGTCAGCAGTAGGGCATTGGAGGAGCGAAGAGAGCAGCTAGGGGAATATTTTTTTACCAGGTCAGAAAGGTAACTGGGACAAGAGTTTGATTCTAAGGTGAAATGGAAGCCAATGAAGAGAACTACAAATAGATGCAGCAGAAGAAGAGTGTGGGAAAGATGGATGAGTCTGGCTGCAGCATTCATGATAGATTGTAGAGGGGAGAGTCGGGTTACTGGAATACCAGAGAGGAGGAGATTACAGTAGTCTTTAGTCTTTTTCCCCACCTGTGACTCTTAGACCTGCTTTCACTCCAGTGGCTTGAGCCTTGCCTCCTCCTCTGTGATTTTTAGCCCCTTTTATGACTTTTAGCCTCAAGCTTCCTTTATGATTCTCTACTCGGGACCCTCCTGTAACTTGCCCTGCACCCCTCATGCAATTCTCAACCCTGAATGCTCCTGTGACCCTCAGCCTTAGTTTCCTCCCATGACTCCTAACTTGCAATCTTGCAACTCTTAGAAGTATGTTTCTTCTGTCACTCTCAGGCCCAGGGGCGGACATGACTATAGACTTTGTAAAGTGCTAAGTTCCTGATTTTTGGCCTTCTTGATCAGCCAGGCCAGGATGATGTAACTCCTGCCCACACGGGACTCCCACACATGGATGTTAATTCAGTCGCAGCAACCTCAGGGTATACCAGAAATGTGCAGCTTAGCATACCTAATAAATGAGGATTGAAAACAGGCAGGTAAGTATGTTTAATTGGAGGAGGGTCTGTCTCTTCTGTAATAAAAATCCTACCGGATCGCAATTTGTAGCTGTAGAAATATAGTTCCATTTTAAGGCTGTACGGATAATACTCAGATCAGGGATTCCAAGCTATCCAATCAGCTCATCTCATCAGTAGTATTTGAAAGACATGGTGGGGGCCATGTGAGGTCACTGATTGATTTGGGCAAAAATGGCTAAAGTAGGAGTACAAATCCACTTAAAAATAAAATATATATATAGGTACAGCCAAAATCCCATAACAGATGTATTGGAAAGAAGCCAGATCAAGCCAGCAAAGAAACATTTATCTTGAGTACATAAAGTAAAAAGAAAACACTATAATATTTCTGGTGTATCATTTCTGACATTATTTTATCATTGGCAACAGCCTGTAAGTCTGTATATAAAGAAAATGCTCCTAATATCCATCAGTCTCAGGTTTTCATTTAACAATGCCCCCAGCACAATCTTCCCTATTACTCATGTGTAACATAGAGTTAGAGTTGACACAGTTTTATGATCACAACTACTTGTATAAAAATTCAATTTAACTTTGTATAACCATAAAGAAGAATTGTACAAACACAACTATCTTGGAGGTTAAGCTCCCCTATTTTCTTTCCAAATGAGTGACGGGAAGCACCTATTGCATCCCTGCTTTGCTAAGCCTAGGTCCAGTCCAATGTTGACAAACCCCTAACACATAACTCACAGATCAACAAAGTGACATCAGGATAAGTCTGTGCATGGGTGCCATGCTCTGCAAAAAAAGTTAAACAAATGTAAAAGTAAATTAGGTACAGCTTTTTAAGTGGTATCACTATCACTTGGGTAGAGGGTAATGTGAACAATATAAAACATAAAACTTTTGCCTTTGAGATTGGATGTCTTCCAGGAACATTTGATATAACTTAGGAAATCCCCCCAGTTTGTTTTAGAAGGGTAACTTAATAGCTTTCCTCTCTGAAAATGAGAAATCTGGTAAATCATGGTATAATGCAGCTTGTCCTAATGCTTTGTGTTGATTATTTGCATGCAATTACCTTATATCACAATATGTACTATTCAGCACAACCCTAATTATAGTAATCAAACATAATTGTGTAGCCTGTATCTGAGCCGGCAGTCCTTCATTTCTGCTAATTGAACCTACAATAAAAGCACTTCTTGAAGCAAGGAACGCAGACCTGCCTGATTATGGCAAGGTGCGTGTAATTACAGGGCGTACAAGGAGAATTTATTGAGCCAGATTAAGTTGGAGGCTGCTTGAGTTTAGGTGGCTGCTGACTTCTCTGTAACCCGCCACATTAACCCATTAACAGAATAAAACCATAAAAAGATGGCTGAAATAAAGAGATGACCACACCTATTAAAAGCAATACTATTAATATTTATAGAAGCATTTGCTCTCATCTTCCAACATTAAGGTTTTTCAGTAGGAAAAATCCAAGCAAATTTATTTTTATAGTGTAAAATTCACTTTGGTCTTTTCCTATATGGATTAGAACGGAGCTGCACGCAAACTGATAATACATATAGACATATTCAGGCTGAGGCATAAAAGGCACCTAACTTGGGAACACTGCTAGGTGAGGCAGCTGTAGTCAGAGCTCACGCTGCCTCTGCAATGCCCCCCTGTATCCTGCACTGATCAGCTGTCATGGAGTTGTAATGATACAGTTGTGTTCTCCTTATCCTTGGTAATGAGCTTTCAGTTGCACAGCTTGGGTTCTGTTTACATTACATTTATGAGAAAAAGTTACTTTTGTTATTAACTCAGTCATTTCCCTTCTTCTCATAGTATTTTTTCATAGAAACTTAAACTAGGTTCTCTGTCCTTCATGTCTCAATACTTCCAGTTATTGCAGTTTTAATTTACACTTGTACACTACAGAGTAGTTTTGACCGTCTTAAAGTGGAACGAAACCCAATTTTAAAAAGGAAGCAAAGTCCTTGACCAGGATAGCTCGGATCTTCTAGCCCATCCTTTACCACCATCTTTAGAAACTCGGCTTCCCCCGACCCCCCCACCTGCTTACCAACCACTCCCCCACCATTAAATACCCAAACACTAATCTTGTATTTAAATTGGCTAAACACTATAAAATAAATTAACCATTAAAGTAATTAACAAATATCCAATAATAAATAAAAGACAAAAAAATAATTACATTTTAGACTTTTGATAAGCATACATTAACATAAATTAACATAACACTCCATTATTATTACTAATAAACCGGGATAATATAACACCAAAATGTCTCCACCTTGGCCCCCAGCTGCCCAGCACTGCCTCAGGAGCCATAATTACCCATTCACCATAAAGGGGAGGGACCCCACTAAAGAGGATCCCCCCTGCAAAAATCCACAACTTTTCCAATGCACTGGATCCATGCCTTCCAAGACCCCAAAAAGGTGTGAAACCTTACACCTGAGCGCGACCTCCACACTTGCTGATGTTGAATTCCAGCCTGCTAGTTAGTCTTCCTCTATTCCTGGCTGCAGAAATAGCCCACCACAGTATTCCCCAGACTCCAAGCTGCGTTGAATAGATCTATTAAGCAGGCGCCTATCCAACAAGGTCCTGGCCAATGTAACCGATCAGACCGCAACACCAGGCCACTCCAGCCGCCACCTAGAAGACCAGCGTAACAGCACGAATTATGGCATGGAGCCCTACCATGCCACGGGGCCACTCACCCACCACAAACGTGCCAACACATGAAGTAGCACTATGATACCCCCATTCCTGGCCACCAAAATAACCCGCCTCTGTATTCACCTCACTCAGGGCAGTGTTAAACTCTGCCCCTGAACAGGCGCCCGTCCAACTGGTCCTGGCCACTGTATCCAACCACACCGCAACACACCAGGGCACCCTCAGCGGACACCTCCAAACTACCCCCAGGGGCCCTTCACATGCCCTGAAATGTGCATAGCTCCAACACTATTTCACTCCACCGTAATCCAGGTACTTCAATCCAACGTACCGCAACCCCTGCTCCAGGCAAGCACACGGCCGTCCACCTCTCACCACACCCAATGCGACAGTGCCCAACTCACCACATGATTCAAACCGAACCAACCACAGCTGAATTCCCCAACTCGAAATTTAAACAACTCATTCCCTCCAAGTTCCTAGGCAACTTCTGCAACCCATGCACTGTAAATCACCAGCTGCCCCTGCCAACTGCCTCTCCGTGCACCACCAACTACAGAATCACCTGCCAACCAAATCAACAACCCGCGAACAACATCCTCAACAGGCCTACCACCCGAACCCCTTCCCAGAACTGCACCCCACTCACAACAACACCCCCCAGAGTACGCATGCCAGAGCATGCCTCCCAAAGACCTCTTAATGAAAGAAAAGCTTGCTGCTCATGAACCTAATCCCAACGAAAACAAGACAATTTACAGTGACAATAATGTCCACCCCACCCCCAGAAGGAGCCAAGCAAAAGTGAAGCCATTAATTTACCAGCATCTCAACACCAATTGGTATATTAGCCGGAGAGCCGGGTCAGGGCCAGGGCAAAACCCAAACTGTAAACCAACTGTATACCAACCTACTATGTTGAACCCAGCCACCGCCTGGACCCCCAGGGAGTAATAAAACCTACCAACCCAATGAGTACTGACACTGGGGAGAAATAGAGTAGATCACCCCAGTATTTATCCTCAGGAGCAATAGTGCAAACCATCCCTAGTATTGCCATCGGGAGAAATAGTGCAAACTAATCCCCTAATACTGACACCCGGGAGCAATACAGCATACCACACCAACAAGTAATAAAGCTTCCAACCCCTGATGTGAAGGAGAACCCGACTCAGCCATCCAATGGTACCGACACCAGGGAGCAATAGATTATAACCCCCAAACACCACTGACACCACAAATTATCAAAGTAAACCCTCCAGCACCACCAACAATAGGGAGGAACGAAGCCCCCACCATCCCACTGTACTGACACAAGGGAGTAATAAAGAATACCCTTGCCCAAAACCGACCACCAAACATCAATAGAGTATACTATCCCACAGTACTGCCACCAGGGAATAATAGAATATACCATCCCGCTGTACCGACACCTGAGAGAAATAGTGTATACCATCCCACTGTACTGACACCTAGGAGAAATAGCGCAAACCATCTCACACCGCTAACAGAAGGAAGTAATAGAATATACCATCCCACTACACTGACACCTGGAAAAAATAGTGTACACCATCCCACAGTACTGACACCAGGGAGTAACAGCAATTACCTTCCCTCCGAACTGACACCTGGGAGAAAAAACGTATACCATCCCACAGAACTGACACCAGGGAGTAATACGATATACCATCACCCAGTACTGACAACTG
Organism: Pyxicephalus adspersus; assembly: GCF_032062135.1. Classification (NCBI taxonomy): domain Eukaryota; kingdom Metazoa; phylum Chordata; class Amphibia; order Anura; family Pyxicephalidae; genus Pyxicephalus; species Pyxicephalus adspersus. The sequence continues at coordinate 47,556,080 of NC_092871.1, forward strand.
GGGGAAACAGTGAATACCATCCCACAGCACTGACACCAGGGAGTAATACCGTATACCATCACCCAGTACTGACAACTGGGAGAAACTGTGAATACCATCCAACAGCACTGACACCAGGGATTAATACAGCATACTATCCCCCAGTACTGTCAACTGGGAGAAACAGTGAATACCATCCTACAGCATTGACACCAGGGAGTAATAAATTAAACAACCCCTCAGTACTGACAACTGGGAAAAACAGTGAATACCATCCCACAGCACCAACACCAGGGAGTAATACAGCATACCATCCCCCAGTACTGACAGCTGGGAGAAACAGTGAATACCATCCCACAGCATGGACACCAGGGAGTAATACAGCATACCATCCCCATGTACTGACAACTGGAAGAAACAGTGTATAGCATCCCACATTACTAACCCCAAGCAGTATTAGCAAATACCATCCCACTGTACGGACAGCAGGGAGTAATAGCAAATATCATCCCACAGTATGGACATTAGGACGTATTAGCGAATACCAGCTCACTGCACTGACAGCAGGGAGTAACAGTGTATACTATCCTCCAGTACTGCCACCTGGCAGAGAGTAATGGCAAAAAACCTCCCACCTGTTAAGGCGAATATATAGTCAGACAACAAGGTGGAAGGCACTTAGTAGTTAGTCATAAACAAGAAACTTAATTAACAACTTCTCTGATCAAGATGTTTCAAGGTATGAAATCTCAAGGTAAGGATATTGACCTACTGATAAGGGGGATATAACTAGTTTCGACACAACTCAATTATTTGCAAAATATAGCAAAAAACACAAAAACAACCTAACTTCAAGACTCCGCAAAATTACATTCCTTACACCACCCTACTGACACCTGGGAGAAATAGTTTATACTCTCCCACAGTACTAACCTGGGAGTAATAGAATATACCATCCAGCACCACTAACCATGTGGAGGAACGGAGTATACCCTCCCGCTGCACTGACACAAGGGAGTAACAGAGTATACCCTCCCGCTGCACTGACACAAGGGAGTAACAGAGTATATCATTACCCAAACTTATCCCAAAAAATAATAGACAGTTCAACAACCCACCGTACTGACAATTGCCAGTAAGATAGTATAACATCCCGCTGCACCAACACCAGGGGGACATAGTGTAAACCATCCCCCAGCACTAACACCAGGGATTAATAGCATACCCCGTCATCAGTCGGGCTTCTAAGAGAAATAGAGCATAACTTCCCCCAGTATTAACACCATGGTCATGTCTTGTCGAATTTCCTATATCTCCAACCTGCTGACCCAGCGACATCCCACTCCCCAGCGACTGTACCTCCTCTACCCCTGCTAGAAAAACCACGTGCCCTTGTGCACGCCCCCACACCCCTGCCAGAACCTAAAAACACATTCACAAAATTAACCCCTCAATTTCCTTCTGGCCAACGCTCTACCAACCTGCGGACCACCGCCTCAACCTATCTCAATCTGTTAAGCCCCCCTTCATCAAAACCAAAACCCACCAAAAGGCGCTTAACCATGCTCGAGCTGCTGCACCCCAAAACTCTCACAAAAATTAACCCTGCACATAACCAATTAAAACATGCAAGAAATCAACCGATAAGCGCCCCCTTTAAACACCCCTCTGAACTTCCTCCTAAACTAACCAACCCAGCAGTAACCGTGCCATATGACCTTACACGCACATTTCAGCTCCTCTTGCAGACACCCTTCTGCAAGTGCACCTCCCACAAGCCCTAAAGCCCCCCCGTGAGATGCTACCCCATGACAATTCACTACCCCCCACTGCACCGCACGCCCCCAACCTACCCTTCCACTCTTCCCCCTCTTCCCTTTTTGACGTCCCAGACAACTGCTCCCATCCCCCTAATCTGTGCCCTTGCTCACCCCTTTTAAATTTTTGCCCCGCACCCACCTAAAAAACAGGAAACCCCTACAATGCCCGGGAAGCAGCAGAGGCCATAGCCACTACCACCACCGAGCTCCGTCTGTGGACACCATCCACTGGGCACTCACACCTTGCGAGTCCCTGGCTTCAGGTGAGGACTACCACTGAGACCCCTTAATAGTCGATCAGGGCTGTGCCACAGCCCCACACATACCGCCGCCTTCTGATGGGGCCCCACATGATGCAGGGCCCCCACTGCCAGATTGTGCAAAATCAATATTGCCTGATTACAGTTAAATCGCTGCAAGAGAGGCCCCAGGCCTGCAGGCCTCTCTTCCAGGGGATCAGGGGCTACACCCCCTAGCAGCGGCAGCCCCTTCCACAAAGCTCCGACACGGACGGGGATTCCTACCTAGCCAGCTAGGAGGGTCCCTGAAGGGGCTCCCATGTAGGCACTGAGCCCTCCGAAAAAGGGGGGGATCAAGCCCAAGCACACCGCAGGCCTGCGTCTCCGAGGCCGCAACCCTACTAACTTTCACAAGAACCTCCCCTCCTTCCAACATCCAAGCTACTTTAGCTTGTGGCCATGCTTCACCACGTGAAGCCACTGCCTCCTGAGCTGGGCCAAGAGCCCCTAAAAAACTTCCTCTCCCTACCTGCGTCCTGACAGAAACTTTTTCTTCCAAAAGAGGGCCTCCTACTTCCATCTTCCCCTTTTTTACTCATCTAATGCCTAATCCCATCCTACCTCATGCTCCACCCTAGCACAGCCCCTCCTAGCCTTACTTCATTCTATTATTTCTTAACACCCCTGGGCTAGGCCAGCACTCCTGTCATGTAGGCCCTGCGCCTAGTTTCTTACGGCTATGGGCCTATATTTATTACTGAAGGCATTGTGCCTTCTGCAATAAAACAAACTTACCTGCCTAATCAAATACATTCCTGTCCAGGTGCGTTGAGGTTCATTCTATCCTGGCAACTACAGGGAAAGCCAGGATGTACCGCTCGGGCATTTTTGGCAGTTCAAGGAAGCCATCAGGCAGGTAAGCATGTTTTATTGCAGAAGGGACAAGGCCTGTCCATTTCTGCAATAAAGCCCTGCCTGATTGCAGGTTTTGAAAAAGAATCTTTAGTTTTATTTCAGGTTAACAATTCCATTACACGATAACATACATAGTGGGTGCCTGAGGTAAGTGTGGCTTCTCAAGCTTCTCCAGCCCATGTTAACTTGATGGTGATGACAGGAGGCATGATGGCACCAGAACGGCACAAGTAACTTGCAGGCAATATGGTACAAAACAATATGCACTAGCAGGTCAGGTCAGCAGGTCGAGGTAGTAACTTGGACCTCAGGTCGTAGCAACAGGAAGAAGGATAGTCTAGAGCTAGGTCAGGATTCAGAATATACATTGGGTCAACACAAAGCATACAAGGTCACATAACAGGCAAAGAAACAGCTCAAGACCATTAAGCAAGAAAGCAGAGGGATTCTCACCCTCAAAAAAACATTTAGGGTAGCCATGTTCAGAAGTATGTGTGTGTGTATGTGAGCCAACTGACCAAATTTCTCTTATACTACACATACAGTATACAGTTAAATTGTTTATCTAAAAACTTTGGACTGAATATTAATCAGAACAATTCCCTTTTTAGTTGTATTCATGAATGATAAGTAGGCAAGGCATTTTCTTGTTTAGGGTAATCACTGTATTGAAAATTTCTCTTTTTGCAATCAATCTTATGAATGACTATAATGACAAAATCTCATAATTTAAATTAAATACTTGTAGTCAATCAGAAGAATATCTTCAAAACCTAACTGTGATTCTAAAATTGATTAAAAATAATGCTGGGAGAAAATTGCATACCAATTGCTCAGCATTACACAAAAAAAGACAAACTGTTATTTTATTTGATGACACAAACTGACCTATTTGTATCATCAGACTCCTTTTCTGTGTGGTATAGCCTCAGCTCCTGTACTTGTGGCCAGGAACAGGGAGAAGAAGTGTTAAAGCCTGAAATATTTTAAGTGTAATTGCATTGGAAGCACCGTTTTTCATTTGGAGAGGAGTACAAAGATGAGGTAAACTTAAGAAACCTTAGCGGGTTTTTCAAGCTTAGTCCTGTCCCCTATTACTAGCAAACCTGATTGTCCTTGTGGATAGCCTTTGTTGAAAGGTGGTGCCAAGGTAACATTTACAGGAAAAGCTGAAATTTTTCATTCAAGTTCAGTTGCCTATATCTCCAGTTGTAGTAATTGTTTTGACATGCAATTTTCACTAAAAGCAGATTCCCCAGATAGATTTTTTGTCATCCAATGATCATTTTGAATTCCCTGAATTTGTCTCAGGTTTGTTTTAAAGAGACAAAAGAGGTAACTAATTTCATGTGACAACCAGAAAAGTAGAGTAGGTAATTTTACTGCCAGGGAAGAGAAAGGAGACAGTGGGATAGTCTGTGTGACCAATCGTCTCCCGCTTTGGAAGACAAACAGCTCTTTTCTGCACAGAAGGATTTTATGGCAAGCAAACACTTGTGTTAGCCCACATTACTAATTCATGAGGCATCTGAGATCTCAGCCTTTCTTGCTAATGTTCTCCAGTTCAATATTTTATATGCAAATCTCTGTAGCTTTCCATTACTGTTCTCCATTAAGTTTCTTGTTTTTCAGAAGCCAGCCTCTGAGGGAAAGCTGCAGCCCAGATATTAATTTGTTGGTTGCCTTTTACAAGTTCACTTTTACACAGGCATGACTTTCTGCTTTCATAACCTAAATAATGACTCAGGCAATAATGATTTGCAAAAAAAAATATATAATAATAAAAAACAAATTGGTAAAAAAAAAATATATAGATAAAGTGTGATAAATATGTACAAACTGCAGTAACCCTTTCAACCATCAAGTAACCACTTTTATTGCAGTATAGTTTTTTTTCCCAAAATATAGCTTTATTGAGATTACAAATAAAAATATACAACATTTTACATTTGTGCAAATTATATACACATTGATTAATACAGTTAGAACTAAACATTTATTTTTGTGTAACATAAGTGACTCCAGACCCTACACTTCATGCAATGGCATGGACACCTCTTTTAGCAGCAACTAAAACTAATGAGAAACTAAAGTAATACAAACTTCATTTGTGAAAACAAATAATCTTTATTGAACATATGTACTTTTTTCTGTGTCATATTGGACTCTCTCCTACCAAACCTAATGTGAGAAATCAGAGATCATTATTGAATACATTCCTGTATTCTTGGGATGCATGGAAATCCCACCACAGGGCCCATGTTGTTAAATCTTTTGTAATTGTGTCTCGGGATGAGTGAATCAATTACTCCATTTAAGCAATGTGAGCAATTTGTGTAAACCAATCTTTTGTAGTTGGACTAGTTGTTGACTTCCAAATCCTCGGAATCAATAGTTTGGCCACATTCAATATGTGAAAAAGCAGTGATTTTTTTGTATTTTTGTGGTGTGGACTGGGTATGATGTAGTATAATTTGAGCTGGAGAAATAATATTATATTCTCCAGTAATTTTCAGTATTAATTTGATAATGTTGTCCCAGAAGAGGCAGATCATAGGACAGTCTCACCACATATGAAAAAAGAGCCTACTTTTGATTTGCATCTCCAACAATAGGGATCGCAGTATAGTCTTAATAAAAAAAACTTGACATATAATCTTTTCTAAAATTGATATTTCAGAATTTTATGGTTGCTGACAAATTTGGTCTCCTAATACTGAAATATTGGTGTTTTAGTATTTGGCTCCTAGAGTTTAGTTTTATGTGGTATTTGCAGTGTTCCCTCCTAAGCCTAGCTCTATTTAGAACTCTTTAAGGGATTATATAAAGACTGATTCTTTCCTGGTATTTATCATGGGGCCTCTACAACTTAATGCAATGAGCAGACATGATAAAAGTAAAACCAGAAAAAATAAAAGCCTTCCTTACATAAAAATACTCAAGTTGTTTAATTAAGGGTAAACATAATCAGTTTGACGGTGCAAATGCTATTGTGCCACCTTATAGGAAAGGCCCATTTATCTAGAATTTGCAATTTCCAGTATGAAGATTCGATTGGCCTGTTTGAGTATCCCCTTCATAATCACAGACCCTTGTAATGCAGGAAACATTTATACCATCTACAAATGTCACAGCGGAATGAATGAGGATTTAGCGTGATTGAAATGTTAATATTTTCTCATCAATAGACAGTAGAATAGGAATTAAATTGAAAACATAAAATCCGCTATCAAGCAAGCTTTTGACGTACAGATGAATTCAGTTCTTGCCTGTCTTCAGCCAATTTTGACTTTTTCTCGTACAAGAGGTTTGAATAATTCAGCATGCACATGGAGTAAAAAGGGTTTTAGTTTACAAGTAATGTCTCCAAGCTACATATAGATCACAGGCAAAGAAGGTGAAATGAAATGTTCAGCATTCCCTACCATCTCTGCGGAAGGCTGTAAAACACAAAAACTGCATCAGGTTCACTAAATCTGGAAAGATTGGATATCTTTTTAAATAATGACTGTAACTTTCAAAAACTTCTGCAATCTCATAGAGGTATTTTGTTTATGGTCAACAACAAAAGCTTTAAAAGGACTCTACTCTTCAGGAAATTACTTATACCTCACATTCTTAAGCAGCGATTTAGCATTCCAGCTTGGTTTACATATTCCTTATTTCAAGGGAAATGTCTCTGATCCAATTTGAATGTGCAAATGTCTCGGTCCCAGCTTTGCCCCTCGCTCTGAGGAGACTGATAATAGGTCACTGGGAGTTAGTTACTGCAATGCAAGTCAGATGTTGTGCTTCAGTATATGTAAGGCTGTCTACATATAGTATGACACAACAAAGGCAATGGGTGGTAAACTTTTGTCTAAAAATATGCTGAGATGTGCCACGATGAGAAAAAATGTGTTTAGTTTCATTAAGAGTTTTTAAATAAGTTATAAGGCAGAGCTTTTAGCCACTGGAAGCATATATTATTGCCTCATAGTGAATCTGTACATGGACTGATCTTAAAATATGTTCTTCCGCATTGGACTTGGTCTTAAGAGTGTATAAGCCAGACATCAGTTGTTAGGCAATCTCACCAGAGCAGTGCCCACATCATATGTTTATCATCCAAAACAGAAGTTATTGTTTTTTCCATATTTAAATTGGTGTAGGGACTGTCTTCCATAGATGAGGCAGTTAAATGCTTATTGGTGTTTCATGTGATGGGCATTTACCAATAGGAAGGGTCACTAGCTAGGGCCAAGGCCAAATATCTTTCAGGGCATTTTGAAGTACAATTGTAGGTGAATCAATAAATATAAAGTAAGTCAATAAAAATATACTCTATTTATCTCTATTACCGTATAAACTTGTAAATGCTCAATGTTGCTGGTGAACAAAGTGGCACTGAACTAAGTGGAGGTAAACACAGGAGTTGTGTTGTGTTTTTGGGATATTTGACTGTTGGGTGACTGTATAGCCTATGATTATCTTTTCTTTGGTTTTCATATTCTTTCTCTATTAGCCTTTAAATATTTTGTCTCCTTTTCTGTAACTTTTTATTTTTCCTTTTTTTCAGACCTATAATTAGGGAAGTGGTTATAGGTTCTCAGGTGATATAAGTTCAGGGTAAAACTCACCTTTGAGCTTTCTCATTTGAACCAAGTGGTTAAGAATTAAGTGGAATTAAAAAAAAACACAGGAGTTTAAAATTAGAGGATTTGAACCTTTAAAGAATCTACAAATGTAAGTAGCTTTTTAAAACTCCCTGAAAGTAATAATATATATATTGTAATTTGGAAAATAGGTGGTAGCAAGGTGGAAGGTTTTGTTTAGTGCATAGTCTGCCATGTGTATTCACAAATGGAGCAACAGCTTTAAGGTGAATACCGCTGACAGATGTGAGCAAGTTGCCCTTCCTAAATCTCGCATTAGAGATCCGAAGGAGTGCATTGCAAAACTGAGATCACTAGATAAACTTGAGAGGGGTCTCCAGCTCTCTGAGCAGGTAATTAATGGGATAGATGTGGAGGGTGGAGAGGTTAATCAGGATGAACAGATAGGGAGCTGGGTCACCGTAGTTAGGAAGGCCAGCCCTGTGTTTGAGCACCCTAACAAATTTGCAAAGGTAAAAAGTAGATGTGCAGGGGGCAAACCTAGAGGTGGTAGCCCTAGATGTTACTGCTACCCCTAAGAGCCGAGAGAGCAGCCCATCTAGTAGGGAAGGCAATGCAGGAAGGCATAGACCATTGGTTGTAGGGGATTCTATGATCAGGAAGACTGATAGAATAGTTAGATATCTGGATCGCTTCAACCGTCTCCCTGGTGCCAGGGTTCTGTGGTAGACCAAATGGGCAAATTACTGGGAGGGGCTGGGCGTAACCCAGCTGACTTGGTCCATGTTGGAACCAATGACAGGATATATGGAAGATGACAGGATATATGGAAGAACCTTAATAATCAGATTATAGAGCTGGGCTTCAAATTAAAAGGAAGGACCTCCAAGGTTATATTCTCTGGAATATTCTTTGCAATGTGCCTGCCTGTTGGAGGCAAGGCAGCAGGAACTTAGACAGCTAAACCCATGGCTTAAGTCCTTACCAGAGAAGGTTTGCACCTAAATGGGAGGGGGTCTGTTGTGCCAGGGGAAATATTTATGGGAATGGTGGAGGGATGTTTAAACTAGGATACAGGGGGATGGGACAGTCAAATAAGGTGGCAGAAAGGGCAGACAAGGGTCAATCACCAGTGCAGGATGGATTGGGGATAGTTGGGGGGAGGTTTTTCGATATATCTAAGGAGTTTCCCATGTCAGACACAAACATGTGTTCTAACAACACAGAACAAAACAGAACACTGTAAAATATTTTCCAATGGGTGATAAGTTTACTGAGCTATATTTAAAACCTATGTGGCTCACAGCTAAAAAGCCCTAAAAGAATAAGGAAGGGGTATTCATAAAATATTAAAATAAAGGATTACCTTCATTATTTGAAAATTAAAAAGAATATACCAAAATATGTGAAAAATGAAAGACAGATTGCAAACCCAAAAAATAATATATATTTTACTAGCAAAAAATCAAATCTGAGCATGTAGGCTCCTAAAATATGTCTCAGGGTTGGTAATTGGGGAAAGAGAAAAGTCAATTTTATTAAACACTTTTAGCTCTGTGTACGTAATAGAAAATGTCAGAGCACAAGTCCACATTGCAAATAGCAATGTTATAGCCTAAACGATAATAGATATGATAAATAGATATGAGAAACATTTGGATAAAATTAAGGTTGATAAAGCACCAGGACCAGATAGATTACACGTCTCCTCAAAGAGCTAAGTGCCATTGTTTCAAATGTTTAGAGACTCTTTAATCACTGGCATGGTACCAATGGATATAATTGGAAAGATTTTTGAGGGTTTGGTAAAGAACCACAGAGTAGTTTGTGCTAAAAATAATATTATAGGTGATACCATGGATTTAGGAAAGACAGAAGGTGTCCAACAAATTTACTTATGAGGAAGTAAGTAAACAGGTCAACAGTGGAGTAGAAGTTGATATAATATAGTTGGACTTTGATAAAGCAACTGACACAGTACCTAACAGACAGTTAATATGTAAATTAGGGTCTATGGGTTTAGAAAATTCAATCTGTAAATGGATAAAGAACTGGCTTAAAGACTGCATCCAGAGAGCAGTGATTAATGTTCTGACTAGTCTAAGGTTATTAGTGGTATACCCCAGGGTTCAGTATTGGGACCTTTACAGTATAACATCTTGATAAATTATATTTATAATACCATAATAATATAGCTTGTGGTTTAAAAGTACCATTTCTGTGTTTGGAGATGACACCAAACTATGTAATGGAAGTCCATACAGGATCTCTATAATCTACAAGCAGACTTGGATGTACTGTTTGATTGGGCAACAAATGGCATTTATTAGTGATCATCTCTGGCATGCACTGAAGGAGCCCTTTCATCAAAGTTTGCCGATTTCACGCATGCACAGTGAGATCGGCAAGTTTATTTCCCAATTTACATTACCCGATCTCGCGCCTGCGTCGATCGATGTAGGAAGAAGAACGCGTAAGAAGAGGAGAAGATAGTGGCATCTGCGCATCGGCCTGGAGACAGATACCAGGACGACATGGGACCTGATGGAAGAAACCTCCCGACGGATCGACTGCTCTGCAGGATTTAATGTAAGTGGGATTTTTTTTTGTTTTGGGTAGTTTTGGGTTTATTTCCTCTTTAATGATAGCATGCAATGCCAAGCTGCAATATCTAAAGCCAGTAAAGTACTTTTTTGTAATAAAAGAAGAATAGACTGCATGGAGATGGAGACATAATCCTGCCCCAGTACAAAGCATTGGTCAGACCACATCTGGAATGCGCAGTCCTGTTTTGGGCACCAGTTCACAAGTTCAAAAGGATATTGTGGAATTATAGAGAGTGCAGAGAAGGGCAACTAAACTAATAAAATGAATGGAGGAGTTCAACTATAAAGAGAGATTAGCTGCACTGAATCTCTTCTCCTTTGAAAAGAGACATTTAAGGGGGGATATGATCACTCTATATATATTTATAAATGGTCCATGTGGAGAACTCGCTTCTCTATAAGCTGGATGCTTTTCAAGAAGCACTAAATTTAACTGGGTATTAAAATTTTAAAGTATAGATAACAGAGACTGTTGATCCAGAAAAGATCTGATTGCCTCACAGGATCAGGAAGGATTTTCTTTCCCCTTTTGGAGCAAAATTGTCTTCCCCTGGATTAACTATATCTTATATGGGATATGTTTATTTCCCATAATTTTTGAACTTGATGTATTTATGTTTTTTTTTTTTACCTAAATAACTATGTAACTATGAACCTGAGATTGTTCTGATGCTCTATGTACTCATGTAAAAAGTGTATAACAAACTCTTGTCATCTGAGATTTCATTGGAATGCATTACATACTTTACATAACCATTTCCCGGTTGTCAACAATAATGCTCAAAACATCTTTTAGGCACAAGTGACACATCATAACCAACTAAAAAGTACTTGAGCACTTAACTAAAAAATAGTTGAAATTTTTCAGGTAATAGTTTATTAGTTTACATTTTTCAGGTAAAAGTAGGTAGCTTGGTTTATATTCGGATCAGTTTATGTTCAAGTATATATAGTATCTACTATACATCTACTGCTTTGATATACAGATGCTCATTTACTAAAAAAGTTTATAAATTGTACTAAAAAAGGTTAAAGATTCACTTTATTATCAAGTAAAGTGTAGATAAAATGTATAAACAGGAATTTGTTTTACAAGTTAAAGTTTATTGAAGTAATTATTCAGTTTTTTTAGTAAACATTTTCAACTCAATTTTAAATCACCCTGACAATGTTTACTAAAAAAGAGACACTTTGCTTTTTTTGAACAGACAAATAATTAGAGACAAAACATCATTAAGGTAAAGTGACTACAAAATACCGTTCACACATTCCCGGCATTTCTAGCCCAAAAGTTGAACTCAATGCATTTCAATCTATGTGATACAGATGAGTGACCTATTTATCACCCTCTAATCCAAAATATTCACCCTGGAATATATTAATTTCATCTATTTGCTTAGTGCAAGACTGGAAATATAACACATACCAAGTAAGCATAGTTCAGTTACTTGCTCTTAGTATTCAGACACTTGTTTGTAAGTTTCAGCAGACACTGATGCAAATTCCGGATTACCCAGGTAATAAGTGGATAATTTACGTGCATGTTATCATCACCTGTGTCTTCAGCTATTTCCAGCAAAGTAAGCAGTGACAAGACAGAACGTGTTGGATGGTGGCTGGAGGGAATCTCAAGGGATCCTGTGTGGAACAGGTGAGTACAGAAGAGGGGAGGGGGAAATAGATAGTCTGCACCTGTGTATCTACCTCTATGCGTAGTCTGAACTCTCCTGATCTCTGGTGGTTGCTTTCCTAACCTGCCCCTTTCTGATCATTATCAAATGATTCATGATTTTTTTAGCTAGAGTTTAAAGAGGATCTTACATCATGCTTGTTTCAAGCAGTACATTTTACCTGCCTTCTTCCAAATACTACAAATAACAGATCTGGGAGGCTGGTCTATTGTTTAATACCGGGTTGCGAATCACCCGGAAATAGGAAGTTTCTCCTGGTAAACTACATTTAAGAAACTACACTCAATTATCTGAAATCTACAAATTCTGATCCTGTTCATATATCTAGAACAATCTGTTTACTGGTTGGCAAAGTATCAAAGCAATCAAACTGCAACCTATTTTAATGCTGAAAATAATACACAGCAAAAGAGTTATTAATCCTTAAAACAAGATAGGATATGTGTAATAAAATACGTGTATTGGGACAACTATCTAAAAGGGAAAGTCATCTCACTTTGTGAGTCTTCCCCTAACTTGCTAGTGCTACTCCTCTGACACAGAAAGTGAGTGAAAATGTCCCCATTGGGACACAGACAACAACAACAAAACTACCTGGCAGTAGTTTTAACCTTTACATACGCCATACAAAATGAAAACAAAATTATTGGACAGACATACATCTAGTAATTATTTATCTGATTTCCAATTCACTAAGTAATTTATTAAGCATAATTCTAAATAGGTATTAGTGGTGGTGGTCTTTAAGTGCCAATCTGAGTCAATTACGGCCTTTGAATGCAACTATAAAAAGTTTGTCTGAATATCCCTCAAGCAGGAAAAATGCCCACACTGTGGACAATGGTACACCTGTCTCCATCTTATACAGAGGCCTGACCTCTAGCTACACACACAGCTAGCCATGGCACCATTTTTTGCTACCGCTAGTCAGGGACAGATCTTGGAGCTGATCTGGGGACAAACAGATTAAAAAACAGTATATGCTGCTTTTTTAAGGGAGAAGTTCTTGAGGAAAAGTTCTTATTTAAGGGGTAATCTACTTTGGAGAAGGTACTTTGGTAAAAGTACTTGGGAACAGTGTGACTGTTAAGCAAGTGAAACCACAGCAATTAATATTTATTAGTTACACACAAGCATTGTTTTGCTTCCTTATGTTGGAAACTCCCATGATGATAAAAGTGAGCCACACAGTAGTAAATCTAACTCCAAGTCTTAGCCCATAAAAAGCAGTGTTTTGATTCTCACATTGCAGATAAAAAGCTACTCTATGAGATTGAATGTACAGGAGGAATTTTAGTCTAAATCATGCTTAGGTAGAATTAACATTTCAAATTGTTTCTATAACATGGCAAATCTCCACTTGTCAAGTTCAGTTCAACTTTATTGACACATCTTTTGTGAGTAAAGATACTCAATACTGTTTTTTGTATTTGTAAATACTTCAACATTTAAGCCAATAACAATACAGCTTTTGAACCCCTTCAAGCATTGCTTTGACTGTTTCACACAGCATATTCTAGTCCTGCAAAATTGTAAAACTATATTGAGCAATACAAATATATCCAGTTGCGGTTTACCTGCCCGTTTCAGTAGCAGTTTTATTTGCAATTTTGTCAGCCTGGAGAAGCTGAACTATGAGATCTATAACCTGCAGTTTACAAACATGATTCAGCTTTACAGCAGTATAGAGCACCGCCTGGGTATAAGAAGGTGATGGAAGTGTTGAATATTGCAAAACGCCTCTGGAATTTTGCTGATGCCAAGCCAAAACAATGTTATTAAAGATCTGTTTCCTGTCATTTGTTCCCTGTTTTACAGAAAGGACACTTTACTTTTAAAGTTTAAAATAACAGTTAAAATGAAATGCGTCTGTTACAACAGCAATTATTTCAAAATCTGAATTGTCTTGGGGGTGGCAGAGAAGCATATGAAAAGTATTCTAGAAACATGCAGCCACATGGATGCTAGGTATAAGAGGCACTGAGGGATACATACTAACAGTTGTAATTATGCACAAACTGTCAGAAAGAAAATAACATAGAGCAATCTATAGCCACTAAATTTAATTTGTCATTGTCTCATTTGATAGCTTGTTACTAGCAACACACACTTCAGCCAGCATTATGAAAAAAAAGTAACTGTCATAATAATAACATTTAACAGGAGATAAAACTGTAGTGTTCAATGGAAAAAGGAATTCAAAATTCAACCTTAATCTCAACCTTCAGTCGGTGATGCTGATAAATACTATATACTAATTTCGTAGTGACTGCAGTGAGTGCAGTTGCAATCACAGTAAATGATTGTCAAAAGGTGCCTTTTTTTTTTTTTTTGTAAACTGTTTTTATTAATTTTATACACATACAAATACAACTTTATAACTTTAACCAAAAAGAAAAGAAAAAAAAAGAAAGAAAAAAAAATATGGGAGATAAAACAAGCGGGGAACAAAAAGGGAACACTCACAATTCCAGTATTATTAATATCATCACAGGAACACTTAACGCTCACACGGTCATCCCGATATATTGGTGATATACCATATAGAGCAGCGGTCCCCAACCACCGGGCCGCGGCCCACTACCGGTCCGCGGCGGTGTTTTCAGTGGGCCGCGAGTACATCATCCATGATTGAAAACGAAGCGGCACCCAACCCAGTGATAGCAACAAAAACAAAATTACGGAGTAGATTGGACATAAGCAAGACTCTTCGCGTGTCACTGTCTCCAATCCCCCCCAGATGGGATATTCTTGCTGCAGGAAAACAAGCACAAGCATCCCACTGACTGTGCATTATGGTAAGTTGTATAAGTTTCTTTGTATAGATTTCAATGTAGTAACAATAGAAATCCCGGTCCTCAGAGAAATTTGCTTCCGTGAAACCGGTCCCTGGGGCCAAAAAGGTTGGGGACCGCTGATATAGAGTATTTAAACAATTCAAGTATTGAGGTACAGTCTGAGTCAGTAAAGGCGTAAACCAAAAACTTGTACCAATGTGTCCAAAAACGGGTAATAGAGTCATCGCCCTGCAATTTAGCGTCCAGCATTTCTGTGTGAAATAGGGTTTTCAAGGAGGAGATTTCCTCCTTGAAAACTTGTTCCAAACCAGGAGGTTGTGTTTGTATCCAATTTTGCATGATTGTGCGCCTGGCTGCTAAAAGACATACATTTGTCCAAGTGCGCACAGAGCGAGGTATATTTTCCACCTCTATGCCATCCCAGGAACCAAACACTAGCAGAATAGGATTGGATGGTATAGTATGTCCTGTTACAGAGTGTATAAACCTGAGGATCTGAGACCAAAACAAGGTGATCTCAGGACAGAACCACAACCGGTGAGACAGAGAGGCATTCAAACAGTTACATTTGGGGCATTGAAAATGCCATGCCCTCGGCTGTGAGGCCGAAGTGGAGGGTCTGAAGACTTTATAAACCCTGTGTAGTAGCATGAACTACGATTCCCTCCAAATCTCGTTAATCATGCTCTGTCTCACCGTTTGATAACCTTGTATAACACAATTCACTATATCAGAGTCTGGAAAATCCTTTTGGCACATTTTTACATTCAAGGATGACAGGGGTTTAGTAAAAATAGGTCTAAGGCATGCATATATATTAGATATATTAGGTGAAGATAACTTCAGAAGTTTATCAAAACTATTGGGTCGAAACGTCTCTGCAAAATTAAGAGCTAAAGATTTGAGGAATGACATAGTTTGGTTATAGTACAGTGGATGAAGGGCCCAATTTGGAATACTATATGTCTCCTGTAAACTAGCTAAAGAAAGTCTAGTTGAGTCCTACAATTGGAAGAGCTCTCCAAAACGTTCTAGACCCTTTTGTTTCCATACCTCAAACGTGCTCTTGTGCCTGAGGGAACATTGGGTTACCACAAATTGGTAAATACCTTGATATGCGAACTGGCAGTTTGAACCGCTGTCTAAGTACCTTCCATGTAACCACTGTGTCTCTGGTGAGAATATTATGGCGCAAAGAGGCAGGAATGGAAGAGAAATTACAGTGTAATAGTGCACAGAGATTCCAGGGATAGGACATTGCACTCTCAAAATGTAGATTAGAATAACAGGATGTATGCCCTAGCCAGTCAATGACATGCCTAGCCAGCGTAGCCAGATTATAGAGTCTGATATTCGGGAAACCCACTCCCCCCTCCTCCTTGGGCAAATATAATTTCACCAGAGAAATTCTTGGGCGTTTACTAGACCACAAAAAAGTTTACAAAAGCCGTATTAAGAGTGGTAACATCAGCATAGGTCAGTAAAAGAGGCAATGTTTGCATCGGATAGAGTAATTTTGAAAATGACATCATCTTTACTAGGTGACATTGGCCCAGAAATGATAGGGGTAAATGTTCCCACATCCTCAATTCTTTCTGTATTTTTGTAATTAGCGGTGGATAATTTAGGGCATAAAGAGATGAAGGTAAGCGACCTATACGTATTCCCAAATAGGTGATGGATTGTGTCGCCACTTTAAAAGGCACACGTGTCTGCCAACTATTCGCCACGACTGTGTTTTTTGTTAAAGATAAAATCTCTCTTTTATCAAAATTTATTTTAAGTCCCGCAAATCTCTCAAAAGTCTGGAACAATGTTTGAATATTATTACTGTCAAGGTGGGGGTTAGATGTAAAGAGTAGAATATCATCTGCAAAAAAGGCATGACAGGTGCAAAGGGGGATAGTAAAGAGTCCTTACCTCTGCCGGCCAGTCCACCCGATAACATCCCATTAAGCATGCCCCTTCCAAAAAATGCACATAAACCTGTTTTGGATAAAACTGGCCATAGCAGCCTTTTTATTAACTATGTCGGCTTGTAGCCTGAGCGGACCAGATTGGCCAACATTTTACCCGATTTATTGCCATATTTATGATATTCTAGGGACTTGTATTTGAACTTCAACTGTTCATACTGGGAGAGCCAGGAATCAAATTTACGCTTAGAAGTATACCACTGTTGCTTAGTATTTTGTGTAGGGTTGTCCGACAGAGCTTGTTGTGCTAATCTAAGTTCCTGTTGCGTCTGCAAAAAAAATGGGACAGCGTAGCCTTTTTCCTTTTCACCATAAAGGAAATGACCCTCCCTCTCAAATAAGCCTTATCTGCCTCCCAAAACAACAGAGGGTCATCTCTATGTGCAACATTATGCTGCACATATTCAAGCCATGCCGATTTCAACTCACCCTGGAATTCTAGATCTTTGGCCAAGTAAGAGGGGAACCGCCAAGGGACATAATCCCCCTTGGGGTACTGGTCTCGTATTGTAAGAGAGATGGGAGAGTGATCCGAAATCACCATGGTATGAATCTCAGGGGATTCACTTCTATACATAATAGAATCAGTACAAAACAGGTAATCCAAGCGTGCTTGAGATACATGAGCCTGAGAAACAAAGGTATATTGTTTTTCCAAGGGGTGAAACTGTCTCCAAACGTCATTTAAAGACATAGCTGGAATAAAATCTGACAGTTGGGAGCGAGATGTAACCCGCTCAACACCGTCAGTGTGGCCAGAGCATCTATCTTCCGAGACCACCATGACTGAAGTCCCCTCCTACAATCTTTGAAGGCGTAGGATCTTGCGCCAACCAGCAAGCTAGCTCTTGAAAAATCGTGGTGGGCGGAGAATTTGGGGCGTATTTATTGTATATTGAGAGATCCTGGTCATGTAACTGTAAGAGGACTTTGATAATACGACCTGCAGAGTCACTTTGCACTGTCTTTACCTTACCCTGAAAAGATCTATGGATCAAAATCAATGCACCAGCTTTCCGGTCATTTGAAGGTGTTCCATAGACTTCACCTACCCAAAGTTTTTTATTTCTATGAAAATCAGTACTACCTAAATGAGTTTCCTGTAACAGAACGATATCCGGACTCAGTCTTTTTAAATGGCGGAGTACGGACATGCGTTTGTTAGGGGAACGCAGACCTTTGACATTCCAAGAAATTACTCGCATACAATATTAACATAGTGCTTAGGCATAGGTGAATAACAGCAATCATATTGAAACAATAATACGATCATTACAGGTGATGCGGGCAGTAGTGACACTGGTTCGGAGTTGTGCAGGTGACTATAAAAAGACCCAGATGATAAAAATATCCCCTGATTACCAGAATATTTTGGAATTCCAGCATCATAGCGGTCGTGTGACCATAAACGGTGAGTGTTTCCAATAACAAAAATCACAAAAAAAAACAAAAAACATAGGGAGAACAGCAGGGAGACATGGGACAGAGGACAAACAGCCAGAAAGAGTGACTTTCCTTTTTTCCTCGTAGAACGACAAAATATTAACCAAGTCAATAGCATGTGCAAACATATTACCAAGCCGTCAGAAGCGGGCTCACACATCATATAATGGGCATTTTGAAAGTGACATTTCAAAAAGAAATGTAAAAAGGCACTGTAACCAAAGCTGAGAGTTTTCCTTATTATCTCGCCTCAAACTGCAGTTAGGAGCGTAAGTTCTCACGATTCTTCTTAGCCGAAGGTGTTCCCAGTTTCCTGGGTTGTTTTGGGGGAGTACACCGGAATGGATGATTATGCAGCAGAGAGTGAAGGTGAGGTAGGGGATCTGTTGGATCTATCCGAATGATCAGATGTTGAATCTGACAGTAAAGTGTGCACCAGCCGCTCAGCCTCATCAGCTGATGTAAAGGAAAATTTGCGCCCCTGGTCATCTGAGAAGTGAAGGATCGCCGGGTATGCTAGCGTAAACCGCAATTTATTTTGGTATAGAGTAGAGCATACTTGTTGAAAGCTGCGTCTTTTACGTGAGACCTCAGCAGAATAATCCGCAAATATCAGCAGGGATGCACCTGTGCGATAGGCTTGGAGAATGCGGGTTCTATCTGTGTAATGAGAATAAGCCACCAGCACTGGACGTGGATTTGACATTTCTTTAGGTATAGGGCCCAATCTGTGTGCTCGTTCCACTCTACAGGCCTTTGGAAGATTTAATAATTGTGGTATTACACTGGAACAGATATCGATCAATCTCGAAGGTTTAAAACTTTACGGTAGGCCGACAATATGCAAATTATTGCGTCTTGATCTATTTGCCAGGTCTTCTAGTTTGTCCTGCAGGTCTTGGCTTTAGTTTCCAGCAAGGATATAATGCCCCTGATTCATCAATAAAATCCGCACTCGCTGGAAGCGCGAAAGTACGCGCGGCCATTTAGGGGAACAGTGAGTTTTAATGCAAGCTCGCCAGTGTAAAGCTGCCGGAGATGCGCGGCTCCGGCCGCGAGCTTTTTCAGTTGCTGAATAGCGCGATGGCGTACGATTTCGGATCGCAAATACGAATGCGCGACCGATAATCCGATTCTGCTTGATGAATCAGGGGCAATAGTTCTAGAGGATGTAACATCATCCTCCACCATTGTAATGCGTTGCTCAGCGGCGTCTAATCTCTGAGAATGTTCCTTCAAATCATTTCTTAAAGATAGAATACCCTTTTGCACTGCGGTATCAATTGCTTCCTGCAATGTAGGCATAAGAATGGCTGCTACAGCATCTGCAATCGGATTAGGGTGAGAATCTAATTCAGCAGTGATTACCTGAGAGGACGCTGAGCTGGAGACACGTGCAGCTGCTGGAGCGGCAGCCATCTTGGAGGGGGTAGGCTTCAGCTTGTCTTTCTTCCCCATTCGGTTTGATTCATTTACAGTGGAGGAGCGTTCTAAGAAACGTTCCATCCAGGCACCCGGCACCGGAGGAACTGCAGGAGGCGGGTGAGTGGGCATAGTGCCGGCTTAGTATCGGAGGATCCCTGAGGCGAGCAGGAGCCGCTAGTTCATGCTGGTGGCTCGCGAGGCGCCGGAACCGGAAGTCGGTGCCTTTTTTTAAAGCATTTAAAAACTGTAAAACGTCCATCATAAACATCTCACCTTACTCTCACCCTATTCCCCACCTAAATTTACAAAAAAAGTTAGGGATAATTAGTAAGGGGCATTCAGCTACATATTAACGTGCTGCACCAGTGGCAGTGTTGCACACAGTGGAGACCAGGTACTTCTGCAATTACTTGGCGTAGGTGGAAAACCAATCCAGCCATAACACACATTAATCCCACAGCATTATTGTCTAAAATATCTGATATAACCAACATCCATAGTACACAACAAATACTAACTGCGGATTGTGATGGGCTTTTAGTGCCATTTTGGTCAGTAAAGCTCTCCAAAACAGACAGTTCTCCAAAACGAATAACATCAATTTTTTCAAAGAAAAGTATGTATTGCAGCCTTTCTATTGCTTTTTTTTATTCATATAAAGTCTGTGCTGTTCTTCCATGATGAGGATGAGTTTTTCCTTGGCAGTGTCCTTTTTTTTTTTACAAAACAATCATTTTATTTCTGTCTGCTTCCTTCTATAAAGTTGCTTTATGCTGTCATTGTATAAAGCCTCTTTAACAAAATAAAAATGTCCTTCTATGCCATTTTAACATGCATGCTCGTGTTTGTGTTGTGACACGTTATGTGTGAAAACACAGATTCACAAGAAAAATGTTTTTAGGTGTCCACATTGCTACACAATGTATTCACAGATATATTTAAAAAAAAATTCCCACAATGATAGCAAAATAAGTAGAAACAATGATGTAGCCATAAAAACATATCTTTATGGACTGTTTGTCCAAAGGTCCAGCACAATGAACACAGAAAGACACAAGGCTATTAAAGTGAAGCATGTGCCATTGAGGGCCATCCTTCTTGAGCTCCGACAAAGCCTTTCTGGATGAAAAAAGTGAATGCTTTTCTCTCTCTTAAAAATGCTGGAGGGGAGGAACGATCTGCTCTCTGCGGGCGTCGGTTTCTTCCTTTTTTTGAAGATGGTGCCAAAAACACGATTCTGCCTTCAATGATTTCCCACAACAGCTCAACACAGCACAATTATTTGACATTTTAGAAGGTTTAGCATTTTTATTGCCTGTATGTAGATGACAGAACACATAGATTATATAAACTTACTGTTCCACTTGTCATGAATATATCACGCATATAAAAGCAGCTATCTCATTTATTGGCAAGTGCTAATTAAGAGCTTAGAGTCTGGGTCTGCTTTGCAGTTGCTATGGTAGTACAAGAAAGACAAGTTATTAGATTGAAATTCTTAATAAGATGCACTGTGCACGTGAGCATGAGGCAAGGCAGAGATGTATATGGAGTTCCAGGTATGCCAGAGACAGCTTAACTAGAAAAGAAAAATTAAATTTGGCAATACCTATCTAGAAACAGGGCAACAGTACCATAAGAGAAGACCTATGGAACCATTTAAAGTGGAAGTAAACCCACAACAATAAAATCACACTTATCTTCAATCTTGCAGATCAGTCTATCCATTGGGAGGGTTCATTCATCGGGTCCCACATTGTCCTAGTATATGTTTTCGGCCTGGTGCAGAGGAAGCGCCAGGTGCCGCCATCTTCTCCTCTCTTCTTCTGCATTCTTCTTCCTACATCAACTGATCTCCCACTGTGCAGGTGCAAGATCGAGTGATGTAGATTGGGAAAAAACTTGCCAATCTCACTGCACATGCAGAGAATTTGTCCTCTATTGAGGAAAGGGCTCCTTCTGCGCATGCCCGAGATGCTCAGGCATGTGCAGAAGGAGTGGCCAAGAGCCTTCCGGGATGCTTGGCGTAGGTATTCTGGGAGGCTTTGCGCTCACATTCATTCTTGATCACCTAGGCGATTGAGAATTAAGAGGGCGGTGATGCACCCTTCTTTTTTAAAAAAAAGGGTGTTGCACTTAAAAAAAAAAAAAACACAGAATTGGTTGTCTACCCTTTTATGTAAAGTGAAAATTCTGAGTTTAGGTATGCTTTAACCTACCCAATAATGGGGAATTTTCAAGGAAGATGAATAAATACAGAATTTGTACACTATATACAAAGCTTAGATGGGGAAGGGGTTTATTAACAAAGTGGAAACTTTAATTATTTTTGAGGCTCCTTCCTTGGATCTGCTAGCAAGTATTCAAACTGGCAGGGTGAAACCAAACTGGCAAAATGTTGGTGAAGACTGAGGCAAACTTGATCAAACTTGGCTAAACCCTTTGTCTGTGTTCAGAAATGCAGGTACCACTTCCTCACAACCCTGAATAACTTTAGATGAGATGCTACATGTGACCTAGAGAACCTGCAGCGGCCACTTACTGTCATCTGCTGTCAAATGTGAAAATCCAGGTTCTTTAAAAAAAAAAAGAAAAACATGCAGCAGTGTGGGAAGCTGAGTACCTGCAAGGTTCTAGTCCCTGGGAGCTACAGGATTTAAACCTCTAGACCTAAACCTAGCCTAGCAATGGAAAAGGGAGGGTGTGTCAAGGCATTAGATTTGCAACATTTTTTATAACATTCTTTGTTTATTAAAAACGGTATACAAATTAAGGTTTAAGCTCTTTTTATTACTAAACTAATACTGCTGTATTATTGTTTTTGTGCTAATACCAATATATTTGAATATGGCTGAAAAGAATCTAGGAGTTTAATTTTCCAGAAAATGTAAATAAACTGATGTGTAAAATGAAAAAAGTACAAAATCAACCATTTTAAATCTTTAGAAAGAAGACCTCTAGTTAGGTGAGTTTTATAGACTTCCAGATTTTAAACCTGCTGTATTTTCTTTTTCTCACAGATTTTAAGGTTTTCCAATTTCTATATTTTTATTAATAGGTTTCTATGCCTTCTGTATCCTTTTCTTATATCCTAACAAATTGCAAGGTCTTCCACCTTCTATAACCTTCCCTCATACTCTTGTGAGCTTTTTACACTATTCATCATCCTTCATCCTCCCGTAAAATTGTGATCTCTTATGACATTTGTTTAGCTCCCTTATACACTAATATATTGTGAGCTCTTCCATATCCTGTATTACCAATTTATTAGAGTGTGCGCTCTTATACCTTCTCTGTCCCCCAACCCGTTTACCGTAATCGACTGTAGTCACCTCTACCTTCTGTATCTTAGACTTATACCCTAATAGATTGTAAACTTCTTCAGTTTTTCTACCCTCCCTTATACTCATATCATCATAGATTTTAAGCTCTTCGACCTTCTGTGTCCTTCTCTTATCCAATAATGGATTGCAAGCGCTTCTTTATTTTGCATTATGTAAGCTCTTTTGACTTTTGCCTCTTACCTTATATTATTTTATTTTTTTTTTTTTTTTATAAATACAAACTCAGCACTGTACAGAGTACAATATCGACAATTGCGGGTAGCATACATACATTGTTGATGCACCGACAGCAAGAAACATCAAGCAATACAAATAAATACTTTGCTAAAGCAGGGTATGAGAACATCCAAAAACACATATTCATTTATTAGAAAAAGTACAGAAAAGAAAGGAAACAATAGGGGGAAAACCCTTTTTTGAAGCCTAAAATGGGGAATACCACAATAGTTTGTAAGCTCTTTTACCTTCTGTGTTCTTTCTTATAGTCTAATGGTATGTGCACACATCAGAAAATTGTCACCAAAAATGAATAATCATAATGGTGAAAATCAGTCGTATGTAAAGCTGCTTGCTAGCCTTCCTCCCTCCTACTCCATGGTACTCCATTTGTACTGTGTGTACAAAGCTCATTCATTCATCTGTCACTGGAAGATGAAGAAATATCATTTCCAGCAACAGTTCTCTGATATCCATTGGACAACTGTACAGGGCTTAAAAGATTGTAAAGTCCTTTACCTTATGTACCCTTTCCTTATGGAAGAATAAAATTTGATTCTAAATTTAAATCTAAATTTTCTGAATATTTCCCTGATAGATTGTAAGCCAAACTTTCATATATCTGGTATGTTTTAACAGTTAATAATAAATAAAATCTCTGCAAGATTCTGGATGACAAACCTCTAAATCTATCGACAAGGAACAACCAAAGGAAAAGCATAATAACTGTACCAGAAACACATTTTCAAGCACATGTCACATTTTCATAATCTCCACACAGTTGACACCCAACAACATAACACATCAGAAGCTGCTATTTTTCCATTTCTTTAGTGGCTATTTTTTATTAAACATGTTTCTACAATAAAACAGCTGTCCATTTTCCCTTAATATAACCACTGCCTTAAATTTATCCTTCTGTCTGCATATCACTATGTAATAACATATTCCCATAGGGATTTATTGAAATATTAAGAATTCACTCTTAAGTGTCACTGCACATAAAATAACAAAACATTAGGAACAGTGCGGGCACATTCCTACTTTAGTCAGCCCAAGGCAAAATGCATGTTAGTGCCTCACAGAACATCAATTATGAAGATTATATAAAATCAATTGCGTGTACAGAAGCAATGTATGACTGAGACTTGTAGAAAGAGTGTGTTTAGACCATTAATGGCACACAGCCAATAAATCAGTGGTAAATACTCCAGGTCAGCACTGGACACAGTGTACATTTGTGCTGTGCTGGATGGTTTATTAATTTTAGGAACTCTAAACAAAATAATAAGCTGCTGTTTTCTTCAATAAAATGTTATGTGAAAACATAGGACAGGAAGGATGTCTTATTTTATGTAATAGCAAACTAAATTTTTCTTATAAGACAATGCCCTGTTCTTATCAACCATTTTTGCACCTGCAGTGTCACCCTGACACATGAACAGACAGGACAGGTACATTTATTGCAAGTTTGATGGAGGCACAAAAAAAATACAGTTTCTTTAAATTACAAGCTTGGGAGATGCCTTTAAACTGCGGGGCATCATGACCACTAGGGGGTTGCTTTACAACATCTTTATGTAGAACTGGAACCTCCTACTGCTGGCCAACCAACTATACAGTAAGGCTAGTTACACACATCCAATGGTTCTGGGCTGATAAATGGCTCGGAGCTAATATCAAACAAGAATCTTGTGTGTGTACAGTGCTCATTGTTCATCGTCCAAACGACCGCCCTGGCAGATCCACGGATGACGAGCGTTTGTAACACAAGTGAAGGGGAGAGAGCGCAGTGGGGTGCCACTCTGCGGTTCTCCTCTCTCTATAGAGAAGAATGGTGCTGTATGTACAGCACTCGTTCATGTATCGTGCAGTGTTTTGCTTTTGGAAAGGATTGTCAAAGATCCTTTCCAATGCCAATTATTGCACGTCTGTATGTAGCCTAACAGGAAGCACAAAGTGAAAGGTATTATACTAAGGTCACATACAGTGCAGAGATACGTACAGGGTGACATTTGTATTGAAGGTATCTCCCTTCTGTTTCCATTCCATTCTCCCTCTCTCTAACCCCCTCTTACTCCCTTCTCTCCCCCCTTTTCTATCCCCTCATATCCCCTTCTCTCCCTTACTCCACTTTTCAGCCACTTCTCTCTCTTGCCTCTTCCTCCCTGTCTAATCCTAGTCTATCTCTTCCTTCTCTTCAACTTCCACTTCCTCTCTCTTTCTCCCTCCATCTCTTCCCCTCCCCCTTCTTCTTCTCTCACTCTCTCTACCATGTCCTCCCTCTCCTTTCATCTTCTCCCTCCCTTCTCTCACTCTCCATCTCTCTATCCCATTTACCCTTTTTACCTTTCTCTTCCCTCTCCCTCCCACACTTCCATTCTTTATCCCTCTCTCCCCTCTCTTTCTTCTCTTCCTCCCTCCCTCTCTCACTCTTCCTCTCTCAATCCCTGTCTCCACTCTTTGTATTCCAGGTCTCCTCTCCCTCTTCCCCCCCTATTCATTTTCCCATAACATCTATTCCCCTTCTGTCCTATCCCTTTATTTCTCTCCCTCTCCCCCTCCCCCTCTATCTCTCCTCTTATTTTCCCCCACTCCCTCTCCTTTAATATTTCCCTCATTTTCTTCCCTCTCTAACATATTGGCCTTTCCCTTTCTCTCCCTTTCAATGACTTTTTCACACTCATTTTTTTCTATGCCAGTGTCAGGAGAAGCAATAAATATTGATTTTTTACATCTATATTTATTTTATCTGAAATAAACAAGCACCACAGTCTGATTTACTTTACCTTGAAATGGCAATGGTATAGGTCTGAACTAAATGGTGAAAACAGAGAAGTGCTATGGAAAAGTTTGCACCTCTACATTTTACAACATAGTTAGTTTAAGAAAAAACTTTGAGCTGTAAGTTGTTGTTGTTATCAGTGCCATTCTGCATTGTCTTAAAAAACAAAGTGCACAATACCACTTTAAAACCATAACTCCTATACTTGATGATTTGAATGGACTATTTTGTATAATGGACACCTAATTCCTTTACTTCCATGCTGTTAATATACTGTCTGTGTGGTTGTTACTAATGTTTCATAAATTAAGTAAAGACTGAATATGGTTGTTTTATATACAGTAATTTAAAGGAAGGGGATCTACCAATAGGGGTTCCTAGATTAGCTAAAGTTGATAACTGCCAAGCCTGGATAAATCTGTAATGGCTGTTTTATATACAGCACATACAATGGATAGTGAGAGGGATGACAATTAGGGATGAGCGAGAAGGCATCTGAAAGTCTCAAAAAATTTCCTCAAACTTCTGATGGGTCCGCGAACTGTCGGCAAACCGTTTTAGCGAATTCAGATAAAGTCAATGGGCCGACTTTGAACATTAATGGCAGGCAAATAGGATTTTTTCATGATGGACAGCGTACAGAAAGCAGCATAAACATTAGGACATTGAGAAAGGGTGGCGCTACGTGTGAACTCAACCCACTAACAGCAGTCTCTGCCTTTAAAACAGCAGGAGACCGCATTGATAGCTGGCATCATGACCTGGATGACATGTGCTAGGAATGCCACCCATAAAGCTGTGGACAAGTAGCGCGGTGACTTTAGGCAAATGGATGGAGTACCAGAGACGGAGCGTGGGTCAGCTAGAGCAGTAGCAGTGTGTGGCCTCTGGTCAGCTATCGCTAAGGAGACCGCATTGGTAAGTGTCATGGAGAGCTGGGTGTAGTACATCATCAATGTCACACAGAAGTGTGTAATACAATTTTAGTGAACGGAGTACTGACAGGCGGTACCAACAGCAGGAGGAGGAGGCCAAGGGTCCTGAGAAGGAACGGGGACTCCATTGGTAATTGACATCTAGAGCTGGGTTTAGTGCATCGTCAATACCACCCAGAAGTGTGTAATACAGTTTTAGCGAATGGAGTACTGACAGGTGGCAGCAACAGCAGGAGGAGGTGGGCCCTGAGACAGAGCGTGGACCGCATTGGTAACTGGCATCTAGGGCTGGGTGTAGTGCATTGTCAATGCCACACAGAAGTGTGTAATACTATTGTAGTGAATGAAGTACTGACAGGCGGCCGCAACAGCAAGAGGAGGAGGCGGTGGGCCCTGACAAGGAATGGGGGCCTCTTTGGTAACTGACATCTGGAGCTGGGTGTAATGCATTGTCAATGCCACACAGAAGTGTGTAATACAATGTTAGTGAATAGAGTACTGAGAGACGGCAGCAACAGCAGGAGGAGGAGGTGGTGGGCCCTGAGAAGGAGCAGGGACCGCGTTGGTAACTGGATTCTAGAGCTGGGTGTAGTCCATCATCAATGCCACCTAGAAGTGTGTAATGCAAATATCTGAAATATGTGATTAAATGTAGAAGGGCCAGACCAAGATGTTTTGTGGGCCAACACTGTTGCTGTGGTCTGTGATGCCAGAAGGGGTAGAAAGGTAAATGATATTGCTAGTGGGCATCATGAAATGGATGACATGAATGCCAACCCTTAATCTTACAATACTTAACTGTTAAAAGTTAGGCAAAGGCAAGCGTACCTTTCAGTGTGGCAGTACTGGGGGTTTTCATCTGCAATTTGTTGGCCTCCTGGAAGCAGCAAAAATGTAAAGTATATTGCTAGCTGGCACAATGGCAAGCATGACATTGGCGATAAATGCCACCCCTGTACATTAACTAGCAGAAAAATTCAACTGAGGCAGGCTCAAGCTGACAGGGTGTTGGTGATAGCCAGCCACAGACTAAGCACAAGAGCAGTGTGGGTTCACAGAGGCATCTTGGATAGCCAGTGTGTTCTTGTGTCAGTCAATCAGTGACATCTGCAGTGGGGGTATGAAAGTTGTTAGTAACCCACCTTTCGTTCATTTTCAAAAGGGGTAGGTGATTGACTTTTTTCCGCGACAGTCGTGATCGGTTGTCTATGACCACTCCGCCAGCAACACAGAAGGTTCTTTCGGACAGAACACTGGATGAAAGAAGCTTGCTGGCATACTGTGCCAACTGCGGGCAGATTTCAAGCCTGTTTACCCAAAAACTAATGGTGTCACTACTATCAGGATAGGCATCCTCCTCATATCTGCTGTCATCAACACCACCACCACCAGCCAGAAAAGAGCTAACGTAATCATGTACCCCCCAATTTCACTTGATTGATGTGGCCACACCAGGTTTCGCCAGGCATCCAGAAAATCCCCTCTGCCTTGGCCTAGACTTTTGGATGTGTGCAGCCTGCTGCTGCTGCTGCCGCTACAGGAAGATACCATGAAGACAGTGTCCACCTGAGCTCCCTGTGTGGAATGTGGTGGGTGGAACTCCTCACACAGCCGGTCGCATAGTAGACTGCTAAGACAAGTCACCTTTTCTTTCTCTTTTGCCGGGTTGGGTAGAAACTGTGACATTTTGTCTTTGTAGCGGTGATCCAGAAGGGTGGGCAGCCAGTAATAATCCCGGTTTTTGATGCTGCAAATGCAGGCATCACTCTGTAGGCATCGCAACATGTGGACACACATATGAGAGAGGGGTTCCCTGGGCTCATCCTCCTCCTGTCCCTCAGCAGGCGCAAAAACATCTTCCTCCTCATCACCCACCTCCTCCTCTTTAAGTTGCAGCAGTTCCTGTTGTTACATCGCCCGCCCCCTCCGCCTCTTGGATCGCCTGATGTTGGCCAGTGTCCTTTCTTGCCCCTCCTGATGCTGGCTGTGCAGTATGGAGTGTAATGTCACCCTCATCCTTGTCCCCCCTTTCTTCCCCTGGCTTGCACAGCATCTTCATCTGCAGCCACTGGTCACTGGTAAAATAGCTCAGTTGTGTGGCTGTACCAAGGGCTCCGCTGCCTCCATGCACCAAGCTACATCATGCTGCAGGTGCTGTAATGCCTCTTGCAGACTACCACCCACTAAGCTATGCAAGGCCACCCAGTGAGCGGTATAGGACAGGTAGCATCCAACTCCATGCCTGCTTGTCCAGCTGTGTATGGTGACGCAGAATTGGCTAGACACAGAGAATGCCAATGCCCAAGAGATGTTATCCATTCAATGTTCATGTAAACTGGGTACAGTTGTGAGGGAGAAGTAATGCCTGCTTGGTATATTCCACCACTGCTCGGCACAGGCCATCAGGTTACGGAAGGGAGCCGAGTCCACAAGGCTGTACGGCACCATAGTTTGGCTAGACATGAATTGAGTTCAATGAGTCATTTGCAAGGCCAATAGTTTGGCTAGACATGAATTGAGTTCAATGAGTCTTTTGCTGGTTGGGCCTATAGCCTGATGCCTTGTGCAGAATTATGGTAGAGTGGGCTGAAGGGACATGATGACGTGGTTCCACCTCCAAGAGAATGCAAGTACTTCTCCCACTTTGGTTTGTGGTTTTTGCGCATGTGGGAAAGCATCGATATGGTACCAAAATTTGATCCGGCTTGTCCTCTACTGATCTGCCTGTGGCACAGAATGCAGATTGCTACGCACTCATCAACGTCTTCCAGCATGAAAAAGGACCACACTGGAGAGGTGCATGCAACCACTCTGCTGCTCCTTTTCTTTTCCTGCCACTGTGTCTGCTGGGTGCCCGTTGTCTGCTCCAGCTCCAGCTCCCCCACGGTCACATTGTCTCTGACTGGTCCCCTGCTTGTGCCCACTCACCTGTGTGTTCTTCCTCATCATCCTCATTTTCATCTAAGACAACCTCTGCAAATCAGCCACTGATGCAGAACCCTCGCCCAGCAAGTGCTGACCACACTCTCCAAGGGTCTCAAAGTCTGCCTCCCTCTCTGAAACTCGCAATGACAGATCCTCAGGCTGTTCATCAAACAACAAGGCGAGTCATTGGGAGGTACAGGCACATTAGCCACGCTAACTCCTGTCATTGCTCCTGTCACGACTGTGCTGGTTGCTGCTGCTGCAGAAGAAGAGCCTCCTGCACTTGAAGCCCCTGAGAGCCAGTCACAATACTCTCAACATGACGTGGCTGTATGATTGTAGTATGCCCTCTCAATAAATCTACCAGTGTACTGGTGCTCCGCACACATCTCAGACCTGTTTGACAACTTTTGCTGCTCCCTCCAACGGTTTGCTGCTGCTGCTGCTGCTGCTGTCCTACAGTGGTAGACTACCGGGGAGTATGCCCCCTGCCAGATGCGACAGGTTGCCCAATGCCACGCCTTCCCCTGCGTCCACCCCTCATCTTTTACTTATTCGGGAAAAAATGCACCTGTGTTAAACGGATTCTTTGGTAAATAGCAAAGATTGGTAGCAAGTGGGATCAGAATAAGATTTCATTATTTCTTTTGAGAGAAAGAATTAGGGAGAAAGAGATTATTTCTTTTTTGATAGATAGCAAGTGCTATCAGAATAAAATATCTGTAATTTTTGGGAAGAATTACAGAAATTTTTTTGGCTTTTTTATAGCAAGTGCTGTCAGAATAAAATATCTGTATTTTTTAAGAGAAATACAGAATTTTTTTCTGGCTTTTTTGATAGATAGCAAGTGGGATCAGAATAAAATATCTTTATTTTTTGAGAGAACTACAGACATTTTTCTGGCTTTTTTGATAGTAAGTAGGATTAGAATAAAACATACATATTTTTTTGGGAGAATTACAGAAATTTTTCTGGCTTTTTTGATAGATAGCAAGAGCTATCAGAATAAAATATCTGAATTTTTTTAAAGAAATACAGACATTTTTCTGGCTTTTTTAATAGTAAGTGGGATTAGAATAAAATATCCATATTTTTTTGAGAAAACATTTTCTGGCTTTTTTGAAAGATAGCAAGAGCTATCAGAATAAAATATCTGATTTTTTTTTAAAGAAATACAGACATTTTTCTGGCTTTTTTGATAGATAGCAAGAGGTGTCAGAATGAAATATCTGTAAATTGTTCAGAGAAATACAGACATTTTTCTGGCTTTTTTGATTGATAGCAAGAGGTATCAGAATGAAATATCTGTAAATTTTTCAGAGAAATATAGACATTTTTCTGGCTTTTTTGATAGATAGCAAGTGCTATCTGAATGAAATATCTGTTTTTTTTGGAGAGTAAGACAGAAATGTTTCTGCCTTTTTTGCTAGATAGCAAGAGGTAGCATCAAAAACTGCACAATCTGTATATATCAAGATATACAGAAAGCGCCTAACCTGTCCCTGTCACAATGCACTTCTCTCCCTGCTTCTTTCTCTGACACAGAACACAAGATGGAGGGACTAACCCCTCCCTCTTTTCCTGTATATATGCCTGTGCTCAGATCTCTCCTGATTGGGCTGTTGGGCATTACTGTGCATTCTGGGAGCAAATGATTCGCTCCCAGCCACACCTTTCCCGCCATAAATAGTCGCCGTTCCTGCTCCCTGCATTTTCCCTTGTTTGTTCGGCGAGAATTAAATGTTTGTTCGGCACCTAAATGTTCGGTAAGCGAGAACAGCCTGATTCGCCGTGAGATAGAACTTAAAAGTCTTGCTCATCCCTAACCACAATAGTACCTTCAGTGCATTTGCAGTCAGTGAACAGTACATAAGAGTGTAATACACAAAATCTAACCTACACTAAATGTGCTGACTGTTGACAATTTCAAAAAACTGACTAGTTAGTAGCTCATGTAAAAGTAAAGATGTCTGCCTATCCTATTCTACATACACAATATCCAATACTAAACAGTAGTACAGGATATATGCCCTATAAAACACAGAACCTTGCAGCTAACAATGAACTAAGAAGGCTCCTACACTGTCTATCTGTATTTTTTTGAGAGAAATACAGACATTTTTCTGGCTTTTTTGATATATAGCAAGTGCTATCAGAATAAAATATCTATATTTTTGAAGAAAAAAAAAACAGAAATTTTTTTATAGATAGCAATTGGGACCAAAGTAAAATATCTGTATTTTTTATTTTTGGGAAATGAATTTTTTCTGGCTTTTTTAATAGATAACCAGTGCTATCAGAATGAAATTTCTTTCAGAGAAACACAGGCAATTTTCTGGCTTTTTTGATAGCAAGAGGGATCAGCATAAAATATTTGTATTTTTTTAGAGAAATACAGAAAGTTTTCTGACTTTTTTGATTGATAGCAAGTGCTATCAGAATGAAATATCCGTATTTTTGTAAGAGAAATATATAATTTTTTTCTGGCTCTTTTGATAGCAAGTGGGATCAGAATAAAATATTTGTATTATTTTGAGAGAATTACAGAATGTTTTTGGCTTTTTTGATAGCAAGTGGGATCAGAACAAAATATCTTTCTTTTTTTGAGAGTAATACAGATTTTTTTCTGGCTATTTTGATAGCATGGGGTATCAGAATAAAATATCTATATTTTTTGGAGAAAATTACAGACTTTTTTTGGCTTTTTTGATAGCAAATGGGATTAGAATAAAATAGGCGTATTTGTTTTAGAGAAATAGCAAGTGTTATCAGAATGAAATATCTGTATTTTTTGAGAGAAATACATAATTTTTTTCTGGCTTTTTTGATGGCAAGTGGGATCAGAATAAAATATCTATTTTTTTTTTAGAAAATTACAGATTTTTTGGCTTTTTTGATAGATATCAAGTTCTATCCGAATAAAATATCTGTATTTTTTGAGAGAAATACAGAAAAGTTTCTGTTTTTTGGATAGATAGCAATTGGGACCAGAATAAAGTATCTGTATTTTTTTTTAGAGAAATACAGATTTTTTTTTTGGCATTTTTGATAGATACAAGTGCTATAAGAATTAAAAATCTTTATTTTTGTAAGAGAAATACATAATTTTTTTCTGGCTCTTTTGATAGCAGTGGGATCAGAATAAAATATCTGTATTATTTTGAGAGAATTACAGAATTTTTTTGGCTTTTTTGATAGCAAGTGGGATCAGAACAAAATATCTTTTTTTGAGAGAGAGAAATACAGAATTTGTTATGGCTATGCTATAGCAAGTGGTATCAGAATAAAATATCTATATTTTTTAGAGAAAATTATTAAATTTTTGATAGCAAATGGGATCAGAATAAAATAGGTGTATTTTTTTGAAATACAAAAATTTTTCTGGCTTTTTTGATAGATAGCAAGTGCTATCAGTAGATATGAGCGATTTTCTCGAAAATTTGATTCAGCCAGTTCGCCAAATTTTCCGAAAAGATTCGCTTCAATCCAAATTTATTTGCAGAGAATCGTGTTAAAAAATGGCTAATTCCGGGCTGCAGAGAGCAGCTGTGCTCTGCTGTGGTAGTGAAATAATACTGTGAGTCAGTATGACATGCAGATGTTAGGCATTGCTATTAGAATCACAGCACACCTCACTTATTTAGGCAGTCACGGGGCCAAACTGACTCAAGTATGAACTCAGCCTTACAGGTCCATGTTAGCGTCAAGAAGAAGCTTACTCCTTTTACACCCTCATCAGCTGATTCCACATAGATGTCTACAGAACCTGTTCTATAAACCGCTTATACAAGTAGAGTCCCCCCCACAGAGTGGAGAGGGTGACTGAGGTAATGTCAGAGTGTGGAGGTGGCAGCAGAATCTGGAAGCCACAGAGTGGCACAATGACCAAGTGTGGAGGTGGCAGCAGCATTAGGAAGCCACAGAGTGGCACAATGACAGAGTTTGGAGTTGGCGACAGCATCAGGAGGCTACAGAGTGGCACAATGACAGAGTGGAGGTTGCGGCAGCAGCAGCATCAGGCGGAGACCACAGAGTGGCACAATGACAGAGTCTGGAGGTGGCGGCAGCATCAGGAGGCTACAGAGTGGCGCATCAGGCGGAGACCACAGAGTGGCACAATGACAGAGTCTGGAGGTGGCGGCAGCATCAGGAGGCTACAGAGTGGCACAATGACAGAATCCGGAGGTGGCGGCAGCAGCAGCATCAGGCAGAGACCACAGAGTGGCACAATGACAGATTCTGGAGGTGGCAGCAGCATCAGGATAATACCACAGAGTGGCACAATGACAGATTCTGAAGGCGGCAGCAGCATCAGGATAATACCACAGAGTGGCAAGGGGACATAGTATGGAGATGGCAGCAGCAGCAGCATCAGGAGGATACCACAGAGTGGCAAGGTGAAATAGTGTGGATATGGCAGCAGCAGCATCCCGAGACCACAGAGTGGCAAGGTGACATAGTGTGGAGATGGCAGCAGCAGCATCAGGGGACCACAAAGTGACCCGGTGACAGAGAGGGGCAGTGGGTGGCAATACCAGTACCTGCTGACAAAGGTGGGTGAAAGAAGGAGCACTTGGTATCTGATGTGTGGCAACAGGCGGGGACTTGACTCCAAGGGGCTCTAGCTTCTGGCTCCAAGTGCCCGGTGGACGCCAGGTGCGACCCGCTCCAAGGACAGTGACAGGTGGGGAGTTTGACTGGGGTGGTACACCTGTTAAACGGTAACCCAGGTGTCCTAAGGTGAGCTCAGGGAGGGCAGAAACCTTCCGTGGAGCAAAAGGGCAAAAGCTAGCATGATCTTGATTTTCAGTATGAATACAGACCGTAAAAGTGGGGCCTTTTGATCCTTGCAACTTTTGGGTTAGGAGCAGGAGGTGTCAGAAAATTTACCACAGGGATAACTGGCCACAGAGTGGCACAATGACAGAGTCTGGAGGTGGCGGCAGCATCAGGAGGCTACAGAGTGGCACAATGGCAGAGTTTGGAGGTGGCGGCAGCATCAGGAGGGTACAGAGTGGCATAATGGCAGAGTCTGGAGATGGCAGCAGCATCAGGCAGCTACAGAGTGGCACAATGGCAGAGTCTGGAGGTGGCAGCAGCAGCAGAGTGGCACAATGACAGAGGCTGGAGGTGGCGGCAGCATCAGGATTTTCAGTATGAATACAGACCATGAAAGTGGGGCCTCTTGATCCTTGAAACTTTTGGGTTAGGAGCAGGAGGTGTCAGAAAATTTACCACAGGGATATTTGGCCACAGAGTGGCACAATGAGAAAGTCTGGAAGTGGCGGCAGCATCAGGATTTTCAGTATGAATACAGACCGTGAAAGCGGGGCCTCTTGATCCTTGCTACTTTTGGGTTAGAAGCACGATGTGTCCGAAAATTTACCACAGGGATAACTGGCCACGGAGTGGCACAATGACAAAGTCTGGAGGTGGCGGCAGCATCAGGATTTTCAGTATGAATACAGACCGTGAAAGTGGGGCCTCTTGATCCTTGCTACTTTTGGGTTAGGAGCAGGAGGTGTCAGAAAATTTACCACAGGGATAACTGGCCACAGAGTGGCACAATGACAAAGTCTGGAGGTGACGAGAGCATCAGGGGGCTACAGAGAGGCACAGTGGCAGAGTCTGGAGGTGGCAGCAGCATCAGGAGGGTACAGAGTGGCACAATAGCAGAGCTTGAGGTGGCAGCAGCAGCAGAGTGGCACAATGACAGAGGCTGGAGGTGGCGGCAGCATCAGGATTTTCAGTATGAATACAGACCGTGAAAGTGGGGCCTCTTGATCCTTGCTACTTTTGGGTTAGAAGCAGGAGGTGTTGGAAAATTTACCACAGGGATAACTGGCCACAGAGTGGCACAATGACAAAGTCTGGAAGTGGCGGCAGCATCAGGATTTTCAGTATGAATACAGACCATGAAAGTGGGGCCTCTTGATCCTTGCTACTTTTTTGGTTAGGAGCAGGAGGTGTCAGAAAATTTACCACAGGGATAACTGGCCACAGAGTGTTCTATCTCTAACTCATAGGGATCAGTGTTGGATCCCACCAGCACATCATACCTGTTAGAGGCAATGACCCCCCATACTTCTTTTGCACCTTTTACTTTCTTTGCCGGTTTCTCTATCAACATCCATTCCCCCTCAGGCTTGCGGGTAGATCTATCTTTTTTATTTTTCCGTTTAGATTGAGTGACCTCACCCTGCACAGAAGGAGATTGCACAACAGAGGCAGAACTAATGGCAGATGGCAGTGAATCCTGGGATAAATGTTCTCCAGGTTGTTCACCTGCCAAGTGTGTTCTGGTTTCCTGCACCTCTGGTTGAGGATCTTCTCCGGTCAGGATTATCTCTGACATTAAAGCTTCTTCCTCTAAAGCTACGTACACAC
>NC_092871.1:47594975-47718752 GCF_032062135.1 Pyxicephalus adspersus
AGAGTGGCACAATGACAGAGTGTGGAGTTGGCGTCAGGCAGCAGCATCAGGCGGAGACCACAGAGTGGCACAATGACAGAGTCTGGAGTTGGCGACAGCATCAGGAGGCCACAGAGTGGCTCAACT
This sequence comes from Pyxicephalus adspersus, assembly GCF_032062135.1. Taxonomy (NCBI): domain Eukaryota; kingdom Metazoa; phylum Chordata; class Amphibia; order Anura; family Pyxicephalidae; genus Pyxicephalus; species Pyxicephalus adspersus. The sequence continues at coordinate 47,595,102 of NC_092871.1, forward strand.
ACAGAGTCTGGAGGTGGCGGCAGCATCTGGAGGCCACAGAGTGGCACAAGGACATAGTGTGGAGGTGGGGGCAAGCATCAGGAGGCCACAGAGTGGCACAATGATAGAGTCTGGAGGTGGCGGCAGCATCTGTAGGCCACAGACTGGCACAATGACAGAGTCTGGAGGTCGCGGCAGCATCAGTAGGCCACAGAGTGGAACAAGGACAGAGTGTGGTGGTGGCATCAGCAGCAGCATCAGGCGGAGAAAACAGAGTGGCACAATGACAGAGTCTGGAGTTGGCGACAGCATTGGTAGGCCAGAGAGTGGCACAATTACAGAGTGTGGAGGTGGCGGCAGCATCAGGAGGCCACAGAGTGGCACAATGACAGAGTCAGGAGGTGGCGGCAGCATCAGTAGGCCACAGAGTGGCACAAGGACATAGTTTGGAAGTGGCGGCAGCATCAGGAGGCCACAGAGCGTCACAAGGACAGAGCGTGGATGTGGTGGCAGCATAAGTAGGCCACAGAGTGGCACAATGACAGAGTCTGGAGGTGGCGGCAGCATCAGTAGGCCACAGAGTGGCACAGGGACAGAGCGTGGATGTGGCGGCAGCATAAGTAGGCCACAGAGTGGCACAATGACATAGTGTGGAGGTGGCGGCAGCATCAGGAGACCACAGAACGGCAAGATGACATAGTGCGGAGATGGCAGCAGCAGCATCAGGAGACCACAAAGTGACCCGGGGACAGACTGGGGTGGTGGGTGGCAATACCAGTACCCACTAACAAAGGTGGGTGAAAGAAGGAGCACTTGGCATCTGATGTGTGGCATCAGGCGGGTGGCAGCATCAGAGTAGCAGCTGAGGCAGGTAGCCGGAAGAAACCTGTCTCTTTTGTCAAGGTTTGGGTCAGGCGGCATGGATCATCTAATCAGATGAATCCGGCACTGGTGGGTGGAAATCCTGGCTGATCCACGCCTGATTCATCTTGACATAGGTCAGTCTCTCCACAATTTGGGTGGACAGGCGAGTTCTTCTTGGGGTAACTATGGCCCCCGCCGCACTAAACACAGGCTCTGATGCCACACTACTGGCCGAGCAGGACAGCTTTTCCAGGGCAAATTCGGCCAGTTGCAGCCAGAAATCCAGTTTGGCTGCCCAGTAGTACATCAGATCTTCAATGACGGCTGGCAGGGTGCACTCAAGTATGCAAGTATGCCACCACCTGCTGTTTCAGGTACTGCTCTATGTCTAGCTGCTGGTTAGTAGTTTCTTTACTATGCGGGTGTAGAAAACTGCTCATCAGCAACTCTAGACTCAGGCTTCTGCTGATGGAGCTGGTACTGCTCCTGCCACCCGACCCTCCGCAGCAACCATGGCAGTGGAACGTGAGTGCAGAGGGCCCCCCCGGTCAGACCTGTGAGAGGATGGACGATGGCACAGATAGGCAGCGACCAACTGACTACATAGGATTTCTCTGTAGTAGTTCAGTTTGTACTCCCTTTCAGCTGGTGTATTAAAGTTCCCCATTTTGGACCGGTAGCAAGGGTCCAACAAGGTGGAAAGCCAGAAGTCATCCTTCTGCCAAATAGTGACAATTCGGCTGTCACTGCGCAAGCAAGTGTGCATGCAGCGGGCCATTCCTGCAAGCGACTCAGAGGGACCCCCTGCTTCCATCTCCACTGCATAGGACCACAGTGTGTCTGGGTCCTCTGCCTCGTCCTCCTCATCTCTCTCTTGCTCCTCTGGCTGCTCCTGCTCCTCCTCTCCTGTCACCTGTGTAGAAAAACCACCCATTTCCCTATACATTGGCTTTGATCCAATGTCCTCCTCCTCCAGTTCCGCACCCACAGGGCTCATGTGGCCATGAGTTCTAGGCGCCACGTCTCCAGTCCCCGGCAGGTGGTGTCACGCATGAGCTGCCACTGGCTCACATCAAAGTTACACATGGGAGTACTCCTATAGTCTTGGATCATCAAGAATTCGTTGATGGCCTCCCTTTTCGTATAGTCGGTCCAACATATGGAGGGTGGAATTCCAACGGGGGGAAACAACACATATCAGCCTATGTTGGGGGATGCCGTTCTGCCGCTACAGCTCAAGAAGGGTGTGCTTTGCGGTGTACGAGTGGCTGAAGTGCATGCAAAGTTTCCTGACAATTTTTATGATGTCTTGCAGATGGGTGGAAGACTTCAGGAACCACTTGACAACCAGATTGAACATGTGTGCCATGCAGGGTGCATGGCTCAGACTTCCTTGACGCAGCGCAGACACAATGTTCTTCCTGTTCTCGGTCACCATGGTTCCGATTTTGAGTTGTCGCAGAGAAAGTCATGATTCGATCTCTTGATGAATCACACATAGCAGTTCCTCCCCTGTGTGACTCTGTTCCCCCAGGCAAACCAGGTGCAAAACAGCGTGACACCGCCGTGCCCTGCACATGTGGTATGCCGGAGAGGCACTGTGAATTGTCCCTGCAGTGGAGGCTGAGGACACGGTGGAGGATGAGGAGGCAGAGGCGGACTTTGTCGCAGGACCAGCGGCGTGAGAACGTGGAGGCGGAAGCGGTGTCACCTGGCCAAGTTGCTGGTGTGGCTGTGCAGGAATCACATTCACCCAGTGGGCCGTAAAGGACATGTAGTGTCCCTGACCGTTGTTACAGCTCCACACGTTGGCGCTGCCGTGCACTTTGGCAGACACCGACAGGCTCAAGGCCTGGCCCACCTTCTGTTCTACATATTTGTGCAGGGCTGGTACTGCCTTTTTTGCAAAGAAATGACGGCTTGGGACTCTCCACCTCTGAAAGGTGCAGAGTCCACCACTTGGAAAGGGAGGGACTGCAGCACCAGCAACTTGGAAAGGAGCATATTCAGCTTCTGCTCCGTTGGATGAGTGCACGCATACTGTTGTCTCTTGGCAATCGCTTCGGTGATCGATTGCTGACAGAATGACTGACGAGGAATAGGAGGAGCAGGAACATCTGGACCAGCAGAAGATGGAAATGACATACAGCTCCCTTCGGCTGAGGTGGTGGAGCATGCAGAGGTTGCTGCGGCAGGCTGGACCACCACATCGGAGTCACTGTTCTCCCAGGCCACTTTATGGTGACGCTGCACATGTTAACGCAGGGCCATGGTGCCAACATTGGCACCCTGGCCACACTTCCCCTTCTGCCCACAAATTTTACATATGGCCATGTTAACCTCCTCCGGCGGCTTAACAAATAACTGCCACACCGCCGAGTAGGTGATTTTCCTCCCAACACTCCGCACTGACTGACTGCTACCGCCGCTGCCTCCATGAACCCCTGCACCACTACATCCTAGGCAGGTAGGCTGCTGCGAAGCAGGTGGTCTACCCCGGGAATGTTTGGCTCCCGACTTTCCACTGCTGCCACCCTGCTGACTACCAGCCATGCTACCACCTTGCTGGCTCAGCCGCTGCCTCATGGGCAAGCTGCCACCCTCTTCTCCTGATGATGATGAAGCCCCTTCTTCACCTGGCTCCCAAGTGCGATCAGCTTCATCAACATCGAGTAGTGTAAGCACTACTCGATGTTGATGAAGCTGATCGCACTTATGTCACTGATGTCCTCCTCAACGGTCTCAGGGTCGGGACCCTGACCGCTCGCAACACCACCTCCCACGCCACTCTCCTCATCACTACTTGCCCACCTAGTGGAGAAAGCGGCAGATGTCTCCTCCAGATCTTGGCTGGGCAGTATTTTTCTAGTTATATAAATTGATGGAATGACAGAGCTGTATAATGGCTATTTGGATCCCCAAATAATCTTTCCCTGCACTTGTAAATCACTTTTCTAGCATTGTCCCTAGCGCCTTCTGACATCTCTCCCTGCATTAGGATGCTGTGAAATGATTCCTCCCTATCCTTTCCCTGCACTTGTAAATTGCTTTTCTAGCACTGTCCCTAGCGCCTTCTGACGTCTCTCCCTGCACTAAGATGCTGTGAAATGATTCCTCCCTATCCTTTCCCTGCACTTGTATTTTGCTTTTCTAGCACTGTCCCTAGCGCCTTCTGATGTCTCTCCCTACACTAAGATGCTGTGAAATGATTCCTCCCTATCCTTTACCTGCACTTATAAATCGTTTTTTAAAATTTTTTAGCACAGTGAGGTTCTACTAGCGACTGCACACGTCTCTCCCTGCACTCAGAACGCTGTAAAATGTCTTAATCCAAGATGGCTGAGGCTATTTAAAGGGCTGTGACATCACAGGGCTGGCTGGCTGCTGATTGGCTGCATGCATGGCATTATGGGTCATCCCGCCTTCCCAGAGTTCCTTGCCCCATGTCCTCACACGTGTAGCACCATTTTAGAAAAAATTGCGATTCGTTTAAACAAATCGCAAAGAAATTCAGATTAGTTGCAAATCAAATTTTTTCTGAAATTCGGATCGAATTCCACTTTGCCAGCTTTGATTCGCTCATCTCTAAAAGATAGCAAGTGAGATCAGAATAAAATATGCATTTTTTTTTGGAGAGAAATAAAGAAATTTTTCTGGCTTTTTTGATAGCAAGTACTATCAGAATAAAATATCTGTATATTTTTTTAGAGAAATACATAATTTTTTCTGGCTTTTGTGATAGCAAGTGGGATCAGAATAAAATGTCTGTATTTTTTTGAGAGAAATACAGACATTTTTCGGTCTTTTTTGATAGATAGCATATGGGTTCAGAATAAAATATCTGTATTTTCTTAAGAGAAATACAGAAATTTTTCTGACTGTTTTGAAAGATAGCTAGTGGGATCAGAAAAATGTTTCTGTATTTTTTGAGAGAAATACAGAAATTTTTCTGGCATTTTTAATAGATAGCAAGTGCTATCAGAATAAAATATCTGTATTTTTTTGGGAAAAAAAGAGCTTTTTTGATAGCAATTGGGACCAGAATAAAATATCTGTATTTTTTTTAATAAATGATTCTCCCAGCTGAGCCATTCCCACCGTAAATTCCCGCCATTCCCGCCCCCTGCATTTTTCCTCACTTGTTTGGTGGGAACGCGACCTCATGGCGAATTACAAGGCCATTCTCATGTAAATGTTCCGTAAGCGAGAACGCCCCGATTAGCTGTGAGATCGAACTTACAAATCTCAATCGCTCATCCCTAACCACAATTGTACCTTCAGTGCATGTGCAGGCAGTGAACAGTACCTAAGAGTGTAATACACACAATATAACTTGCACTAAGTGTGCTGACTGCTGACAATTTCACAAAACTGACTAGCTAGTAGCTCATGTAAAAGTAAAGATGTCTGCCTAACCTATTCTACATTCACAATATCCTATACTAAACAGTAGTACAGGATATATTCTCTATAAAACTAATAACTATGCAGCTAACAATGAACTAAGAAGGCTCCTACACTGTCCCTGTCACAATACACGTCCCTCCCTGTGTCTATCTTATACACAGAACACAAGATGGAGTGACTAACCCCTCCCTCCTTCCCTGTATGTATATGTCTGTGCTCAGATCTCTCCTGATTGGCTGCTGGGCCTTGCTGTGCATCCTGGGAGCTAATGATTCGCTCCCAGCCGCGCCATTCCCGTCAATTCGGTAACGCCATTCTTGGCGTTACCGCCCCCTGCTTTTTCCTTGGTTCGTTCGGGGAGAACACGACCTCATGGTGAATCACAAAGCATTTCTTACTTACATGTTCTGTAAGCAAGAAAGGCCCGATTCGCCAGGAGATCGATTACAAATCACACTCGCTCATCCCTAATGACAATACTTTTCTCCTATTTCTTCCTATGCACATGGCAGCCAACTGTTTGCAAATAAAGGAGAAGCACTGCCCCAAAGGTAGAGTTGTTCATTTTAAGAGTCTGCTGCTTTTGCAGACAAAAAAATGCTTGAAAGCATCTTAATGCCAACTTGGCAAAAGTTGCTCAAATCACTCCTATGCCCAGATTCTGGTTTTCCTGTTCAGCTTCAGCAAAATGGAATGAGCCCCCAGTTGTGAGTTTATGGCCATGCTGTGTTGCAGCTCATATGTTATAGCCATAGTTACCAGCAGCTCTCCAGGATGAGAGGTAGCAACTTTCAGTAGTTATATCAATTGGTTGGTTCCTGGGTGTTCCCTTTCCACAGACTCCCAGTATATTTACAATGCATAGAGAAAAGGCATTGTATACTGACACACACAATGAAATGAACGCAATGTACTGACACCACAGCCCGGCAATGAAGTTGCCAGACACACCCTGATTCACCAAGCAAAATCGGAGGCTCGGTCGCGCATTCGTATTCGGGATCAAAAATCAGAAGCCTTTGCTCAATTCACCAACTAAATTTCAGGCGCTGGCGTATTCGCACGGAAGTTAGTAACAGAAATGATCTCGCTGCTGGAGCCGTGCATCCCCGGCAGTTTCACACTGGCGAGCTTGCATTAAAAGTCACTGTTCCCCTAAAAAATCATTCTTTCTAATGGCACACATATTACCCTTAGCCCTAAAAAAACATGTTTGTGATGTTCAAATGTTTAAAACATCTATATGCGCTAAGAAAAAAGCATATTTTAAAATGGCTTATTTTTTTCCTGTTGGGAAAGGGAAAACTGAGTTCAGCTCCTCTACATAGGCGTCTATCTAAACGCTTACGATGCCTAATCGGAGGGGCCGCCTGGGGGTAAATATTGCTTTTTTTCCTGGAAGGCTAGATTTTCCCACACAAAAGTCACAAGTACACACACGTTCTTCTTTGCTTCTAAAGATATATATGTATTGTAATGCACCTGGGCACACAAACCACAACCAACTCCAGATATCCTTCTATCACGTTTTTTTAATGTCATAAAACACCACAAGGGTTAAGTCCAAATAAGCAAAGTACAGGAGGGTAAGGCAAAGGCAGGTCAGGAACTATCCGAGGTCAGGGGCAGGCAGCAGACAAGAATGGTCATTAACAATCCGAGGTCAGGGCAGGCAGAGTTCAGGCAAGAGTCAGGTTCAGACCAGGTCGCTATGAAAATGACAAATGGGATTAGCATAAACCAATACAAGGACGCACCCAAGCACAGTGTGTTCACAGAGGCTTATAGCGGGCAATGGTGTACAGGACAGGCTCTCCTTAAATGGCCAGAGTGACCAATGACCTTGCGCCACCTGGCGCCATTTGATTGGACAGTAACTGAATCCCCTGCGGCCGCAGGGAATTCAGACTAACTATGTCCCGACCCGTGGCGAGGCAGCCGAGTGCCACGCCCTCAGGGGGGTACAAGAGGCATGCATGGTAGTGCGCGCACCTCTTTCCACAGCACCCCTAGGACGTGCACTACTTTGCACATCCAAAGGAGTGCTGAGAACAGGAGCCTCTGTAACCACGTCCATAGAGATGCTAGGGATGCCGCCTGGCAGAACAGTAGTTTGGCCAGGACGGATCCCTCCGCCTGCAGAGAGATACACGCTGCGAGCAGAGCAGCAGCCTTGGCCATGCTGCCTGCTACAGCGGCGTCTCCCTCTGCGGCTGGGATCCCCAGGGACGCCGCAGGCTCGCAGGATGGGTAAGTTCCTTACACTACCCCCCTTCAGGAGGGGCCTCAGGACCCTCATGTCGGGGTTTCTCTGGGTAATCACGGTGAAATTCCGACACAAGTTCTTCCGCATGTACGCGGTGGGCCGGCACCCAGCATCTCTCCTCTGGTCCAAAACCCTTCCAATCAATGAGATATTGCAGAGAGTTATGCACCTTACGAGAGTCCAGGATCCTTTCAACTTCATATTCGGATGCTCCCTGCACCTCCACTGGCAGAGGGGGATCTGAAAGGGGAGCAGAGTCGGCAGCAGACTTTAATAAAGGGACATGAAAGGTGTCTACCCCCTTCAAAGAACTGGGAAGCTTGACTATATAAGTCATTCTGTTAATCTTTTCTGATATTGGGAACGGGCCAATAAATTTGGGTCCTAGCTCGGCCAAGGGTTGGCGGAGGGGAATATTGCGGGTAGACACCCAAACCAGATCACCCGGTTGGAACTGGGACTCAGGGGATCTATGGCGATCTGCAAACTTCTTCTGCTGGGCTACTGCCTCTCTAAGATTACTCTGGACCTGGTTCCAAACAAATCGGGAACGTTCTACCCAATCGTTAAGGACGGGAAGATCAGAGGGTAGACCTGACAGAGAGGACACTTTGGGACTCCACCCCCCGACACACATAAACGGAGAGATTCTGGTGGAGGAGTGCTCTGCATTGTTATATGCCACCTCCACAAAGGGGAGAGAGTCAGCCCATCTCTCCTGGCAATCAGAAATAAAGCTCCGGAGGTATTGTTCCAATGATTGGTTGGTTCGTTCGGTCTGGCCATTCGTCTCGGGGTGAAACCCTGGCGAAAAGGAAAGCTCAATGCCCATTTGGGCACAGAACTCCCTCCAGAACCGAGACACAAACTGAACTCCATGGTCTGAAACAATGTTCTCCGGAGCCCCATGAAGGCGGAACAAATGAAACAAACAAGTCAGCCAATTCCTTGGCCGAGGGTAACTTGGGTAGCGGTATGAAATGGGCTTGTTTACTGAAGCGATCTACCACTACCCAGATCACTGTAAACCCTAAGGACCCTGGAAGGTCCGTGATGAAGTCCATGGAAATGTGGGTCCATGGAGCAGCAGGAATGGGCAGAGGCAGCAGAGTGCCGGAGGGAGCGTTACGGGAGGACTTACTCCGAGCACAAACTGGGCATGCACGAACAGAGGATTCAACATCCACTGACATGTGAGGCCACCAAACATGCCTTTTATTAAATTCAGGGATTTCTTAATTCCTGGGTGGCCAGCAGTTTTAGAATCATGCAGCTATTGGATAACCTTCAAGCGAAGATGGAGGGGAACCAACAGCCGCCCTTCAGGTTTTGCAGGGGGGTAGTCTGTCTGGTGGGGGGCTAAGAGGTTCATCAGATTTTCTAATAATAATGGAGTCTGTATGGCTGACACCAAAAATTGCGGGGACAATATGGGGCTAGGGCACGGATCCGGAAGGGAAGCTGCCTCTGGGAAACAACGGGACAAGGCATCAGCTTTCACATTTTTTGAACCTGGCTTGTAGGTAATTTGAAAGTTGGAACCTCGTAAAAAACAGGGCCCAACGGGCTTGCCGGGCGTTTGAAGCGTTTAGCCCCTTCAATATACTCCAGATTTCTATGGTCAGTATAGACCGTTATGGGATGTTCTCCCCCTTCCAGCCAATGCCTCCATTCCTGAAAAGCCCATTTTACTGCCAGAAGCTCCCGATTGCCCACATCATAGTAGCTCCCCGCTGCGGAGAATTTACGGGTGAAGAAGGCACAGGGGTGCAATCTCTCCAGTTCTCCAGAGTACTGGGAGAGGACTGCTCCCACGCCAAGCTCCGAAGCATCCACCTCTATAATAAATGGGAGAGTGGGCACCGGATGCACCAATACGGGTGCACTGCAGAAAACCCTTTTCAGCGCTTTGAAGGCTTCGCAAGCTTCTGGAGTCCACCTTGAGGAGTCCGCCCCTTTCCTAGTGAGGTTCGTCAGAGGGTGGACAATGGACGGGAAGTTCCATATGAACTTCCTATAAAAATTTGCAAAACCTAAAAAGTGCTGATGGCCCTTGAGATCAGTGGGTTGCCGCCATTCCAGAACTGCTGAGACCTTGGTTGGATCCATGGCCAACCCGTGATCTGACAGAATTTACCCTAGGAAAGCAACCTCACGTACCTCGAAGGCTCACTTCTCCAATTTCGCATAGAGGCAGTTTTCTCTGAGCTTCTGGAGGACCTGGCGTACTTGTGCTCTGTGGAGGAGAAGATCAGTCGAATAAATCAGAATATCATCAAGATACACAACCACAAATTTACCCAGAAATTCTCGGAATACATCATTCACAAATTCCTGGAAGACTGCCGGGGCATTACACAGACCAAAGGGCATTACTAAGTATTCAAAATGCCCATCCCTGGTGTTAAAGGCAGTCTTCCATTCATCACCCTTCCTAATGCGGACAAGGTTGTAATCCCCCTTCAAGTCTAGCTTGGTGAAGAATCGGGCACCATTGACCTTAGAGAACAAGTCATCCATGAGGGGCAAAGGGTACCGATTCTTTACAGTGATCTTGTTTAGGCCCCTGTAATCAATACAGGGTCTCAACCCGCCATCCTTCTTCCTTCTGCACCTGCAGGGGATGAGCATGGCCAGATGAAGCCCTTCTCTAAGTTTTCTCGGATGTATTCCTTCTGGGCCTTTATCTCTGGTCCAGTGAGATTGAACAAATGACCCCTAGGGGGTATGGTACCCGGGAGTAACTCAATAGGGCAATCATGGGGACGATGAGGAGGGAGTTTGTCAGCTGGTCGGGGGCAGAAGACATCAGCAAATTCCTGGTAAGGCTCGGCAAGTTTTTTAAGCACCTCAAGGGCCCGTACTGGCATTACTGGAGTCAGGCATCTAGCCTGATATTTGGTTCCCCACTGAATGATTTGACCCGATTCCCAATTAATGATAGGGTTATGGGTTTTCAACCAAGGGAGGCCTAGAATCAGGGAGGTTTTTACCATCCTGATCACAATAAGGTGGATCACTTCCTTATGGGAGGCCCCCACTGTTAGTTGCACTTCTGGGGTATTAGAGGGTGTAAGACCCTGTTGAAGAGGGGTGCCATCAATGGCTGCTAAGAACAGTTCAGACCCCAGAGGGGCGACTGGCATCCCCAGTTCAGAGGCAACATCTTGGTCCAGTAGGTTACCGTCTTCCCCGGAGTCGGGAAAGGCCATGACTTGACAGGACTCTCCATCCCAGGATATGGTAGCCGGCACCAGGATGCGTCGAGTAGACTAGGCCAATGGGTCTGAGGGGCTTCTTTCTGCACCCCCGATATACTGGGACCTTACAGGTCCTTTGCGAGGGCATGTCCTTGCCCTATGACCGGGATCGCCACAGTAAAGACAAAGTCCATCTTGCAAATGCCGATTGCGCTCGGCACGGGCGAGTTTGGATGACCCAATCTCCATGGGTTCCCCCAGGTCAGGCACAAAGGATGGAAACGTTGCAGGTGGTTTGTAGTTGGGAGTATTCACCAGAGGTCTAGGTTTCAACTGACGGGGAGAACGGCTCCTGGTTCTACGAACGCCTTTTTCTAGATGGCGTCTATCTTCCCGGATCCTCCGGTCAACCCAGATGGACTGCTGTATCGCAAGATCCAGGGTGGATGGAGAAGGGAGACCCAACAGCAGGTCTTTGACTTGATCGCTGAGGCCTTGACGGAAGCGATGACGTAGAGCTGCGTCTCCCCAAGAGGTACAGGTGGCCCAGCGCCAAAATTCTGCTGCATATTCCTCCACGGGACGTCTCCCCTGAGCAAGGTATTCCAAAGGTATTACCTCCACTGTCCGGGTCAGGTCTGGGTCATCGTAAATCACCCCCATGACAGCAAAGAAGTCAGTGACCGAACTGAAAGCAGGATCATCTGGAGGCAAATTGAATGCCCATCTCTGCGGCTCACCTTTCAGGAGGGGGATGACCACTCCAATGCGTTGGCGTGTTGTCCCTGAAGCAATAGGGCGACGTTGGAAATACAGAAGACAGGAGTCCCGGAAGTTGGGGAAGTCCTCTCTGTTCCCTGAAAATTTCTCTGGTAAAGGAATCTAGGGTTCCACTGGCACAGCTGGACTGGAAACATTTGGACCCAAGTCTTGCCCTGGGAGCAACCGTAATTCACCTGCCATTTCCAGGAGGCGCTCACGAACCTTCGAGGGGTGACCGGTGGGAACCCCTAATGCAAGCTCCTGTAGGCCCCGCTGGATTTCCTCCAACTCCAGATATCCTTCTATCACGTTTTATTAATGTCATAAAACACCACAAGGGCAAAGTCCAAATAAGCAAAGTACAGGAAGGTAAGGCAAAGGCAGGTCAGGAACAATCCAAGGTCGGGGCAGGCAGCAGACAAGAATGGTCATTAACAATCCGAGGTCAGGGCAATCAGAGTTCAGGCAAGAGTCAGGTTCAGACCAGGTCGCTATGGAAATGACAAATGGGATTAGCATAAACCAATACAAGGACGCACCCAAGCACACTGTGTTCGCAGAGGCTTATAGCGGGCAATGATTTACAGGACAGGCTCTCCTTAAATGGCCAGAGTGACCAGAGTGAACTACTGTTCGGCCAGGACGGATCCCTCCGCCTGCAGAGAGAGACACGCTGCGAGCAGAGCAGCAGCCTCAGCCATGCTGCCTGCTACAGTGGCGTCTCCCTCTGCGGCTGGGATCCCCAGGGACACCGCGGGCACAGGTAAGTTCCTTACATGTATATGTGTGTCTCTCTCTCTCTCTCTCTCTCTCTCTTGGTGTACAAATCTAAAGAATCATATCAATCAATGATAGTGACATGTCCAATTGCAAAAAAAAACAAACAGCCAATTTTGACAGACTGCGCAAGTGCTAATTGCAAGTGAATTTATATCACCTGTGCGCTTAAATTTGAGCATATATAAGGGTGTGGTTTAACTTGCTTTTTCCTTTAGTCTTTTTTCCTTTTCAGGGCTAATGTTTTGTGTGTTATCCTAATTAATCTATGTTGCTGCGTTTGATACTTTGCTTACCATTTAGCACAATAGCTTTTTTTTTTTTTTTTTTTTACTTTGAATGCTTTAATGTCCATTTTGCAATTTTGAAGTCAATGTTATTCCTATGTTATTGTGTTTGTGGCCACATTGTTTGATTGCAAAATTCTGCCTTTATTACCACTTTTCAATAATGTTTGTCCTGCATAAATATTTTCTAATCCAGTTTTCCACCCTTGATAGGGCAAAATTGCATATTGGTCTGGTAAGTATTTTTCAAATGCAATATTTGTTGGGCCATTTTTTAACTATTTTGGCTTTACATGGTAGTGTGGGTTTACGTGTGTTTTGTTTGTTCTTTTTAATTTTTTTGCCATTTAGTGTAAATTTTAGTGATATGTTTTTTTTTTTTGTTTTGATGTGTTTTTATATTTTATTGTGACCTTTTAGCAACTGTTTCTTGTAAAATGTTGTTGTTTGTTTTTTCGGGGGTTGTTGTTATGTGATCTCCTTTCCAATCTCCTAGGACACACAGTTTAAAAAGTCAATTGTGATTGTTTTTAAGCTATTCTTTTCTTTGAATTATTTGTAAGGCTAAAAAGCAGCACAATTGTCTTGTTAAAACTCAGTAGTTTGATGCGCATAGTTCTGCGCAGAACTTCAGACGTGTGTAGCTCATAGTTGTGCACCACGGCGGACCTGCTATGTGCGCCTGAACTGTTTTATAAATTGAAAAATACACTGCACTTTTGCACAGTCCTCTTTCAGGTAAGTTTGTATTTTTTTGTGTGTATTGCTTGTTTTGCTTAATATGCACCCATGCATGTATAGAGATTGGTGCACATAAAGCAAAACATGTATGTATGCATTTAGATGTGTGCACATATTCATAGAAAAGAGAAATTATAAGAAGAAATTAGCCAAGAGGGCTTTTTGGACCATATTGCTTCACATTAAAAAGATTGCCTATTTCTTCCTATGATTTCTGATATCATGGGCTTGGCTACAAGCAACATTCATGGAGGATATTGCTTCTGGTTAAAAGAAGGAATCCACCTTTATGTATTTCCACTACCAAGCTGAGGTGAGTAAGTCAATATATATAGTGGGCCAACGTCTAAAATGCCATTCAAATCTGCAAAAAAACCCTGAAGGATGGAAAAGTTTGATATACTAGTACTATTTGATTTGTGTAAACACCTAAATAATGCATATACTCCAGTATTTATGAGCATTAACCTCCTGGGCGTTACACTGATGTCTAGATTTCTGTACCAAAAGCGTTACACTGTTTTTCATGAAATTTTTTTTTTCAATTTTAGACCTGTAAGTTACAGAAATATGTCCGAACAGGATGTGAAAAATCTCGGGGTTAACCATCCTTGCAATTTTTTTTTGCCCGATGCGAAGGTCGGGCTTAACGGCAAGGAGGTTAATGAGGACTGTGCAAAAGTGCAGTGCATTTTTCAACTGATAAAACAGTTCAGGAGCACATAGCGGGTCCACTGTGGCGCACAACTATGCCCATCAAACAACTGAGTTTTAACAAGACAATTGTGCTGTTTTTAGCCTTACAAATAATTCAAAGAAAGGAACAGCTTAAAAACAATCACAATTAACTTTTTAAACTGTGTGTCCTGGGAGATTGGAAAGGAGATCACATAACAACAAACCCCCAAAAAACAAACAACAACATTTTACAAACAACTTTACTCAAAAGAAACATTTGCTAAAAGGTCACAATAAAATATAAAAACACATCAAAACAAAAAAACACACCTCAAAAATTTACACTAAATGACAAAAAAATAAAAAAAACAAACAAAACACATGTAAACCCACACTTCCATGTAAAGCCAAAAAGAAAGGAAGAAAGGAAGAAAGAAAGGAAGGAAGGATGGAAGGAAGGAAGAAAAAAAGGAAAAAGCAAGTTAAACCACACCCTTATATATTCTCAAATTTAAGCGCACAGGTCATATAAATTCACTTGCAATTAGCACTTGCGCAGTCTGTCAAAATTGGCTGTTTTTTGTTTTTGCAGTTGGACATTCCATAATCATTTATTGATACAATCCTTAAGATTTGTACACCAGTAAACAGATATTCTATCCGACGGCAAAGCCGAGGTTTCGCTTGCGGAAAGTCGCAAGATTTACCCCCAGGCGGCTCCTCCGATCAGGCATCGTAAGCGTTTAGATTGATGCCTATGTAGAGGAGCTGAACTCAGTTAACTCTTGGCCACAAGGAAAGAAATAAGTCATTTTAAAATATGCTTTTTTCTTAGCGCATATAGATGCTTTAAACATTTGAACAGCACAAACATTTTTCTTTAAGGGTAATATGTGTGCCATTAGAAAGAATGCTTTTTTAGGGGAACTGTGACTTTTAATGCAAGCTCGCCAGTGTAGAACTGCTGGGGATGCGCGGCTCCAGCAGCGAGCTCATGTCTTTTACTAACTTCCCCGGGAATACTCCAGGGCCTGAAATTTAGTTGGTGAATTGAGCGAAGGCTTCCGATTTTGGATCGAGAATACGAATGCGCGACTGAGCCTCCGATTTTGCTTAGTGAATCAGGGCCATGATGTATTTTATCTTTTTGTTTTACATATGAGTAGATTTAATATTGATTTAGGGTTGTTTGCCTTAAAAGTCCTGTTCCCCCCCCCCCCCCTTTTTTTTTGTTTTTTTGCAGCTAAAACTGCACATACATCAGAATTTAGGCTACAAAATTAAACCACATTTTAATCAAATTTTATGTTTCCAATGAAAAATATCACTGCTCCTGTGTACAACACTTATATAAACCAGCTGCACCCCTACAGAATTCAATGTAAATGACCAGCAATAACAGGGCATATCCCAGTTATACTCCTACTTGATGGGACTTATTTCCCCTCTGTCCCCATTATTACAGACATGTATTGATGGAGGTCTTCGTGATTAACAGACAGAGATTTAATTAGAAATACTGGACAGAGTAGCGGTGATTATAAAATGCATCATTTAATCTCCTCCATGTAGCATGTTGTTAATTAAATTTCAGGAACATTAATTTTATTCCAGTCAAATGTTTTTTGTGCCTACTGGGAAAAATAGTTCCATTAGCATGGTTTGTTCTGGGGTTAGAGAAAAAAAAAAGACTTTCTAGCACCGAGCCGGATATTGCAAAGCAAATAATGTTAAGTGAGTTTTTGATGTGTATTTTCCCATTATTAATTTTGTCATTCTGGGCTGTTTTTATTAGGAGAAATATTGAGCAGGATCTGCAAAAGGCATTTCTTCATCCATGCTATTAAAGTGCTGATAAAAAAGTCTTTGTGCTTTCAGTGCAAGGTAGATTCCTGAACTGCCAACTTCTGTTTTGATTTTTATACAACATGAGCTACCCAACATAAAACTTTAATACATAGTAATAGTGGCATAAGACATGTCATAATAATTGTATTGTATGCTACCGGTCACTGCCATCCTGTTTCTCTAAATGAAGAATACCTGTTTCCAATGCTGGACAATAAAATGGTGGTCTGTGGTGTGAGTACATACGAGTTATTTCATTTGCCCTGATTCATCAATGAAATGCGCGTACGTATGCGCTGGTCAGCAAACTGTATTAGCGCGAGTCAGGCCCGAGTTCTAGGGAACTCACGTGCCGGTATACTGCAAAGATGAGCAAAGATCTTGAATACACCAACTAAGGCAATTAATTTTCAGCTGCGCGATTCAGAAGGAGATGTTAACCTCAATGGTGAGGTGATAGCAATTGATTAGCGCACACCTGCGCCCTGTTCTATGAGCATCTCCAGTCCATTTTACAGGTCAGTTTGAATCTTTAATGCTTGTTGTTTTTTCAAAATATATTTAAATGTATACAAATACATATGCATTTTCATTAGTACTATTTTACCTTGACTGGTTTGTGTGTGTGTGTGTGGGGGGGGGGGGGCCGCAGTGGTTAATCAAGTAGGTTTGCTTGGTTGGGGGGGGGGGGGTTAATCAAGTAAGTTTGCTTGGATGGTATGCATTGATGTGATTTTTTGTAATCCTCATGATCTGTTGCTGCAAAGTTTTTGTGCCTGGTTTGTAATGCCAATTTCTGTAGTTTAGCAATTCTTCAGCAATGTGTTGTCATTTTTTTTCACAAGTATTGAGTACAAATGTCTGCATGGTTTCCACACCAAACTCCTACTTGACCCCCCTCGTTGCCTTTGTCCCATAGTCACATATTGGTATTTGAAGGTATTATGTACATAGTCCTTTTCTGAATAAATTGTCATGATTTTATTTCTTTTTTTTTGTTTTTTTTTTTGATAGTCTGACATTTGCACTCATGTTGATTTGCCCCCACACAACTCCTCTGTTCATTTGTAGTTGTGTTATAGGTTTGTTGTCATTGTGCTGTGCTGCCTGACATAGCACAATTGTATACAAGCATGCTTCCACTTGCTGTCCAAACTGGTTGTCAATTAGTTGTCCAGCTGAGTTGTATACTCATTCTAACACACCTGATGGTAGGAGGTCCAGGTTGCCAAGCACAACATCAAACCATATTGATTGCCAAGCTTACAAGCAGGGTCTCGCACTCTTAGAAATGAACAGATGTTGTGTTGTTGCTTAACTTAAGGTAAGTTTGTATTTTTTTTTGTGTATATTTCTTGTTTTGCTTTTATCTATAGACATGAGTGCACATAAAGCAAAACAGGTATGTATGCATTTAGATGTGTGTACATATACATAGAAAAGAGAAATTATATGGAGAAATAGGCAAAGAGGGCTTTTTGAACCATATTGCTTCACATTGAAAAGATTGCCAATTTCTTCCTATGATTTCTGATATCATGGGCTTGGCTACAAGCAACATTAATGGAGGATATTGCTTCTGGTTAAAAAAAGGAATCCACCTTTATGTGTTTCCACTACCAAGCTGAGGTGAGTAAGTCAATGTATATAGTGGGCCAAGATCTAAAATGCCATTCAAATCTGCAAAAACACCCTGAAGGGATGGAAAAGCATGAAAATGTTTAGCACAAAGTGGATTTGGCCTTGTAAGTTTGATATACTAGTGTAAACACCTAAATAATGCATACACTTCAGTATTTATGAGCATTAACCACCTGGGCGTTACACTGATGTCTAGATTTCTGTTCCAAAAGCGGTACACTATCCAATCCAATACAAAATGAGAGTTTGAATTTACCAATTACATACTTTGTATTTATTTTTAATTATTTTGTATTAGATTGGATACAGGAGTTTGTATTCAATCCAATACAAAATGTGCTTGAATGAGTTTTAATTTGAATTTCCCGTCCACGCGCCGACGTCATCGCCGAGGGACATGCACACGCTACGGACGGAGAAGAAGAAGCCGCCCGGCTTCTTCTTCTCGGAGAAGGCACCCGACGCTGGAGATCGACGCTGGAGGACGACGCTGGAACACGACGCTGGATGATCACAGCGGGACCAGGTAAGTGATCGATAAACCCAAACTTTTCTCACTGTATTTTCATACAGTGTGAAAAGTTCGGGTTTATCGATAATTGTAATTTTTTTTTAACCCGAACCAAGGTCGGGTTTAACGGTGGGTGGTTAAGTTAAGCAACAACACAACATCTGTTCATTTCTAAGAGTGCGAGACCCTGCTTGTGAGCTTGGCAATCAATGTGGTTTGATGTTGTGCTTGGCAACCTGGACCTCCTTCCATCACCATCAGGTGTGTTAGAATGAGTATACAACTCAGCTGGACAACTAATTGACAACCAGTTAGGACAGCAAGTGGAATTGTGTTTTTAACAATAGTGCTAAGATCAGGCAGCACAGCACAATGACAAAAAACCCTTTAACACAACTACAAATGAACAGAGGAGTTGTGTGGGGGCAAATCAGCATGAGTGCAATTGTCAGACTATTAAAAAAAAAAAAAAAAGAAATAAAATCATAACAATTTATTCAGAAAATGACTATGTACATAATACATTCAAATACCAATATATGACAATGGGACAAAGGCAATGAGGGGGGTCAAGTAGGAGTTTGGTGTGGAAACCATGCAGACACTTGTACTCAATACTTGTGGAAAAAATGACAACACATTGCTGAAGAATTGCTAAACTAAAGAAACTGCCACACACACACACACCAGTCAAAATAGTACTAATGAAAATACATATGTATTTGTATACATTTAAATGTATTTTGACATACACACACAAGTGAAATCACTAAATGTTCCTTAATACATGTATAATAACATGTTTGCCCCTATAATCCTTAACTAAAATATTTGATTTCTCTAAAGTCAAACCAGAATGAAATTTTTATCAGGTCACAAATGTTTGTTCACATATTTTGTTACACTCATACTATTGTGTGATGACATATTTGACAGTGCCACTTAGTATATATCCAGCTAGATAGAAATTAATTTGCAGTGTTGCAACCAAAAGAAAAGGTAACAAGAAGTGCAACAAATGTAACTATAAATGAAGCAAGTTTGTGATTGAGTAGAATGTAACATAAAAAAGTAACACTTACACAAAAAAAACATAAACCATTAAAGATTCAAAGTGACCTGTAAAATGGACTGGAGATGCTCATAGAACAGGGCGCAGGTGTGCGCTAATCAATTGCTATCACCTCATATTGAGGTTAACATCTCCTTCTGAATCATGCAGCTGAAAATGAATCGCCTTAATTGGCGTATTCAAGATCTTTGTTCAATTTGCAGGAAACTGGCAGGCGAGTTCACTAGAACTCGGGCCCGACTCACGCTAATAGAGTTTGCTGACCGGCGCGTACGTACGCTCATTTCATTGAATAATCAGGGCACATATCTCAATCAAGGCAAAGGCATTGACTAGGGTACAAGACCTAGTCACTCCTTTCATTCTTATTTCAAAATGTAACAGCCTCCCTTCCTGTTTCTTTTTTTCAGTTTTTATTACTAAAGTGTTTCTGCATATTGTAACATGTCAGGAAATTATGCATGAAGATTTATTATGTTATTTTACTGAACAGTCTACCTGTAATATTAAGGTAAAATGAATAGTAATGAACAAATATGCCTGTTTACTTCATTGTGGGTTTATAAATATTGACTACTGAGGCATTGACCCTGCATTGGTGGAGGGGTATGCCAGACTTGGATCCACAATGAAGCATTCATGCTGAATGCTCTGTGTTCAGGGATTTCAGGAGGCTTTGAAATTGTTTGTCTATAAGTAGAAATGAGTATTGAAATTTTAAACAAGTCAGTTTCAACTTAAAGCTGATTTTTAGAACAAATGTACATACACATGTACTTACTCCTAGATTGTAAGCTCCTCGGGGCAGGGTCCTCTTCTCCTCCTTTGTCACTGTCTGTAACTGTCTGTCATTTGCTACCCATATTGATTGTACAGCACTGCGTAATATGTGGGTGCTATTCAAACCCTGTTTATTAATAATAATATTAATAAAAATAATATTAATAATGTATATATATATGACATTTGAAAATCTAGCCCTCCAATCGTTATGGATAACTGTAAGAATTAAGTTAGAACACAGTAAAGGCGTCCGACAAAAACTTGTGTATTCTTGCTATGTATTTATCAGACTATGCAGACAGCATTTTAATTTATGATGAGAATCCAAATTCCAAATATCCATCACATCCCAAAGTGTTTATGTAAATAATATCAGACGCTCAATACTTGTCAGACAATTTGTAAAGTTTTAGAGAAAATAAAACACTTCCTGACTCCCAAATAGTCTGTGAGCACTCGTGCCTGGCAAGGCAGCCTGACAATTAGTGAGAATATGCTAATAAGAATCAATTGTATCACAATTAGACTATTGCTGAGTTCCTGTTTCTGTGGCACCCCTGTCTGGCTTATCAAAGCAGCAAAGGACAGAAAATGCAAAAGTCAGGCAGCTTAAAGTTAAGAAGGTTGAAATTGAAGCATAAGCATGATGCAGTCTCTATGTTAGTTTTTATCCTTCTTAAATTAAATTGATTGTTTGGCTTAAGAGAATTTACAGTTCCACAACATCAGATGTGAAGGGGCCTCAAATGCTAAGGATCTCTCCTCCAGCACACAGGTTTCCATGCATGAGTCACAAAGTATACCTCATGACCATAGATGGGAACTCTACAGAACTGTCCTATAGATTCATGCTTACCAGTTTGGTTATCTCTGGTGGATATATCTGCCCATTCAGTCTGCCTGTAGTTCAAAAACTTCAATAGCAATGGCAGTGCAACTACTTCTTTTGCACTTAGCGTCAGGAGAAGTTGTCAAGACTGAGAAGAAGATGAAAAGGACTGGAATATTCCTCTGGTCACACAAAGGCCAGAGAAAAAGGATTGTTGGAGTATGGGCAAAAGGTGCTAAGTGTGTTAGACTGTGCTATGATCTTCCCTGCATTTTACGACTTAAATATTGCTAGTTACTTGTCCATGTGATGCTACAATTTCCTGTTTGCTGCTCCCATGCTGCCCATTTTTGGTCTATGTATTAGGCTGATTGCCCATTTGTTTTCTACAAATTACTGCTATGGCTTTGTTTGTTGCATACCTATTATCATGACAGCTTGTTATTAAAATTTTTACAATACAGTGTTACCCAATTTTGTACCCACCTACTGTCAGTATTACCAATGTGATGGCAACATTTTGCCATGACTGCCTTGCAGATTGCCACACATAATTTAGCAAGTTTAGTTCTGTTGTGTTGTCTTTCCTAAACAAAGTAATTGGGGGTCAATATTGCTATATTTTAACTGCCCCCCCCCACCCCCCATGGTGGATTTATGTCTTTCCATTGTGTGTGTTTTTTCGTAACCTTACTATCAGAAATACAGTTTTAGGGAAACAGGGCTACTCTGAAAACAAAAAAATTAAGCATCCGGTCTAAGTAGAAACCAATGGTTTTCTTTCTTTATTAGTACTACCAGTTTGCTTTAAGAATCAAAAGAAAGCTGACACCTATGGAGTAAAGTGTTGACAGAATGGGGTAATAATAAATTAAGTAAAATATTTTGGTAAGTGTGCCTTAACAGAGTTCATATGCCGCTTTATAGTGGATGGCAATTTTGTTTCACCCATTTCTCATTGTGTTTTTAATTTCTCGAAATAATATGATTACAGGGATCAATTATATCAGAAACAACACAGCTGAAATGAAAACAGGTCCTTTATTCCCACAAACTGAATTGATAATTATGAAACCTAACCTGAAGCTTTTGACAGAAGCTGATGTTTATGGAACCCTTTATTCCCTACACTCCCTACGCCATTTCAGGGGTATGCAGGAGCACACTAGGCTAGATTCTGGCTCCAGCTGCTCCTGCTTCAGTAGTTTGTTCCGGTTCTGCCGCAGGTTGCCGGCCGGCATTAGGCCGGATCGGCCAGGGGGCATTAGGCAGGAACAAACTACTGGCTAAGCTGTATCTGGCCTAAAGGCTGGAGTTTGCCAACCCCTGCCCTACACAATTGAACAGTGAGGATTAGTGCAATCCCCACCATGCCAACAGAAGCTTGAAGGTTAAACAGAGGTTGTATTGGCAGATGAATTATATAGTATTTTACAAAATATGGCTTTCACTATTACAGAGCATGTCGATGTGGAATTTAAATTTTACACCAAATGAATCTAATCTTGAAAAAGCTGTGCCGACATTTGGAGCTGAGACAAAAACCACAACAGAATTCATACAGACATTGTACCTCGGCTACATAACAAAGTAGCAAACTATAATATATAAGCATTTAAAAAATAAAACAGAAAATTATTTAAAATAAAATGTATTCTGATGCAAATACTTCATTGTTCCAGTTGGACACATTTGCTTGATTTGAAAGCCGTATATCCATGCCACATTAAGATTTCAATTATTAGTGAGAGATTCATTTGTGTTTATTGATGTGCTCCTGATTTCAACAATATTCCTGGAATCAAAATTAAAGTCCTTGCACTCAGGTCTCCTAGATGATGAAGCTTCCTGTGTACTGCTATCATTGCATTGTTTAGTTGTAAGTAGTGTTGTTGCTCGAAATCGGGTCGTCCTAATGTTCGACCCGAATATGACCGTTCGAATTCAGGTGGACCCGACCCGAATTTTGCTGCATTCGAATACCCGAATTCGGCCCTCCCACAATGCACTCAAACAACTGGGGACCTCCCCCATGATGCACAGTGCCCTCCAATTAGAGCAAGGATGCCCCCTCCATCTTTGTGGCAAGCAAACCAGTATGAGTTTGTTTTTAGCTGCAGACCCAAGAACAAGAAGCGCTGCTGTTGGTGGTGGGCGTCCATTATTGCCACACCAGGCAGAAGACGTAGTAGAGTACATGACCCAGCCTGGGTCTAGTGATTATACCCCCTCTTCATCCCAGTCCCAGACACGGGCCTTACAGGTGTCCCAAACAGTCCATGATACAACTGTTCCTCCTAGTTCCTCATCAGCGGCAGGAAAGTCACGTGTATGGCAGAATGTAGAGGAGTCCCACCAAGGGGTTGGAGAGGCGGAGCTACAATCATTTATTGAAGATGCTCAGTTGTTTGTGTCATTTGACGAAGAGAGTCAGTTCACAGGCTTTCCCCCCCCCCCACAGACTTTTCACAAGAACACTCTGAGCCAGACCAGCCAATTCAATCTGGCTCCAAAAGGCCACAGCTTCCTTTCGGCACATATAGGGAATACTGTCTCTTCTGATGATGATGATGATGATGATGTCCTTGATCCGACATGGGGCTAACAAGGAGATCATCATAGGCAGGAAGAAGAGGAGGAGGAGGAAGAAGAAGAAGAAGAAGAAGAGGAGGAGGAGGTTGCAGAGTGCCCTCAAAGGGAGAGAGGGAGGGTAAAAGCTTCCCACACTCTGCATACTTCACTTACCAGTGAGGCAAGTCATTGACGTAAATCGTCGGAAGCTGTCCCCACAGCTATGCCTCAACAACCGCGGACCGCCACCACGAGCACCAGCTCCAGAGCACCTTTCGGCCCTGTTAAATGTTCGCCAGTGTGGGCATTTTTGAATGTCCATAGTGATGACAACACTATGGTCATCTGTAAACTGTGTGCTCAATACTTGAAACGAGGCAAAAACCCAAACTTGGAACAAGCTGCATGAGCACCCATTTAAAAAGCCACCACTCAGTAACCTGGCGGGAACACCTGGTGAAAGCACAGAGCTCTGTGCGACCACCTCCGCTCAAGAAGCAAGCTCCAACTGCTCCATCCTCCTCCGCTGCCTTTCCTCCTTCTGCCACCACAGTTTCCCTTGCTGCTGCCAGCAATTTGAGTGTGGCATGTAGCTGATCATTACCTTTTTCAGGCTCCACCAGCAGTGAGCAGGAGCTCCAACGCAGATCGGCTGCTGTTTGTGGCGTTGCTAGCAGTCAGGACCAGCCATCATTGCCACCCCCCACAACTTCTACCCCATCGTCCAATGTTTCGAGTGTGAGTCCAGAATTACCTCAGTTGTGGGGAGTTTGAGCCACATGACATCCTTCATGCAGGAGTGCCTAGCCAAAGATCCACGCATAAAACACATAAAAATAAAGACTGACGACTATTGGATTGCTACATTACTGGATCCACGTTACAAGGCTGAGATACAACAACTGATCTTGCCCCAATACAGGGGACCTAAAATACAGCACTACCAAGAAGTGCTTGTAAGGGACTTGTGCTCTGCCTTTCCAGCTGGCAGCAGCAGCAGCAGCAGCAGGGATCCCCATGACAGTTCCACCAGCCATGGGAGCCAAGCAACTGCTTTAAGCGGCATGGGTGGCAGCAGCAGTAGAGGTCGTCTAAGCCTAACTATGCAGGCTTTTTTTCAGCGGAAGCAAGCTGCCAGTCGTGCAGCAATTGCCAGTGACACTGAGCAGCGGTACTCAGTCATGGTGAAGGAATACCTGAGCTCTCATGGGACATCTGCAACCTGCAAAGCCAGGACCCACTGGGCTACTGGGAATCCAAGCTTGAGCAGTGGCCGGAGCTGGCAGAACATGCCAATCAGATCCTTGCCTGCCCAGCAGCAAGTGTGTTATCTGACAGAGCTTTCAGTGCAGCAGGGGGTGTAGTGAGTGACAAACGGATTCGGCAGAAAATGTCGACCGAATCACTTTTATTTAAATCGAATCAGGCTTTGGATCGGCAATTACTTTAACACCCCCTCTGCAGATTTTACTGATTAGTCGTCAACTGCTGCACGGACATCAAGATGGGAA
The DNA here is from genome assembly GCF_032062135.1 of Pyxicephalus adspersus. Taxonomy (NCBI): domain Eukaryota; kingdom Metazoa; phylum Chordata; class Amphibia; order Anura; family Pyxicephalidae; genus Pyxicephalus; species Pyxicephalus adspersus. The sequence continues at coordinate 47,619,829 of NC_092871.1, forward strand.
GAGCACATTCACAGTCTTTAGGCATCTCCTTCTACTCCTCACTAGTGTTGATGTTCGAATTCGGGTTGTCCCTATATTCGACCCGAATATGGCTGTTGGAATTCGGGTAGACCCGACCCGAAAAACATGGGATTCAATAGCAAAAATTCGGGAGGAAAAAAAAATTATTTTTTTTTTCTTAAATTATTTTTTTCGTATGTGTTTTTTATTTTAAACTTATTCTTTTTTTTATTTTTTACAGGTTATCCGACAATGACATTATGAATCTTAATGTCATTGTGGAAATTCCTGGACCGTGGGAACTTTGCAGTCACAGCTAATTGAAAGCAGGTGCCTTCAATTAGCTGTAACCGCAGGCAATACGAGGGCAATAGAGGTTGAATGGAGATACTATCTCCATTCATACCTCTACTGCTCTGTGATTGGCTGAAGAATTAATTCTCTGTATTTTTTTACAGAAATACAGAACTTTTTCTGTCTATTTTGATAGGTAGCAAGTGGTATCAGAAATAATTATCTGTATTTTTTTTTACAGAAATACGGAAAATTTTCAGTTTATTTTGATAGGTAGCAAGAAGGATCAAAATTAATTCGCTGTATTTTTTACAGAAATACAGAAATGTTTCTGTTTATTTTGATAGGTAGCAAGTGGTATCAGAAATAATTCTCTGTATTTTTTCTTACAAAATACAGTAATTTTTCTGTTTCTTTTCGTAGGTAGCAAGTGTTATCAGAATTAATTCTCTGTATTTTTTTACAGGAATACAGACACTTTTCTGTTTATTTTGATAAGTAGCAAGAAGGATCAGAATTAATTCTCTGTATTTTTTTACAGAAATACAGAACTTTTTCTGTCTATTTTGATAGGTAGCAAGTGGTATCAGAAATAATTCTCTGTATTTTTTTTACAGAAATACTTCTCTGTATTTTTTTACAGAAATACAGAAATTTTTCTGTTTATTTTGATAGGTAGCAAGTGGTATTAGAAATAATTCTCTGTATTTTTTTTACAAAAGTACAGAAATTTTTCTGTTTATTTTCGTAGGTAGCAAGTGTTTTTAGAATTAATTCTCTGTATTTTTTTTTACAGAAATACAGAAAATTTTCTGTTTATTTTGATAGGTAGCATGTAGGATCATTATTAAATCTCTGTATTTTTTTACAGAAATACAGAAATTTTTCTGTGTCTTTTAATAGGTAGCAAGAAGGATCAGAATTAATTCTCTGTGTTTTTTTTACAGAACTACAAAAATGTTTCTGTTTATTTTGATAGGTAGCAAGTGGTATCAGAAATAATTCTCTGTATTATTTTTTATAAAAATACAGAAATTTTTTTTTTTTTTTTCTGCTGTTAGTGATGCTGCGGCCTGCACAATAACCAGCTCTAGATGCCAGGTCCCAATGCTGTCCACGCTCCATCTCAGAGCCCACCGCCTCCTCCTCCTGCTCTAAATGATGCTGCCACCTGCCCAGTACCAAACTCTAGATGCCAGATACTAATGCCGTCCACACTTTGTTCCAGAGCCCACCGCCTCCTCCTCCCAGGTCTTCTTTGCCCACTGATTCCTCCAAGCACAATCCCTTTCATGTGGTTTCGCTATATAGTAGGTAGGGACAGATTGGAATCTCCCTCATCAATTTATGTCTCCAATCGCTACTGAGAAATCAAATATTTTAGTAAAGGATTATACATGTATAAAAAATACATTTAAATGTATACAAATACATATGCATTTTAATTAGTACTATTTTACCTGGACTGGAATGTCTGCATTGTTTCCACACCAAACTCCTACTTGACCCCCCTTGTTGCCTTTGTCCCATTGTCACATATTGGTATTCTTTTAACCAGAAGCAATATCCTCCATGAATGTTGCTTGTAGCCAAGCCCATGATATCAGAAATCATAGGAAGATTAGGAAATCTTTTCAATGTGAAGCAAAATGGTCCAAAAAGCCCTCTTTGCCTATTTCTTCTTATAATTTCTCTTTTCTATGTACACACATCTAAATACATGTTTTGCTTTATGTGCTCTCATGTCTTTACATACATGAGTGCATATGAAGCAAAACAAGCATTTGAAGCAAAACAAGTGTAAAAGTGCAGTGCATTTTTCAACTGATAAAACAGTTCAGGCGCACGTAGCGAGTCCGCCGTGGCGCACAACTATGAGCTACTTGCTCCTTTAAGTTTGGCGCACAACTATGCGCATCAAACAACTGAGTTTTAACAAGACAATTGTGCTGTTTTTAGCCTTACAAATAATTCAGAGGAAGGAACAGCTTAAAAACAATCACAATTGTCTTTTTAAACTGTGTGTCCTGGGAGATTGGAAAGGAGATCACATAACAAACCCCCACAAAACAAACAACAACATTTTACAAACAACTTTATTCAAAAGAAACATTTGCTAAAAGGTCACAATAAAATATAAAAACACATCAAAACCAAAAAAAAAACCAAATAAAACCACTAACATTTACACTAAATGACAAAAAAATTAAGAACAAACAAAACACATGTAATCCCACACTTCCATGTAAAGCCAAAATAATTCAAAAATAGCCCAACAAATTTTGCTTCCAAAAAATACTTACCAACCCAATATGCAATTTTGCCCTATCAAGGGTGGAAAACTGGACTAGAAATTTTTTGTGCAGGACAAACTTTGAAGTGGTAATAAAGGCAGAATTCAAAATTGCAAAATGGACATTAAAACATTCAAAGTAAAAAAAATAAATAAAAAAAGAAGCTATTGTGCTAAATGGTAAGCAAAGTATGACATGCTGCAACATAGATTAATTGGGATAACACACAAAACAACAGCCCCTCAAAGAAAAGAAAAAGGAAAAAGCAAGTTAAACCACACCCTTATATATGCTCAAATTTAAGCACACAGGTGATATATATTCACTTGCAATTAGCAATTGCGCAGTCTGTCATTATTGGCTGTTTGTTTTTTTTTTTGCAATTGGACATTTTATTATCATTGATTGATATGATCCTTTAGATTTGTTCACCAGTAAACAGATATTCTATTAATTAAAAAAATAAAATAAAGTTGGGGAGGATTTAATGTTAAAAGTATTTTCTATATGTGTGTATATATATATATATATATATATATATATATATATACACATATAGAAAATACTGTTTAATGCATTTAATGCAGCATAAGTTATCGAAATCAAATTAGGCCGCAAAGGAGTTCGAAGACATATATGCTCAAAGACAGATAAGGATAACCGAACCCCCCAGAACCTAACAGAGATTTTTGGCTCAAGAGCCAGCACAAAAAGTAATGGAAAAAAATGGCACCCATGGCGCATGCATCGTTGGAAAGGAAATCTAGAAGAGTAATTTTACATATTTCGGACTCTTGCCATCGGGGTACAATATAAAGCCCTAATCCAAGACAGAAATTGACTTTGAAAGCTCCATTTGGATAAGGCATTTAACAGATAATCCCAGGAAATTGAGTCAGAGTCCTTGTGTAAATCTAATGACAACAACATACTGGGAATTTGACGTTGGTGTGCCAAATGAACCAGACTGATAATCTTTCGTGTACTGTTCGGGGCTTGTCTGCCAAGGACAAAGTCCACCTGGTCATTATGTATTAAGACATGCAAAATTTTTTTTCAGTCTAATATCCAAAATTTTAGTCAAGATTCTGATGTCCACATTCAATAACGAAATCGGACAATAATTATGTACCTCTAAAACATCTTTGCTCGACTTGGGAAGCATGGTGATATGGACTTATAAGGAAAAGTATGTTTCAGTAGGATTGGTTAAAAAAATGCACTAAGTATAGGGCTAACTGATCCCGAAATTTTTTAAAACAAGAGGCAGAAAATCCATCTGGGCCTGGCTATTTATTAGATTTAGGAGATATTATAACAGCAAGCGTCTCTTCCAGAGTTATATCTTTTCCCATTGTCTTCACCATACTTTCAGACATAGTAGGGAGTGTAATATCTTTAAACACTGCATCTACTGCACAAGGCTGAAAGTCTGCTGGAGACTCATAAAGTGTAGAAAGCACCTCCCGAAACAGACTCACTATATTATTCGGATTGGCCGAAACAGTGCCGTTGGGTAATCGCGTTTGGGTCACAGATAACTTAGGCATATGCATGTTGGCTAATTTCGCCAACATGCTGCCTGGCTTATTAGCCCTCGCATAGTACTTTTGTTTCGACCACCTGATCTGCCACTCCACCTCACTATCCAAAAGAATGTTCTGTTCCATTCGGACTTTTTGAACTTGGTGATATAATTGTTCACATTGTGTGGCCTTCCAACTATGTTCCAGTTGCGCCAATTGAGAAGTCAGAGCCTCTATTTGCTTATGTTTCAGTTGCTTTTGTCTAGAGGTCAGTTGTATAAACTTGCCTCTTATGGTCGCCTTATGGGCGTCCAATAGCGTGATTGGGGATGCCACTATCCCTGAATTGGTATTAAAAAATCGGAGATAAAACTTGCCATTTGGCCAATCGTATCTGGGGAAGAGAGAATGGCCTCATTTAAGTGCCAATAAATTTCAGAAGACCGTGGCATTAAAGAAGAACATTCAATCATATTAGGCGAGTCGTCGGACCAGGGGGTGGATAAAATCCTAGCTGCACAAACCTGAGGCACAAAGTTTGAGTGTACCAAGATGTGATCTATCCTAGTTAAACACTGATGGGAAGGGGAATAGTGCGTAAAAACTTTCACGGACGGGTGAAATTCCTGCCATACATAAATCAGCTGATAATCAATTAGCAATTTAGCGAATTCCTTTGAAAAGGAGGATTCCTCGTGAATGTAGTGAGTAGGAGTAAAGGACTCTAGTTTGGGATTGATAACTAGATTGGAGTCCCCCATCATAAGCACAGTACCTTTATTATGTTGGGGCATCACCATCAATAAATGTCTAAAAAATTTAAACTGATAATGGTTCGGGGCACAATAATTAACCACTATACCAGTAATGTCAAAAATGCGGCCTTGCAGTAATAAATAACAACCTGTTGAGTCTTGAACCTCTTTATCACAAAGAAAGGAGTTTTTATGAAAAAAAAATTGAAACACCCCTTTTCTTTTCCTGAAACATGGAATGGTATGCTTGTGGAAATTTTTGTTGAAAAATTTTGGACAAGAAGTGGTCGAGAACCTAGTCTCTTGCAGGCAGTGTCACACTTACCTGTTCCTCACTAAAGCACAGGCATCTCTCCCCTGCGCATGTGAGCAGTTTTGATGCTGGGCGTTTCCAAGCTTTATCAACATTTTATATCGTTTTCTGTGTCCATCTCTTGTGTTAACCCCTCGTTGTTGCTCGTCAGTCTGTTGATTCCCAGCCAACTTCCCTGCTCTGTTTCTGTGTTCCTGTCTGTCTATGGATATCCCTGCTTCTCCTGTGCCTCCTGCTGTTTCCAGTGTCTCCAGTGTTCCCTGTTGTCACAAACCTGTCTAAATGAACCTTACTGCACATGCTCAGTTTGCACTGCACTTCGCACATGATCAGTGCGTATCCTTACTCTGCACATGCCCAGTGCAAGCTCCAATCAGATGCAAATAAACTAAAAGGGACATTTACCCATTAACCTATACACATGTGTGTGATTTCCTGGTTAATCACCGTCAAGATTCCCTCAAACAGAGCTCTCCTTTCTGAAGGCTGACAGTATTAATCCACCCACTATGAGTTCAGGAGGGAAACCCTCACCCCTTGAGGTAATGGCCCAGCAACTTTCCAGCCTTACTCAAGCAGTACAGAATCTGCATGGGGGGTACTTGCAACTCGAGAACCGCCTGGATACCCTCCAGAATTGTCTGACAGTCAGCCAGAGCTCTGAAGTAGCCTCCGCTGCGAACTCCCCATACCTGGGGTCTGTGGCCCCGGCATCCCTGGACCGCGAATATAAGGTCCCTTTACCGGAATATTTTAATGGAAAACGAAAGAACTTCCGATCTTTCAAGAATTGTTGCCAGTTGCTTTTTGACTTACAGCCACGGACATACCCCACAGATGTTATACGGGTCAAAGTGGTGATCTCACTACTGCGGGGGAGCCACAGGCATGGGCTTTCCGCCTGATGGAGAAAAGGTGACCCCCTTCTCCACTCCTTGCATGGTTTTCTCAATGCTATGGGGGCCATGTATGATGACCCCAGTTGTGCAGCCTCAGCAGAATTAACCCTAAGAAGATTAGGCCAAGGCTCTCGTCCTGTTGAAGACTACATTGCAGAGTTCAGGGTGGCCTCTGCAGACACATCTTGGAACGAAGCAGCAGTCTGCTTCCAATTTCGCCAAGGTCCTTCATAACGGATCAAGGATGATCTAGCCCATGTCTCTATCCCTGAGTCTTTAAATGACCTTGTCATGTTGGTGACCCAGATCGATCGTCGTTTGAGAGAGAGAGACTGTGAAAAAAGGGATATTGTCAAAACCTTCAGTGGAGTACCGTTCCTTCAGTCTCCACTAAAAACCCAGCTACAGAGGGAGAGGAACCTATGCAAATTGGGACTATTCATCCACCCCTCTCTGACACAGAAAGACAGCGGCGTAGAGATGAGAAACTGTGTATATACTGCGGTACTGCGGGACACTTTCACCTGAACTGCCTACGACGGCCAGTGGGTAAGTTTCACTTACAGACCCCTATATGCCATCCTTTAATGACTGTGGGAAAGATGTTTATATCCATCTCTCTTTTCCTTCAGTGGCCAGGAGGCCTCTCCGAGACCAACGCAAATATTGATTCTGGTGCAACTCATTGTTTCATGGACATACGATTCGCCCACGTTCAAAGAATCCCAGTTCAAGAAAGAAACCTCCCCATTGCTATTTCATTGACCGACGGTTCCACTCCCCATACCGGACCAATTACCACTTGTACCACTCCAATGCAGGTACATACCACTTCGGGGCATCATGAGCATCTATCATTTGACTTGCCACCCTCACCAATATTTCCAGTTATTTTGGGACTATCTTGGCTGCTGATCCATGATCCCGATATCCACTGGTCCAAGGGTACCATTTCTTTTTCTTCTAAGTTTTGCCAGCAGAACTGTTTCCGGGTGACCAAACAATCTTTAGTTGTGGCCACCTTGTCTTTGGAACAGGAAGCATTACTCCCAGAGATGTACAGAGAATTCTTGGATGTCTTCGATCCAAAAGGGGCAGATACCTTGCCCCCTCATAGGCCATATGACTGCCCCATCGATTTAGTGCCAGGGTCTACTATCCCCTATGGTCATATTTTCCCACTCTCCGATCCAGAACGCCTTGCATTAAAATCCTACATTGAAGAAAGCCTTGCAAAGGGATTCATCCGACCTTCACGCTCACCAGCCTGAGCGGGTATCTTCTTCGTTGAGAAAAAGGATGGTTCCCTGCAACCATGTGTCGATTATCGTGCTCTGAACCAGATAACCATCTGAACTCACTTCCTCTGATATCTGAACTATTCCAAAGGCTTTGTACAGCAAGAATATTTACGAAGTTGGATCTCCACAGGGCATACAATTTGATATGCATCAGACAGGGGGATGAATGGAAGACTGCCTTCTACTCCCGGTACGAGCATTTTGAGTATCTAGTAATGCCCTTCGGGGCTGTGTAATGCCCCAGTGACTTTTCAAAGTTTTGTTAATGACATTTTCAAAGACGTATTGGACGTATATGTTGTGGTCTATCTGGATGACATCCTGATCTTTTCAGATTCCCTCGAGGAGCATCGTGGACAAGTAAAAGAGGTCCTTTCTCGACTCCGGCAGGAATCATCTCTTCACAAAGATTGAAAAATGTGAATTTGAGAGGGATCGAGTACACTTCCTAGGCTTGGATATCTCGGCTCAACGCTTCACCATGGACCAAAGTAAGGTTTCGGCTGTCCTCGATTGGCCCGTCTCATCATCTCGCAAGGAGGTCCAGAGGTTCCTAGGCTTCTCCAATTTCTATCGAAACTTCATTCGAGATTTTTTTTGCATCGTCCGAACTTTGACCGATTTAACTCGGAGACAGAAGATTTTCCAATGGAACGATAAAGCCCAGCAGACATTCCAGCATCTGAAGACACAATTTACCACCGCTCCTGTGTTGGCACATCCAGACCCTAACTTGTCTTACGTGTTAGAAGTGGATACGTGGCTTGGACTTTACCCAATTGTGATATGGACCGATCATAAGAATCCGGAGTACTTACAGGCTGCCAAGCGTCTTCGGCCTCGACAGGCCCATTGGTCCCTCTTCTTCACATGGTTCAATTTTCACATATCATATCGCTGAAAGAATGGAAAACCAGACGCCTTGTCTCGGATTCATTCCAGGGCTGAGTCGCCGGAACATGGAAAACCGATTGTTCAAGATAGCCACTTTCTCCTGTTGGAGACAAAATTACTGAACCAAATCAAGGAAACTTCCAAGACACTTTCGCCTGATAGAGAAGAACTCTTGACTCAAGAAGCAGGTTTTCTGTTAAAATTTTTGTTCCAGTTCCCTTACAGAGTCCTGTCCTTCAAAGCATGCATGCCCATCCCATGGCTGGACACTTCAGCACCCTCAAGACTATTGAACCAACACGTCGTAAGTTCTGGTGGCCTACTTTAAACAAGGATTGTACCGAATTTGTCCAGGGATGTGATGTCTGTGCTAGAAGCAAAGGTCAAACAGCGCTACCCATGGGGCTTCTGAGACCTCTAACAATACCCGACCAACCGTGGGGTAACATCTCTATGGACTTCCCCCATCGGAAGGATGTACCACCATCTTAGTAGTGGTTGATCATTTCACAAAACAGAGTCACTTCATTCCCCTCCAGGGATCACCCTCAGCTCCTGACCTCGCCAGGATTTTCATCAAAGAGATTTTTCGTCTTCATGGCTTCCCACAGCTGATTGTGTCAGATCGAGGGTCACAATTTACGGCTAAATTCTGGGTTCAACTGTGCAAGAGTCTCTAGATCGATGTGGCATTTTCATCGGCCTATCACCCTCAATCCAATGGCCAAACAGAGCGCATTTATCATGTACTGGAGCAGTACCTCCGCTGCTACTGCTCATTAGTGTTGGTCGAATAGCTTACTATTCGATTCGACAGCTATTCGGCCGAATATAGCAAAAAAATTTGGGTGGTCGAATTCAATCCCATTAAAGTCAATGGGAGAAAAATTCGGGTTTGTTTCAGCACTGTGTAGAGCTTCTACAGCCTCCAAAAAACAGAAACAAAATAAATAATTAAAAAAAAAAAAAATTCGGGTATACCCGAATTCGAACAGTCATATTCGGGTCGAATATAGAGATAACCCGAATTCGAACAACAACACTACTGCTCATCTCTTCAAGACGATTGGGTGCGTCTGCTACCGTTAGCTGAATTTGCTCTTAACAATGCAATGCATCCAATTTCGGGTATCACCCAAACATGTTTCCTGACCCAAAGCCTATTCTATCTGTTCCAGCAGTACAAGAGTTAACTTCAGAACTACAGCATGTTCATCAGGAACTTCAGCAGAACTTAAAAATGGCACAAGAATGGCACAAGAAGAATGCAGACAGACATCGGCGACCTCACCCTAATTTTAAGATTGGGGATAAAGTCTGGCTCTCTAGTGCCCACCTTCGGTTACATTGACCCTCCAAAAAGTTGGGACCAAAGTTCATGGGTCCATTTTCTATCACAAAGCAGATCAACCCAGTGGCCTATCAATTACTTCTTCCACGCACCATGAAAGTGCACCCCGTTTTTCATGTCTCTCTGTTAAAGCAGGTGAACTGGGGGGAGTCCAAACGGCAGAAACCCATTTTCGTGGGTGGAGAAGAGGAATTTGAGGTGGAGAGCATACTGTACTCTCGAAGAAGAGGTAAAGGCATATAATACCTTATCAAATGGTAAGGGTTTACACTAGAGGAAAGCTCATGGGAACCTGCGGCATCAGTACATGCCACCCGGTTAGTGAATGACTTTCACCGGCAGCATCCAGAGAAACCAAGTCCAGAGGGTGTCCAGAGGCTGCCCTTTGGGGGGGGACACTGTCACAAACCTATGTCTAAATGAACCTTATTGCACATGCTCAGTTTGCACCACACTTCGCACATGCTCAGTGCGTATCCTTATTCTGCACTTGCCCAGTGCAAGCTCCAATCAGAGACTAGGATGGCACTAAATGAACGCTCCATGATTTCCTTCCAGTGCAGATTGATCGTGACAACTACCTGTTTCCTGGTTGCTGTTTTCCTGATTCCTGATTGTTGATTCCTGATTCTTGGTTCCTGCTCCTGATTCTTGGTTCCTGTTCCTGATTCTTGGTTCCTGCTCCTCGCTACTCATGCATCCTCCGCTCTCCATCTGATCACCCGTGTATGACTTATAAGGTTTGTCTGCAATCTACTTTCACCACTGTGATCCGCCAAGTCATTGGACATTTACCAGCATTGTTATTTGCCCAGCCATTGGACATTTTCCTCTACTGTTTACCTGCAATAACCCCAATTCCCTAACCTACCTACTTCCTCCCACCAAACTGTGGGTAGGAGGGGACAAAGAATACCTTGTTTGTGTTTTTTATATGCTGTTCCACACCTGAAAAGCACATTCTACGATTTGTATAGTTTCTACTACAATATATCTATATGATAATTGCCACAAAAATTGGCTTTCTGTGTTTTTTCGTTTCAATACTCACCTATTCTGGGGTTGGCAACACGGAACTCTTTAGATACATTTAGGGTTGGTAGTCCCCATACCTATCTATTCTCTCCTATATTGATTATCAGCATGATGGACATCCTGAGCTGAGTGCAGCATTGAAAGAAGAGTGAATTTACTGAAAAAAGCTTGAGCATTAGCTGAAGGATAGACAATAACAAAGTTGCAGTGGGAGAATCAAAGAGCATAAAGATTCTCTGCAGGATGCCGTTTCAGAAAAGGCTTGCAGAAGCAGAAAGTAATGTCCACCTATAGTAATACTGTGTAATCATGGTAGTAAAATAAAGTTAAAATGAAAGTAAAATAGTTATGTACGCTCCACTGTACAACAGTGGGGAATATGTGAGAGCTTTAAAATGTATAATAATATTGTATGACAGTGGTAGTGACATTAGAACGTAAACGGTCACCATTATGGAGCACTTCAGAATATGCCAAAATTATAAACCACTAAAGAGAACAAACTGTGTTTTCAGTCTGCTGGTCACCATTCTACCCCCTACACACAGGAACACTCGAACCAGCAAATTTATGCTATAGGCTACACTGAGCCCCTGCCATGTAACATGTATGATGCCTGGATTTAGTTCTGTAGGCTGGGTCTACTTGGACAGTTTTAAAAACGCATGTAAACGTTCCTACCGCATTTATATGTGTTTTTAAGCACTTTTACTAGTATTTTAAAGCTTGCCTTTAAACCACTGGAAAACATCCATGTCATGTTTTTCCGTGTTTTTACAGTGTTTTCTTGTGTTTTTACCACGTTTACGTTTCAAGTGATTATAAATGCTGGACGACACCAAAAAATGTAGGAAAAGGCCCCCAATGAGATAAATAGACGTGTTTACCTGTGTTTTCCTGTGTTAAGCCTGCATTTTAATTTTTTAAAACCTTGCAAGAAGCATTATTTCTAACGCTCAAAAACGTGCCTCAAGGAAATACTCTGGTGTAGATTTCCCCATTGGAATGCATAGGAAGTTCAAACATGGGCTTTTAAAGCCTCAGGTTAAACGCTGGAGAAAATGTTTGTGTAGACTAAGCCTTAACTGTCATCTTCAACTAGACAAATGTGTATCATAAACTGGGGCACCAAGAAGAGTGTATCTGTAATATCTGCACCTGCTGTGTGAAATGTTCAATTACCGCTTTAATAAAACTGTGCAAGGATAGCAACAAAAATGTCTTTCTGGAAACAAGAGACTGAACTGAATCAGTGTGTTTTTGGATGAAAATCTTCATCTGGGAAGAGCAGCTGGAACAGAATATCAGTGGTCATATTTTAAAAATTGAAAACAGTAACTTTGCAAGTCTTTATTTTACACATTTCTGAACAGTCACAATGTACAACAACACTTTTTTTGCCAAAATGATACCTTTCACTATGAAAAAAAAATTCTAAAGCTTAAGGCAAGTCATAACTTAATAAATCCATTCATGGCTACAATTTTGAAGTGCATTGAAAGCTGAGGCTGTTTTTGTTTAGTCTTGTATAGCATTCTACTCTAGAGCTAAAACAGGACTTAAAAGAAGAAACCCAGAGAAGAAACCCAGGGTTAGAGGATAGTCCCATCTGAAATATTTTCCTTTACCCTCTGTTCCAGTAAGAACTGTAAAATGGTACTGCCCCAATGGTAACCAAAACAATGGAGTGGGTGAATCTTCACAGCAAGGACACTGATGGCATTACAAAATGGGTTTCTGACTGTACTACACTCTATTCATACCTAAAAAAATGTTTTACCTATAATTCCACAATAATTTAATGCATGCAGCCAGATTCACATTTGTTTTTAGATGACTTTGCAGCCTTTTCTGTGGGATCAGAGGAAATACAAGCTAGATATAGCTGCATTCATAAGGATTTTATTGGAAGGGAAGCCAGATGTACAAGATGAATATCGGGATTAAATTTACAGCTGCTCAGCCTGTCCAAATGCAAAATTTTCAAAATGTTCATGTCTGAGCGCATTGACTACCATTTCTCAAACATGATAAAGGCTAAAATTGCTTACAGCAAAGCCAACATCCTTCTGTCCAAACATTATTGTTCTAGACCAAGCATGGAAAATATAATTAAGCACAAGACATGTTACAGTGGGAGATTAATACTTGAAAAGTTAGGTGAACCTGCTGGCCAGCAGGCAGCTGATGTCCATCTCTGCTCCATAAAATATGCAATGTAAAGCATTCTGAAGCACATAGGTTAATCAGAATATTCATCAATAGGCATCCATCTAATGAATATTTAAAGCAAGCACAGAGCCAGTGATATCCCAAATGCAATTTCCACATATTAATAAGTTTTGCCAGCCAGGTGCACAAAATATGTCATTCCTGCATAACCGTGACAACATTTAAGATTTTAGTAAATTCCAAGGAAGATTAAATACATATTTGTATATATGTAGTTCACACCCTGTGACATGTTTGGATTCTGAAATGTATAAGAATGGTGCTCACTGCTCAACAGAGATTACAAAAGGCAGCCAGAGTTGTAGAAGGTGGATTGGACTGAGTGCTCCAGCACCATATAGTAGACACTCAAAGAAAATTGTTTTGAGCAGGCAGGTTTTTACAGGGGAGAAATTGTGGAGTCTTTCAGAAGCACAGGTTATTTCAGGAGAGGGAAGTAAGATAGAGAAAAAAGCATGGAACTACAAATAGGTTTAAAAGCAGAAAGCAGAGAGCTCCCAATATATGCATAGCCATGTCTCTGCTCCCTGAGGAGGGTTTTTAACCTACACTCACTTCCAAAAGGCATTGCAAACAGAATCACTACTATTTTTATAATGGAAAGGAGCAGAGATGTGGATATCTAATTACCCACCATTATACGTAAATGCTCTTTAATGCATGAAAAATGGCAAAGACACCCTCATTATCAATAGCCTTTTTTTAGGAAGGAAAAAAATGAATATATGTCTGAAGCTGATAATCACTGAGAAATGGAGGTAATGGCATCAGGAAAGCAGTTCTTAATTGTACTGATTGGACCCTAAAAAAGTGTTTTCCACAGAAAGATAAGCCTTTTTTTATTCATCTTTACTTATTTATAATCCACAATTACACCACAATTGCAGTGTGACAACCCAAAATCTTAAATTAAATGACCATAAACAGGTTTCAGTGGAGAAAATTGGGATAAATTTGGCTGGCTCATTACGCTGAGGATTTTCTCATACTGAGTTTTGTGGCATAGTAAATTCAAGCGTTGTGATTCCATTATTTTCTTTTAATTGGGCTGCTAGGATAGAACTTTATATTCTATGGGAATTCTGCATGAAAGCCAATTGGAAAAACATATATGATACAAAGGTAATTCACCAATATATTTAACCTGAAAACACACTTTTCAGACCAAGCCTCTGTAAATTATTGTAAATTGAATTAATAGTTAGTATAGTTGTAGTAAGAAAGATGCTGCAGCAAACATTATTAAGAAACAGTGAGTTTTATTAGTTAAGTGTCAGTCTTGACCACTGTCAAAAAAATTTGTGTTACCGTCTGTTGACACAAAACCCTGTTCTGTTGACACAAAACTACTGTGAAAAAGCTATTTTAATTGTCCAGAGTCTGTCTGTGAACACCATATATATAGACACTAGTGAGACATTGCAGCCCTAGACATACATAAAGTTAGATTGAGATCAGCTTTTTGCCACTGCACTATTTTCTTCTTCTTTCACTTCTTCTTAGCCTGTTGGTTGCTGCTCAATTAGGTACTGTTATTAGAAAATAGCTTATCCCTCTTTAACAACAGTTTCTTTAATATAGAATTAACCTGTTCTGGACTACCCCAATGAAGTGGATTGCAATTCTGTGAAACGCGTAAAGCAAACTCCTACAAGACAGTCAGAAATACCTGAATATATATATCATGCTAATATCAGCATGCACTGTATAAGATTAAATTTCTTTTGATCTGATTGATCCCAGTATCCTATATTAACATATTGTATGTTTTGCAATAATATGGTGCAAATTTGGGTTAACTATGGGGTGTGGCATCATGAATTGATAAAAGTTTTTCCTGCATGGCCTGTATCCTATTTTCTACGTTCATATAAAAAAAAGTTGTTTTAACCCCTCCCTGTTCCATATTAAAAATTTGTGAGCAGGCAGGGTTTTTACTGCAGAAGTGATAGGCCCTGGGGCTGCTGATATTGCACAACTCTTGAGTAAATCAAAATGGCTGTAGTTCTGACACCCAGAAGAGGAGGGGAGGTAGATGTGGGCACCGATGCCAGAGGGAGAAGAGTGAAAAAAATAAATTGTGATTAGACAGGTAAGTTTGTTTTATTTCAGAATGGACATTGCCCCTTTTGAAATAAAGAACCTGTCTGGTTGCCATATTTTAATTTTAACATTTATTTTCACTTTAATATTATGTTACATTGATGCAATGTTTAACAATAGACTGATATGGTTATTTCGTAAATTGTATTTTGGTCAACTATTCAAGGAAAAAAGGGGGTAAAAAGGGTAAGTGGGATGGAAAAGAACCTCATCTTCTCTTCTCTAGTCAATAGTAGATCCAGACACAGCTCCTATGCTGTTTTGTTGTCCTATTTACCTTACACACAATGTTCTCAAACGCAGAGGTTTGGTTATCAGGTCCTCTCCCTGATGGGGTATTACATACAACTGAAAGGGAACCTGTCTGTTTAGGCTGGCAGATCTGGACATGCACATAATCAGTGTTCCACTTATTATTATTATTAGTATTTATATAGCGCCAACATATTACACAGCGCTGTACATTAAATAGGGGTTCGCAAATGACAGACAGTTACAGACAATGACACAGGAGGAGAGGACCCTGCCCAAAGAGCTTAAAATCTAGGAGGTGGGAGAAGTACCACACAATGGGAAGGGAGATATATAATGGAGGGAAGTAGTGATGGTTTAAAAGACAGAAGTAGATGGGTAGGCAAGTTTGAAAAAATTATTGAATGTTCTTTAAAATGAGCAGAAAGTAGGAGCAAGCAATAGGACGAGGAAGACAATTCCAGAGAGTTAAAGCAGCTCTAGAAATGTCTTCGAGCGGTGCGTGTGAGGAGGTTATGAGTAAGGAAGTCATTAGTAGGTCATTGGAAGAGCAAAGAAAGCAGCTGGGGTGTATTTTTCTACCAGGTCAGAAAGGTAAGTGGGACAAGAACTGTGGAGGAATTTGAAAGCAAAGCACAGAATTGAATTTGATTCTAAGGTGAAATGAAGGCCAATGAAGAGAACTACAAAGCAGAAGAGGAGTGGTGGGAAGGATAGATAAGTCCAGACAAGAGATGATAAGAGCATGTACAAGGAGTTTGGTGGTCTCTGGGGACAGCTAGGAGCGGATTTTGAAAATGTTGTAAAGGTGAAAATGACAGGACCTGGAAATGTTCTGAATATGGGGGGTAAATGAGAGGGCAGAATCTAAGTTGATGTCAAGACAACATGCCTAGGCGGAGGGAAGAATAACAGTATTGATAACAGTTAGAAGTATGTTAGGGGGAGATTTGGAATTTGAGGGGGGAAGATGATAAGCTCTATTTTATGAAGGTTGAGTTTAAGAAATCCGTCAGCCATACAGATTCCATTATTCCATTCCATTCAGATTCCATTTGTGATTTGTTACATAATGCTGAAACCACAGCAGGCATTGACACCACACGCTTAGCATGGGTACAGTATCCCAGGCCTGGACACCCACTTACAAGCAGCCTGCTTCAATCATAGCCTGGTTCTTGACAGGACACTAAAGCAGGCAAAAAATTACAGTAACTAAAACAATTGTAAAACTTGTTAAAGTTGAAATAAACCTAAAAAATAAGAGCCAGCAGGTGATTTATGGATTACATTTTTTGGAAATATTCAGGGAGTGAATTGAACCTGTTTCAGTAAGTAAAAACTATAAATGAGTAAAACTACTGGCTAATAAAACTAATAATTCATAATTTGTGGGTGTAAATTTTAGCTTGGGTTTTTGAATTCTGTAAGTATTTGAATTAGTTTGTTTTTTTTTTGTTTTTTTGTTTTTTTGTTTTTTTTATCAATGGGCTCCAGAATTTAACTAAAATACATTTTTTAAGATTTGTCCCTCTTAGAACCAAATCCCACTGTCCCTTTTTTTTCTTAAATTGGATAAATATATACACCTCTAAAAACAAAGTTTATTACTAATATTTTATATTTTACTATTAAAAAGTGAAATTTCTGCACTAAACATTTTATCCAGCCTCTATAGGATTCCATTATTATAATATAAGGGAAATGTAGTTATGAAAATGTACTTGTCCTGTTAACCAGTTATTTTTTGTGCATTTGTTTTTTTTATGGCCTGCAAGGCATGGGAAGGGTGTGTCATCTGCCTACATACTTTGAGCTGAAAGGTGTTCTTCTTCTCTATCTCCAAAGGTTTGGAGCTGTGGATATTGGTGTACATCATATTCAAACTTATAAAAATGTTATATTTTTATTTTTTGTCCGAACTAAACCGAATATATACAAAGTAACAATATTATGAATAGTCACAGATGAGTGAGAAAATTGATTCAACAGGAAAAGTGCAAACCTATTGTTTGTGTGTTGAAATCCTTATAAATCAGATATGTACAACTGCATGAAACCCCAACTTATGAAATTATTATTTATTAAGAATAGATCTCATTTGCTTCCAGTGGCAATATGTAGAAAGGGAAAATTAGGGAAACCGACAGTTCAGCTATAAAAAAAATTAAAAAACTAAATACAATTCATTAAAAACCATCGGCCTTCTCCAATGCAAACAGAAAAGCTCTGTGCAGCCATCCAGCCAGCAGCTTGATTCAGGGAGTGAAGCTTTTACCTAGGCTTGTCAAACTGCACAAAAAAGGTATTTTAACATTTAATGCAATCTGTAAAATGTCTTCTTCTTCGCCAAACATGATCTTCCATCTCCCGTTCAATGTTCTGAGCCTGTTTTTGATCAATGCCTGAGGCTGCCATTCTTTGATATCAGAGGGCAAGTACGATCTTCTCTGTCAATACAAAAGATTCCACGCAGGTGAATATTCCACAGACCTTTGAAAAATGTTCGCTTTTAAATACTACGGTAGATGCGATAGAGCCCCGCTGAGGAGAACAACTGCGACGAGCCTCCAAAAAAAACCTCATTATTGCGTTCTGGTTGCAGCCCGTTGGCTGGGGCTGAGCAGCCCCAAATGTACCGGTCGGCGGGGTTGTTAAATTAGGTCAGGGCTCAGCATTGCAGCGCAGCACCAGGGACCAGTGGTCCAATCATCATCGCAGAGGCCCTGCGCTATTTTACCGCTCGGGATCAAGGCGAAAAGGCTGAGCACAAAGACAGAATGTCTCATAGAAGAGAAAGCAAATGTAGCTCTAAATCAAACAAACACAAAATGAAAAGGAACAAACGAACAGAAAGAATGTAAAGAACGTTTTTTTTTTATCTGCTTCGTTTAATTCTTTTTATTAAATCGAGAATTTTCTGGAATTTGGGAGCCTCCAATCTGACCGGTATTCAACCACAACCATGATAATAAAAAGGGCTCCATCACAGTATATGACTTATGTAGAATACCCAAGGCACTTTTTTTGGCTTCCACTGGATCAACTTTAAAACCTAGTTGTGCCTAAAGCTATGGACTTTAAGAATTGAAAGAATAAGTGAGCCAATACCAGAAGCCGGTAGATCAGGGTTTTAGGAAATACTGACTGCAAACTGAAAATTGTTGGTATGGTTTCATGGAACAGAAATTATAAAGAAAGTAACAGTTATACTTTGAAAATCACAGCTGGTAATTTTTAATTACATTTGACGGGTGGACGGTTTGTTACTGTTCAAAGGAGGTTATTGAAGGCGGTCAAACGTGAGATGCACGGGAGACAGATGAAAGTTGTCCCACTAAGGACAACCATGTGAGTAAATAATTCCCTCCCCAAAAGACAGAACACTGCAGGAGCCAGAAATGACCAGAAGAAGCAGATTTAGAAAGGTCAGAGGACCATTTTTATGTGTTACTTACAGGTAATTTATTTTAGGTTTCACCTATCAGAACTAAAAGGTTTTCTTAAAGGGTGAAAAATAGGCAATGGCCTTCTAACTTTTGCTTTCTATAATGCATTCAAGAACTACTTGTTAATCCAGCCCAAAATCCAGTAAACTGGTAACATTCTGTAGTGAGCTGACAACACAATGATTATTATTCCTGCTCTAATTACAGCTGTGAACTACAGAATACCTCACCTATGTGTTATGAAGATGGAGAGGAGGTGGTCCGGGCATCTTACTGACATCCAGTCCTAATGTGACAGCAATGCTCTTCCATTGATACAATATTGTATAGCATGACTTTAGGACAGAAGGTTTGTTACTGGGAGCTTTAGGATGGAAGTAAAACTAATGTAGCTACCAGAGGACTGGTAAACTGCAATTTATGACAATTTTGTTTTTATGTTTACTTCCTTTAATCCAAGTTTCAGAATGTAGAATAAATATTAGTTCACAATGTAACCCACTGTAAATGTGGATATATTCATCATATTCATACAATATACAAGCCTGAGACAACGTACAAAGAAGAACTTTTTAATAAAATTCTGCAAGAGTTAAGGATGCTCAGAAACACAGCGTTCCTATTATAAATGCATTAGCCATTTCATTTATGCAAAGTCTTAAATTAAATTGCTCCAGACACAAGTTAAATCTAATATTCACACAGCGTCTGTTATTAGCTTTAGAAGAAAGGAGAGAATTGTCCTTCATTTAATTCTTTCAAACCTGATGAAGACAAAAAAAATAAAACAGCCTATTGATTGCATGATAAATAAATTGTGTGGATGGGGTTGAAAATTAGCTGACAGAGAGCAAAACATTGCATTGAGTTTTAGGGGAGTAGTGGTGGGAGGGCCGACGGGCCTTATCCAGAGGGACCTCAACAAAGCCTCTTTGTTCACCTTTTACTTAGTTTTATATCCTTTACTAAGAAAAAGTTTCATTTAGAGGCCTACTGACCCCTGCAGGCTGCCAAACCTAAAAACAACTTTTCCCATAGTCAATGGATTGTATTGTACAGATAATTAAAATATCCATAGTGCTGTACAAGAACATTTCCATCACTCTGTGCACCCAGGAGCTTAACCTCTAATGTCCCTCAACAGTCACACACCACTAGTATTATACGTATTCCACGGTGCTGTATACAAAATACAGAGCCATTTATAGCTGTCTTTTCCCTAGAGGAACTTACACAATGACCCTAATAGTCACACATGATTATTATCCATTTTTTCAAAAAATTAGGGGTTTCTTGATCCCTATCTACAAACCAGAAAACATACCTTTGTCTGACTGCTCCTTCACTTTTCTTCACTCTCCTGCTTTCTCTGTCTGTATTCCTGCACCTTTTTTCTCTACTGCTACTTTCTTGTGGCATCTCACCCAACCCTCACACCCCCCCTCCCCCAGCCTCTCCCTCCCCTCTGAAATGTCGGATCTGTTAGCAATAAATTACCTTTTATCCACAACTTTATCCTCTCTAAATCTATCAAATTCCTTGCTCTCACTGAAACTTGGCTTTCCTCCTCAGACTCTGCTCTCTCCTGTGGAGGCCTGCACTTCACACATACCCCTGGACCTGGCAACAGAGTAGATCGTGGTTTGGGTCTCATTCTCTTTCCCTTAACTGTACATACAGAGTATTTCCTACCCTGCTCTCTTATTTTCATTTGTTTAGAAGTCCACTCCGTCCATCTTTTCCGCCCCCTACCCTTTATTGATGCTGTTGTCTAAAGTTGAGTAAACGTGGCTCCCACACATTCTTTTGAATGACCTGCCCACCCTTATCCTCTGTGACTTTAATGTTCTAGTGGATGACCCCACTATCCTTCCTCAGCAAAACTGCTCTCCATTACCTCCTCCTTTGGACTCACACTCATTGCCAGCCACACTTTAGACCTGGTATTTTCAAACTCTGCAACCTCACCCACCTTGACAACTCACCATTTTCCATTTCCGATGGCAACCTAATCACCCTCAACTTATCTAATTCTTGGATTAGAAGTGGGTGATCAACAATGTTGACACTGTTGATCTCCCACTTTTAATCATGCTCTTCATTGCTATCAATGACACTGCTCTCTTGGTTTGCTTCCTATCTGTCTGAACACTCCTTTCAAGTTTCTTTCAATCGTAATTCCTCCTCCCCTACTCTCCTCCCAGTTGGTGTTCCCCAAGGGTCAGTCCTTGGACCTGTTCTCTTTTCTCTGTACAGATCTCAGTAGTCTTGTATCCTCCTTTGGTTTGCAGTGCCATCTGTGTGTTGATGACACTGAAATCTGTCATCCCACCCCTGACTTGTCTTCTTCAGTCCTGGATAAGGTCTCATGCTACCTGTCAGCCATCTAATCATGGATGTCTGACCGATTCCTGAAACTCAACCTGGATAAAACCAAACTCATCATCCCCTCCCACCGCCCTCAAAGTCTAAATCTCCCCCTGACATATTCCTAACTGTTAACAACACTGTTGTGCGTCCCTCCCCTCAGGCACCATGACATGGCGTCACCTTCGATTCTGACCTCTCATTTACCCCCCAAATTCAGAGTATTTCCAGGTCCTGTCACTTTCACTTGCGCAACATCTCCAAAATACGCTCCTAGCTGTCCGCAGAGACCACCAAACTCCTTGTACATTCTCTTATCTTTTCTCGTCTGGACTACTGTAACATCCTCCTCTCTGGTATTCCACTAACCAGACTCTGTCCTCTACAATCTATCTATCTATCTATGAATGCTGCGCCCAGACTTATCCATCCTTCCAACCAGTCCTCTTCTGCTGCCTCTATTTTTTGGTTCTCTTCATAGCTGTTCTCTTCTCTAGTCTAATGACCTACTACTGACTTCCTTACTCTTAACCTCATCACTCACATGGCTCCAAGTCTTTTCTAGAGCTGCCCCAACCCTCTGGAATGGTCTTCCTCATCCTATTTGGCTTGCTCCTACTTTGTGCTCATTTAAAAGAGCACTCAAAACCCATTTTTTCAAACTTGCCTACACGTCTTCTTCTGTCTCCTAAACCCTCAAAACTACCCACCAATACATATCCCCCCTCTAATTGTGTGATACTTCTCCCACCTCCTAGATTGTAACCTCCTCAGGGCGAGGTCCTCTCCTCCTCCTGTGTCACTGTCTGTATCTATCTGTCATTTTCACACCTATTGAATGTACAGCGCTGCATAATATAATGGTGCTATATAGATCCTGTTTAATAATA
The DNA here is from genome assembly GCF_032062135.1 of Pyxicephalus adspersus. Lineage (NCBI taxonomy): Eukaryota > Metazoa > Chordata > Amphibia > Anura > Pyxicephalidae > Pyxicephalus > Pyxicephalus adspersus. Next base: position 47,641,784 of record NC_092871.1, read on the forward strand.
ATAATATCACAATATAAAAAAAGCATCTCATTTATTTACAAATTTTAAAATACAAGCATATTATTGAAATAACATAGCTGACCTGATGAGAGAACAAATTTAGAGAACTATTTGAGGATGGGTGGTTCCATAGTTCCTCCAACCACAGAAATTTGTAATAGGAAAATCATAAAAGGCTACAGATCACCCTGTCACACCATATCCCAATGGCCAGTTCAAAGTTTATTTAGGTTTCTGTTTAGAAAAGTTCATTCGGGCAAGTATATAAACCAGACATCCTTCTTCTAAGTTGTCCAGAATCAACTTTTTTTTATACATACCTAAGTGTTGAGTTTTGTCTAGAGTTCTACCTTAATCGAGGACAAATGAAACGTCATGAGTAACAAGGCTGTGAAGGGGTTTGGAGCTTAGGTAAAAGAATGCAGAATCTTCACCTGTCATGTCACACCTACTTCTTCAATTAATACATTACTGATGTTAATCACAGACCTTCTGCTTCCTGCTGATGTTACACACAATGGAATCCAGCTGATTGTAGGGGAACCAGAGCACCAGTGATCTGCACTATAATTTTAGACCATAGCTACAAAGGCTGCTGCAAGAGGTTCAGGCCTAGCAAGATCTAATTCTGCTGATTTAAAAAGCGCAGCCGAATAGAAATGCAAATCCAGGTGACATCTCACCTCTTTGATTGCACAGCAACTAAGTATATTTAAAGGAAGAAAGACAAAGACATTTTTGCAAAGAAAAACACAGTCTGTAGAGCTAGTATACAAAGGTTTACAGTTTAACTTCAGGTATATAATTATATAATTATTATAATTATTGGACTGCAGTGCAATGTATAGAATATGAAGAATCAGGCTATTTTACCAGGCTGCTTTAAGCCCAATTATCACCCCAATCGTCAGTGATGTCTTCTGTATCCTAAGGCCTCCCTTTCGTTCTGATCAACGTCATGCTTATATGATCTGTAAGAAAGAGAAATAAAGAGGGGGTGAAATTGATAATGTACTTTTAAGGCCTGAAACTAAGTGGATATATCAATTACATATGCGCTAACCCCTCCAGGATTAAATGACATGATGTCGTTTAAACCCTTTTTGTGATAATTGGTAGAATTACCTTTAAGCACATTTATGCCATTATTTTGAGTTTCTTCCTTGTTGACTTTTCAACAAAAATATGTTTATTATCTACGATTCCTTATGTAGAGGCACTAAAATCATCATAATAGAACTTACTTATTTACTTCTTTAATTGTACTAATTCATTTTACATGACTGAAATATGCAACTGTATCGTTTCTTATATGCATAAATTGGGAATATATGAATTGTTACATTTGTATTAAGCAGATTTATCGTATCATTAAATTGCATATGGTCCCTTTTCCTAATTAGTCTGTACTGAGATATTGCCTTTTAAGCCATCTGTTTTACTGTCTATTATTAATCAATTATGTTAATATCAATTGATGTGATATAAAAGGATTATGGCTTTCCAATATTTGTAACATCTTGTCACTGTTGTATACCATTTAGCTATTATAGCTAGGGATGAGCGAACACCTGGAAGTTCGGGATTGCCGGGTTTGGCCGAACTTCGGCTCAAAGTTCAGGTTCGGGACCAGAACTTGACCCCAAACCCGAACCCCATTGAAGTTTATAGGGACCCGGACTTTGGGGCACTAAAATGCCTTTAAAATAGTCATAGTAAGGTCTAGACGGCTGCAAAAGGAAGCAAAATGAAGGTAAGAGAAGGACAATTGCCCTGCAAACAAATGTGGATAGGGAAATGACATTAAATAATATTATGAAAAAAAAAATTAAAAATAATAATCTTGAACTAGGAGGCGGAGGTCAAAGTGGAGTAGGATGTTGAGGAGGTGGTGGACATGCCAATGTAGGTAATAGTGGTTGTGGAGGAGGAGAAGGTAGTCAACACTGATTTTGTTGTTTTTTTATTTTATTTTTTTCCTTTATTTTCCTGTATTTTTAATTTTATTTTTTTTTTTTTTTTAAATTATAGGTCACCCACAGAATTAACAGCCAGATTAATTATTATATTTCTTTGTCAGGGGTGCAATGCTGGTGTATAGCACCCAGAAAAAATTCACTGTCCCTCACTTCAGCTGCCTGCTTCCTGTCCCTGCACTACTCAGAGCTGATGGGCGGTGCTACACGTGATCCAGTTTTTTTAGAGGCTTCTAAGTGCCCACAGCTTAAAAGCTTGTTGATTGGCTGCCCTGCAGCCTTTCAACAAGCTTTATTAAATGCCCGAACACCGAACTCGAACCCAAACTTTTCCAGCAAAGTTCAGGTTCAGGTCCGGGAACCCAAAATCGTAAAGTTCGGTACGGACCCGAAATTTCCAATGCCCTGGACCTGCTTAAGAGATGAGTAATACTCTGTTTCATTATAAGTACCTATCTCTTTCTGCTTATCCTGCATTGCTGTTTTCTGTTTAAGTGATTGTTTAATATTTACATCATGGGGAACTCCCAAGGTAAGGGGAGTGACCATTGTAAGAAATATATTACCATTAATTATTAGTAAAGCTAATTCCAAACCAGCCTTGGAGTCCCTTTACAAGATTCCTGGGGAAACACCAGTTGACTGTCAATAGGTGAGCAGGGGATTACTATACTAACCCTTTTAGCCTTAATATGAATCAGGGTACTAACAATCTTAAATGCTCCAATCCATTTTCAGTAGATGATTCTTTCTCAAGGTTTCACGATAGTTGGGAAACTAATATACTGGGAATATGTCAAATGAGGAGACAGGGTGGGGTTACAAATTAGACCCCCAAGTACCCGGATGGGATAGGCTTTACATGCGGGCTTGTGGGCAGGTTTGGTGTACATTAAGATTTTACTGGAAAAATACAACACTACTCATGAGGTTACAAAGGCCCCTCATGTACCAACCCCGGTCCCTACATCTGCACCTTCTGCACCTTACTCTCCTCCATATATACCCTTACATTTAGATACAGACAAAGGTAGAAGGTGGGTTAGGGGTATCAGCCCCTGCAACACATGAGGCAAAGGGCCAGCCACTCGTTCAAAAGGTAAGGATGACAAATCAACATTGGACACGCCCTTCATAATTATGGGAAACCAATTAATGATTTCATTTTTTTTTTTTTTGGTTTAAGAAAGTTTAGAAGGAAAAAGCATGGTTAGGATATGGGGGAGACATGGGTATAGTGTATACTCAATCCCTAATTAATGGCTTGTTGCCTGAGCATAGCCAAACTGATAAAATGATTATTGACAATTGGAGTACACTGAACCCACAGGAAATATTTGGCCAATTGTTGACCAAAGATGTTGCAGGATGCTTTGAAATACCGAAGCAAACTGGAAAGGCTCATGCTCAAGGCCTGCACTACTCTGGTAGACCTAATAGGCACATGGGAAAAGGAGGAGGAAGGAGAGAAAGATATAGTAATGTAGGAAATTGAGAATATAGTAATGTAGGAAATAGAAGAAATGGAAAGAATCATAGATGTTTTGCTTGTGGATAAGAAGGACATTGGGCCAGGGAATGCCCTACCAGACCATTTACCAAACAACCCTAAGGGATGCATACATCCCCAAATACACATTTAGATCCACCTTTGAACCACACATAGATACCTTATTCAGTGGGGAGGTAGGCCCCACTTACAATCACTGTAGGGAGGCCCAGAGGATGACTCCACGGCCATGATACAGATAACTGACTGTGCTGATGATAACCCAACCCTTTCTCTTTCTGTGATAGGGTCTGTTGTTCCCTTTTAAGTGGACACTGGAGCTACTTGTTCTGTCTTACAGCATTGGTCAGGACCTTCTGTTCCCAGCGGTCCTTCTGTGGGTATAAAAGGAGTCACCACTCCCACTTGAAGGACACCTCCACTCCCCCTTTCCACCACACAAGGGGAGTATATCACTCGCAGCTCTTTTAAAGTGCTTCCTAATTGTCCTGTAAACTTTTTAGGACGTAACCTTATGGGTCCTCTTGGATTGTCCCTCTCTGTGAATCCAAAGGGGGGGATTCAAGTAGAGACCACCCTCAAGCTGCCTCTACTCCAAGATGCAGCCATTCCATAAATGGTCTGGTCATCGGGGCCATATGATGTAGGATTTTTAGATTGTACACCCTACACTGCTCTTGTCAAACCACACACGCCCGTTTATCACAAACAATATCCTCTGTCCGAGGACAAAAAGAAACCATTAGCACCAATGAATACGTTTTTTTGTGCACAGGGCATCTTGAAAAAGACTTCTTCTCCTTACAATACACCTGTCTATCCTGTCCAAAAACCTGACGGTTTCTACCATTTCACCTAGGACTATAGGGCTATTACTGAGCTAGTTATACAAATAACACCTGTCATGACAGATTTTACACAGCCATTGATGGCTTTTATTTTTATGGAATGACAATACACCTGGTGTCGACTTGCTCAGGGTTTTGTTGACTCACCCGCAGTTTTCTAAATTGCTCCTAAGCAGGTCTTTGCCAACTGGCAGCTGCAGGATGGTTCCACCTTGTTACAATATGTTGATGACTTGTTACTCTGTAGCCCTAGTCAGGAGGCATGTCAATTGGACACTATTGCTTTACTCTGTTATTTAGGGAATGAAGGTCAGAAGGTGTTACAAAAGAAGGTACAATTTTGCCTTCAACAGGTTACTTTTCTGGGTATGCTCCTCACTCCAGGATCTCAGCCGCTGGCCCCCAGCCGAGTTTATAACATTATCAGTCTGCCTTGCTCACAGAGAAAGAAACAACTGCTCAGTTTCTTAGGCATGATTAATTTTTGTAGACAATGGAGCCCTGATTTTTTGTATTGGGATTCCTGTCTGCGTCCTGGCACTAGCCCCTCTGCACCCCCCACTATTGTATGGTCATCAGAAATGTTGAAAGCCTTTCCTGTGTTACAAAGTTTATTGACCTCTGCCCCTGCCTTTGGAATTCCTAATTATGTTGTACCTTTTGTGTTATATGCTCGTGAGAATTGTAAAACCATGGCGGCTGTGCTAGCCCTGATGCATGGAGGGAAATTGAGGCCTGTAGCCTACATCTCCAAGACGCTGCCTATTACAGTACAAGGTATGCCAGCATGTTTGCATGCCCTGGTTGCTTGTGCGATGGGTGTGGAAAGCGTCTCACTTTTAACACTGGGATATGAGACAACATTGTACACCTCACACGAAATGATGCATTTCCTTAAAAATCTTAACACACAACACATCACTGCCCAACGCCTGTCGGGATACAAAGTTATCCTAACATTCACAACTAGGCTTACCATTAAATATGCACCCACCAACACTGGACCATCCTAAATGGTCTTTTAGGACTAAAAGGCCCAGAGAATGACATTACACCCCCTCACTCATGCATAGAAGAGATACATTTAACCTCTTGCCCAGGCCAGATATCCTCACCACACCAATTCCAGATGCTATAGATTTGTTTGTGGATGGGTCTTGTTTTAGACCATCTGAACAAACTTACCTTTCTGGTTATGCTATATTACAACTTCCAGACATCGTACTGGAGGCAGCAGCCCTGCCTGTCAATTCAGCTCAAGCAGCTGAGCTTGTAGCACTAACTAGAGCATGTGAAATAATGGCTGGTAAATAAGTTAACATTTACACAGACTCCAGATATGCATTCGGGGTGGTGCACGTTTTTGGTATGATTTGGCAGCAGAGAGGCACTACAACTGCAGATGGTAAACCCATCATCCACTCTGCTCTTATCACAGAATTACTCCGGGTTATCCATCTCCCAGAAGCAATTGCAATTATCAAATGCCAGGCACACACAACCTCCAACACTAGCATTTCCTGGGGAAACCATTTACCATATCACCATGCAAGATTGGCTGCTCACTATGGCCTACCTCCCATTGATCAGCCTTCCACTCAAGCACTAAAGCTCCCTGCAGAAACAGACCACAATCTAATAATATCCCAGCTCCATGCCTTTGCTAGAGGATAGAGGATATCTCAAAATTTGACCATCGATTCTCAAGGAATCTGGTCAAAAGAAAGGGTCATGGGATTACCACAAAAAGCGGTACACCTTATTGTTTTCCAAATTCATGGTATTGGCCAATAAAGGTTTGCAACAGACAATGACTGAAGTTACTAAGTTATTCTGTGCCCAGAACCTAAAAGAACATACTCAGGCCATACTCTTCAGGTGTTTTATGTGCTAGGAACAATTTACAGGGAAAGAAGGACAACATGAGCACCTCCTACCACCACAGGGTCCATTTCAAGAACTACAAATTGATTTCACACATATGCCCAAAGCCTCCAATGCATGTCAGATTATGTTATTGATCACAGACAGGTTTAGCCGATGAGGGGAAGTATTTGTAGTTAGGACAGAAGACGCTCGAACTGTAGCAAAGATACTATGCAAAGAAATTATCCCTAGGTTTGGATGTCCAGTAAGGATTAGCTTGGACAATGATACACCTTTTACATTCAAAGTACCACAAGAAATAGCGAGACTACTAGCTATAGAGTGGAAGTTTCACATACCATCCCCAGAGGGCAGGAGTAGTAGATAGAACTAAAAGGACAGTCAAGGACAAATTAAGAAAGGTAACTGGAGGTACCTTCCACAAATGGGATCAGTACCTACCTGCAGTATTAGCTGAAATTAAAATGACACCCAATCAAATTAGTAAATTATCACCATTTAAAATCCTAATGAGAAGGCCCTTCCCTACCCCATGGGTTAAGAAACCTTGAATTTTGCTACCAGGGGACCTCCAACAAATACAAGATCAATATGTAGCTAAACTTATTGAAAAATTGAACAGCAACTATGGTGATGTGTCTTTATCTTTTCCTTTACCTTCAGGTCAACCTACACACCCATTCAAACCAGGCAATGTGGTCCTGATCAGGGCTTTTCATAAGCACAAGTCCTTGGATCCACCATACGGTTCTCCAGTCACAGTCCAGGCAATTACCAGAACCACAGTCATTACTAGCGGAAGTCCCACTTGGATCCATGCTTCAAGAATAAAGAAAGCACCACCCATCAAATGCCAGGATGATGCTTCTTGATCCATGAGTGCCAGCCCAGATGCTTGTCTGCTGTTTTCGAGCCCTAATGGTCATATTCTGTTTCATATGGGTCACAACAACGTGCCACTATAACCCTCAAGCTTTGCCCTTTGTTTGTCCCAAACCACACCATAATCAAAAGAATGACTCTACCCTGTCTTTGCACCAGCGGGAAGTTGAGTATACTGATTGGACTGACTCTCGGGACAACATATGGGAACATCTTGCCAAAAAAATATACAACAGCTCTAGTTTTTGTCTATCTGATATGCATAGTACTCAAGATATGTTAACATGTTGTTTGATTGCTGTTTCCACTCCATTCAGAATACTGCTTAGAGTCTTTAACAATATCTACAATGACATTGAAGTTACTGAAAATCATACACATTTACACTATAATCCTGTTCCTACCACCACACCAACTCCTCAGTACTTGTCCTTTAAAGACAAAAGAAGGGAATGAAAGAATTGAAAGTGTTTTTTTCTGATATATTTTTGATATATCTTAATCCTATGTTTGAATTCCTGTTTTTATAAATCAAATGTGTTAATGTGTCATGATATAAATTTACTATGAGGAAGCCGTTGCAGACATACCACAGGCCTTTTGCTCCTGTTCTTTACTGGAACATTTCATATATATTCTGCTGACTACAAGATGGTTGTTTTTGAAGTTGTTTTTAATTGTTAATAATCATACTTATATGCTTCTGACACATTTAGTATCTCATGTTTTGATTGACCACAAGGGTCTTGTTTATGTTTGTTCTGATTGGTCAAATACATCGTATCATGCACTCCACACGCTTTGATTTGTGTATATAATATTGCCTTTGTGCCAATAAACTTTATGAGCTTGAAACCATCACCTGTGTGAGGTGTCTTACTCTTCCAGTGCTGCAGACAAAGCCTAGCACCATAGAGGGTACTGGTCTGGGACAAAGCAACAGAACTGACTGCTAACACCTGGACTGATCCAAGAGAACATTCCTGCCCCTCTCCTGATTGACAGGCGAGGACACAATTGAAATCATCCTACTCGCCTACTGGGAGGATCTGGGGTAATCCCACCTCTATCTTGCTCCCACCCTCTGGATCTGAATTATGTAGAGCTTCCGACACGGACTTCCGCTCCTCTTCTGGCGTCCAGGCGTCTATCGAGCGTGTCTAAACACGCAGGCGCAGCAACGCGGGGAACTTCATGAACGGGCTTCTGCCCTGTCCGGAGGATGACCCCCCTCCTTTGACTTCCAAAAAGCAACACTGACTGCGCACGGCTCAATGCGCAGGCGCATTGTGACCTGGGCCAATATGGCCAAATATATTTAGGATCGGCCTGTCTGTGGCTTCAGTCCCCTGGTGGCTGAACTAACGTTGTTGCACAACCGTTGAGTACACCTAGCATTGTAAATATTATACATGTTTCTTTCTTCCTTAATATTTTATTACAGGTTCTGCTTTATGGATCATTGTTTCCCTCATCCTACTTTTATTCTAGGATAGGGACACATATTACTTCCACAATAATCTTCATGTAAATATAATTTAACTGGATTAAATAGGAAAAATATGGAGAGACATAAATACACTTTTCTGCAGTTTTATGTTTCTTTTTTTTCACAATACAAGACTTGATAACATTACCAATACATCTTACATATCTCATACTGCAATTTTCCAGAATACTATACAAAACCACAATATTAGCAAGGTAAGCACAACATATACTTCCATTACCTTTATAATTAAAGTTATACGTTTGCATAGGCCTTATTTTTGCTTATACCCATTACAGAAAAGAGAATCTGAATACTAAACAACCCCTTCTTCATTGCAGACTCCAACATTACGCCTTGTTTGACCTATAAACCCCCCTTTAACAGGATAAAAATCAATATTTTCATGTGCAGTAAGTAAGTTTTATTCATAGCCCCCTATGTAATAATTTGGCATCCTTGTCATTTTTACCTGTTTACTTCATTCCTAATAAATCAGTACTAGCTATTATATCTGGTCTCAAGAGGAATCTCTGAAGAGTCACTTAGACTATCAATACAATTATTATACACACACACGCAGAAGTAAAAGATTTTATTTTATTTTATTTCCCTATGATATGTAATTAAACTCATTTAAGAATATTTGTTATATATTTGGAAGCCATCTTCTTAACATGAATAAGTTTGATTGCATTCCATATATTTGATTACACATATTTTGAGGAATGTATTACTATCATATATATATGGTTTACCTGATAAATTAATAGATTTCAGTTACACAACAAACCCTTAATGTCATGCTGTTTTCCTTTTTTGAACACTTTATTTTCGGTCTAATAAACTCTGATATCCCCTGATGAAGCCAATTTAGGTGAAACGCGTCGGGAGTAAGACGTGTTATGTGACCTGGAAAAAATCCTAACGAAACTGTGTGTATAAGAAAATAGTTTCTGAGTTGACTGTATTTGGTTGTTTTAGAATATTGTACAAAATGTGATTTTACACAAATTAATCTGATATTAGGTATTAATGTATGTAGGAAATTATAAAATAAAGTAAATCATTTTATCAGTTTAGTTTAGTGCCTTCAAAAGCTTCTCTTTTCTTCCCCTCTCTATTCCTATTTCCCCCCCCCCCCCTGTAACTACATGATCTGTAGTTAATATTGGTGTAAGGAAAGACTGTACACCCCTGGAAGAAGGTTATGACGAAAGCAGCTATACCCTGCCCTGCACTGTCCGGAGACATGCATTTTGCATCATAACAGATTCTCATTTTAATCATGTGTAGTAAAGTGAAAATAAATGTATATGTGCACTTAAATTTAAAAAGAAATGGCAGGCAAAAAGTTTGTTTTTCTTTATTCTTGAATGAGAAAGCTCTGCTACACTGTACAGATCCATACCTGCCATTACCTACAGTGGAAAACTGTGCAGCTGGCTGCTCCAGGGTGCAGAGCAAAAATCTGCTGTGTGCCCTGGAGTGGAAATTAGTTCTGTCCTAGAGTTGCTTTCTGGAATGATGCTGACTTCTGAATTCTGTGGTCAACCAATGGTCTGACATGGCTCTAAGCTTGTCATTGCATTGTAAGTGCATTACCATGGGAAAGATACACTTTCACTATTTCTTGGGGCCAGTAATTCAACCTTTACTAATTGCTACTAGAACAGGAGGTGGCAAGGAATTTTCAGGGCCCCTGTACCAGTGGCAACCATCTAAGAGAGGAATTTCCTCCAGGTTTTAGAGATACAATACCATATTTTCTTTGCTTCCAGGACTGAAAGTGCAGGTAAATTTTCCCAATGGGGACATGGGCTTGAGTAAATAGTTAGCAAAGGATGTAACCCATCTTAATTTTTTTCTGAAACTAAGAAACGAGCTTAGGCAAATTTTACCTTAATGATATCGTCTGGTGGCAGGATGCTTCTGCATATAACATCCTGAAAAAACAAAAGTGCTCTATGGAAATGAAGTTTTTACCCAAACAACTACCACAACATTCATTTATTTTTGTTAAACATCACATTACCATCGGATTTGAGATATATAACTTTAGGTATTATTGTCATTCAGGATTATAATGTGATATGAACAATTATTTCAGACATTATGCTTGTTATTTTTTTTATCATTATCGTATTTATCTAAAACATGATCTGATGTGATATTTCGCAAAATATTTTATACCTTATATGTTATAATTAATATACTCTTTTTGTATCATGTATTTACCTATCTAATATGTTCATATGCAGCCTGCAATTTAACATCTTGCACAAAAGTCCCCTGAAGAAGACTTAAAGGCGAAACGCGTTGGACCCAATAGTTTTTTTTTTTCCCCTTACATTGTCAGTGATGTTTGTCTAGCTAATAGGTCGTAAGTTACCCCTGTGCCTTTAGACACAGCAGGGCTGACCTCGCTATTTTCCTGATATACCTAACGATATTTTCATTCCTGAAATTAGGGAATATATTTGTATATTATACCCATACATTGCCACAACAAACAAATACCCTGGCTTTCTCTCTTTCTTTCATTTTGTGTTATACCACAACATGAAATGACCTTGTATGTCAGAAGCCATGGTTTGGGCCTTTACTATTTATTTCTACTCAATGTGGTCTTTTATTGTCTGGATTAATCTAACAGTCAGTTTACTGGAACAAAATAAATTAATTTCTGTTCAGACTATTATCTATCTTGTAACATAGTCAATTTTGTCTGTACGGTTGTGATATTGTCAATATATGAATTTTAGGGAAAATGCAACCTGAAAGCTCACATTGACAACATGTATTATTATTAATACGCAAACAGCAAAATACTCACGTACTAGTGATCTGCAAATGATAGTAGGTCAAAAAAACCTGTGCTAACACTCCAAATCTCATTTTCAGCGGCCAATGTGATCTCTCAGATCTTATCAAGCATTTTGTGAAATTGAAATAATGATTTTGGGAGAGCAGCAACCGAAGATTTGAGTCTGAAACAATTCAGGAAAAGAACTGGATTGGGTGCTTTAGGAGTAATTTATTTCCACCTATTGAGTTTGTAGGAATAAAAGGTTTTAAGGAATTTAATTGTGTTTGATCAAGCATACCTGCAACATAATTTACAAATAATAATTCTATCCACACTAGTGAGAATTTTTTTTTGGTTTGATAGAAATTCTGATTTGTATTATAATAATTTTATTACATTGGTTAAGAATAAAGCCATGCAACTATGAGATCTGTAGCATGATCACAAATCATATCATCAAGTATCATATCAGCAAAACATCTGCAAGATCTGTGAATACAGACACTGGCAGCTTCTAGCAAGCCAAGTGTGTTTTTTACAAATGTTTATAAAATTAATGCTAGGAATACTGTATACATACAGAACATAACTGTTATATGTTAACATTATGTGTTTAAAGATGTTTTGCACCATAAAGTGACTCATAGTGAAAGCAAATCCGTCTGGGCACCAGTTCACAAAAAGGACATTGTGGAATTGGAGAGAGTGCAGAGAAGGGCAACTAAATTAATAAAAGGAATGGAGGAGTTCAGCTATGAGAAGAGATTAGCTGAACTGAATCTATTCTCCCTTGAGAAGAGACGTTTAAGGGGGGATATGATCATGCTGTATAAATATATTAACGGTCCATATAGAGAACTCTCTTCCCCATTATTCACTTTGAGATCATTACAAAGAACAAGAGGGCACTCTTTGCGTCTGGAGGAAAAGAAGTTTAAGCTCCGGATAAGGAAGGGATTCTTCACTGTAAAGTCTGTGAAAATGTGGAATCGGCTACCTCAGGAAGTAGTTTCAGCAACTGCTATAGATTGCTTTAGGGAAAAGTTTGATGCCTTTTTAGAAGCACAGAATATAAATAGGTGTTAAGGCTATAAAGTAAAAATAACAGTGACTGTTGATCCAGGGAACATCCGATTGCCTCATGGAATAAGGAAGGAATTTTTTTCCCCTGTTGCAGCAAATTGTACCAGGGTTTTTTTTTGCCTTTCTCTGGACCAACTATGTCTTAAATGGTTTTATATCTGGGATATGTTTATTTCCCTACTGGTTGGTTGAACTTGATGGACTTATGTCTTTTTTCAACCTAGCCTACTATGTAAATATGTAACATTTTCAGAACTCTTTCTCGACTGCTAATTGGCTGCTATGCCTAAATGTTACTCCGTCAACAGAGACTAGGTTACCATGGTACTAGTACTGGTCACCCACCTGGCTGCCAGAGGATGCTGAACCACCTTTTGCATCACAAATGCCATTTTCCATTCTTATAAAATCCTTATTTTACCCATCTGCTTATGGGTCTACCATCAAACCTTGTCATCTTGGACAACAGAACAAGGAAGGCTAATAATGATTCGGCTTATGCAGGAATCCAAATATTCAGCTCTAAATAACTGTGCCAACTGGAGAATCAAAGGATCTTAGGATCTAAGAGTTGCATTCTTCCAGTTGCCTAAACTCATGTTACAAACATTTTCAAAATCAACATACATGTGTAAATTAACAGAACTCCATAATTAAAGCATAATTAAAGTCGCTATTCCTTTTCTGGGGAGAGCTTACAATTCTGAACAATCCCTTTCTTTTAGTCTATACATATTAAGGTCTATTCATAAAGCAGTGAATCTGACATTTATTGAAACATTCCAATGTGGAATAGGAATATAATCAATTACTATAATTGAAACACATGGCCTTGAAAGTTTCTCTACCATGGAATTTGCTGCTTTTTAATAGACCCAAAAGAGAGGGTGAATCTTCCTAGTGGAGCCCTGGGCAGCAAAGTGTGGCCAGATCCACAACTAAAAACTTTTTTGCTTTAGATACTGTATATGAGAAATGCTAATTGCTCAGTGACTGGTTTTATTTTATTATGATTTTTATAGCAATTATAGCTATTCATATATAGCTATTCAATATAGCTGTCTGGCAAGAAGTTTATTTTATTAGTTTTGTTGATAGAAGCTGTCCAAACACCTTTAGCTATAAAAAGTATGTTAAATGTCACTGACAGTAGCAATAAACCTGTATATAATGTTTTTTATCTGATAAAATAACACCATTAAACTGTTTTGATTTATAGTTACGTTTGGAAATCTGCACCATCTGTCAGTCACCCTCCTCACACAGATGCTCCTGTGAAATTAGGAAAGTGTGCTCCAAGGTGCCTTCAGGCCTCACCCTGCCGAGATACCAGCAATATTATCTGAGGCCTTGCATTTATTAAAGCTATTTTCTGAAACAAGACGCTATAGAGCCATCTATGTAATAACTCAAGCAATAATTAGATTTATCCATTATATTTTTTTTAAACTAAAATGGAATAGTGATTGAATTTCCAAGCTTTTTATTTTAATAACTGTGTGTATGTTTTTCTTTATTTCAGACACCCCACAAGTTCTATTTTTTGAGAGCACAAAAATGCAGACCGCAGGGCAAGAGCCTCTAAAGACAAGTGAGAGCAAATAACAATCTTTTTAAGCTTTTTCTTTTTTTCACTCAGTATCCTTTGTTTCTCACTCCATTTCCATTTAGTTTTATCATTTCCTAGTGTGCCAGGCAATTTTCAACACTCCTTGCAGTCTCCTCGAATGTGGCATGTTGTTTTACAAATAAATAATTCAGTGCCATGAACTCCTTATGACTAAAGGAACAGAAGGAGCAGAAAAATCATTTCTTATGGTGGAGGATTTGTTGTTAACCTCTGCATGGAACCGTGCTGTACAATCACTTGCAGATGAGAACAATCTTTGTATAGTAAAAGAAAAAGCAATAGAGGCAGAGGTTATGTATTCTAAAATAGAAATTAGCTGGGATAAAATAGACTAGTCATTAAAATCCAAACACTAAAGCAGAAATCTATCCATACATTTAGTTTTGCATAATATCTAGCTGCATGGAGTTTGGAGGTTCTCCCCATGTTTGCGTGAGTTTCCTCTGGGTACTCCGGTTTCCTCCCACATTTCAAAAACATTCAGTTAGGTTAATAGATTTCTCCCTAAAATGGACCTTAGACTGTATTAAAGACATATGACTATGGTAGGGACATTATATTGTGAGCTCCTCTGAGGGACAGCTAGTGACATGACTATGGACTTTGTATAGCGCTGGGTAATATGTCTGCGCTATATAAATACTGTGTAGTAGTAGTAGCTTTTTCCCAGTACATGTGCAAATACAAATGCCTAGAAATCCCCACTTCTCTAGACTAACACCCACACACTAAAGCAATTTGATAGTTCTTAGACAGGGTGTTGTGATGTTTCAGGAAGCTATTTACAGCATTCCTACCACTCATAATCAGCCTGAATTGTATAGATAAGCATAGTGACCCAATTATGACATCACTGGGGCCAAAAATGTATGTATGTATTCAATAGACAAATAAAATTAAATTAGCATGTTGAGTAAATGATCACTCAGAGAAATTAAATTATAAGCAGAATAAACTTTACATCTTTAAATAAATACATAATTCTGAGAAAAGAAATTTTTTTTTATCATGAAATATATAAGAATACTCCTCCTGAATTGACTTAGGGGAGGTTACCCAGGTCATTTACTCAAACATTTAAATAGTTGCTTTTGGTATATAGTCCACTTTGTCCCTCATTGCATAAGTCAAGGAACTCTTGGGAAGCCTGGGTATGGTCTAAATCACACCCTTACTTGCATAATCATCCATGATCTAAAGTCTGCCTCCAACATTACAGGTAAGCTACAGTCTCTGTGTAATATTTGCTGACCTTTCTGCGCAGTCATTAAAGCAAATTTGGTACAATATTCAAGAAATTAAAAAAAAAAAAAATCTTTTTTATCATTAAAACTTAAGGCTTAAGGTCCAATCAGTGGCATAGTCATTTCCAGGGGGGTAACATACTCTGTGAGAATAATTTTTGTTTTAGGTGTCAAACATTACTTGGCATTCATGTAATATGAAAAAATATATATGATGTTAAGTTTACTTTAACAACAGTTGTTGATCACATTTCCTTATGTGAAACAAATCTGTTCATAAAACACAATAAACAAAATCTGGAGCTGCAAAAACATGAATATTACATCTGTTTTAGGCGACAGATGTCTTCTGTAAATGATCACATATCAGACCACATTACTATCATCTAGAGATGAATATGCGATGTATGTAGGAGTCAGGAAGGAAATGTTTGTGATTACTGAGGTTTGAAAAAAAAGGTACCAACAGGGAGGTCAGAAGCATCAGACTCCATGACTTAGGGTGGGAAGACTTCACTGATGATAGGCTTGAGTCACCCTAGGCTAGAAATTCTGAAGTGTCTTCACTCCAAGTCTGACGTGCTGGCGGTGATAAATATGACAGATGCACCAAAGAGCAGAGGAGTGCAAAGCTAAGCAAAATATGGTGGTAGAGTGGTAGAAGATGTCCAATCAGGCAATGTTACTAGAAGGCAAGTGGAAGTGTTGAGTCCAAAAGCTACAGGAAAACAGAGCCAATGGAAAATCAGTTATGTTCAATCCAAAATTGGGCAACAAGCAAAAAACAGTTGTGAGAACCAATGCAAGAGTATCAAGGTTGTCCAGCTCTAAGCACACAGTGCAGCACTGTCAGAAGAGGTACATTCCTCGAATAAGAGTTCATCAACATGCTTATCCTCCTCCAATGATAAATGCATGGCTCCATAAATGTAGCAATAGAATGCATACATGTAAATGCAATTGAGGTCATATGTTTCTTGCCAATAAGCTCATGGCCTCAGTAAATCTCATTGTTCATGGCTCTTGTTACCATTACAATCTCTTTTTTTTCTGATATTGCATTCCAGAGATAAGGGAGGATTTTTTTTTAGATTGTAGGTACAAAAACATTTATTAGTTCTTTATTCTTTCTGGCACACTGGGAACATGGGAACAAAACAATTAAATTTTAATTCCTTCTTGGTAGGGGCATGTCAAGTCGGCGTCCAAGATGGCCGCTTGATTTGGGAGCTCCTTGATCACAAGGCCAAAAGTGTCGACCTTAAGGCACAAATTATTGATCACTCATCTCTGCTACTACCTCTTAATATGACCAAACATAAAAAGGGGAAGGTTGAACCTCAGAATTTCTCGTATTTCTTCTGACCGCACACCTAAGATGGCCCTGCTCAGTCACCTTCTCATCTGGACACTGCAGCAAGTGGATCATCTCTTTCTTCCAGCCTAGATCTTCCTACTCATAGTGTCACAGATCAGCAGCACTGCTGATCTGGTTCTTGTTTTCCTCCTGATAGTGTCTGATTAGCAGCAGCTGTTCCCACCTTTCTTTAGCTGCTCTGCTGGCTCTGGACTTAGGGGCATTGCTGAGCCCTTCCTGCTAATTGATTCTCACCGGTCCTTTTAGTCCCCCCCAGCTAGCCTGTCAGTCTCCCTATATATGCTGGGCTCAGTCAGACACTTATTGCCTCAGCAATAGGTGTTACTACCTGAGGTTCCTGTGAGCATTCGAATTCCAGTCTTGTCCTGTTCCCCTGCCTGCCCTGACCTAGTCCTGTTTTTGGTTTTGAATCTACCTGTCTATTTTGTACTTTGCCTTCGGTTATCTCCAGCTGTCAGCTGCTACCTGCACGGGTAAGTCTGAGGGTCGCAGCCTGGGTGCCGTTCGCAGCAAAGCTCAACACCCCTTGCGGGGTGCTCTGGTGAACACCCGGCGGTACCTTAGACTCTGATATCACCTCGGCTAAACGTGCTGGTAGCACAGAGGGTCCACCTCCTGTTCAAGTGTCTTTATCATGACACATAGGAGAAACAGCAGTGATGAGTCCTCTAAACATCTACTCCAGCTCTATCTCAGTCTCACCAAGCAGGGACACCCAGGTATCTCTCCTTCTGACTGCTGACTGTAGGGAAC
This sequence comes from Pyxicephalus adspersus, assembly GCF_032062135.1. Classification (NCBI taxonomy): domain Eukaryota; kingdom Metazoa; phylum Chordata; class Amphibia; order Anura; family Pyxicephalidae; genus Pyxicephalus; species Pyxicephalus adspersus. The sequence goes on from NC_092871.1 coordinate 47,659,273, forward strand.
CTGACCCGCCACCAAGCCTTAAAAGAAACCTGTCCTTAGAACAAGGGAATAAGTATCTACTGCCACATTAAAAGGCATGCTTTTGTATCTGCAGCACTCTATCAAGCAATACATGGCTTCCATGTTGGAGAAATGCAAAATTATCCTAGTATCCAGCACATGGAAACAAAATTGGGGAATATTTCCTTATTGGTAAAACTCTTGGTGTCCACTCTGAAAAGATAAAAAAAAAAAAAACTTCTGATAAGTCAAATATTAAAGGATCATTTTGAAAGAATAAAGTTTCATTTTTATTTGGTTTAGCTCATACAGTGAGGCCATGGACAAATTTTTTGGTACCCTTACAATTCTATCACCTGTGCACTTAAGTTTGAGCATATATAAGGGTGTGTTTTAACTTGCTTTTTCCTTTTGTCTTTTTCTTTTCTTTGAGGGGCTAATGTGTTTGAATGAGTTTAAATTTGAATTTCCCGCACACGCGCCGACGTCATCGCCGAGGGACACGCACGCGCTACGGACGGAGAAGAAGCCGGCCGGCGGAAAAGAAGATGCCGGCTGGCTTCTAACCTGGTCCCGCTGGTTCTCGGAGAAGGCACCCGACGCTGGAGAGGGAAATTGACGCTGGAGGACGACGCTGGAACACGAACACAACGCTGGATGATAACAGCGGGACCAGATACGTGATGATTTTATTACAGGGGGAAAAGTTAGGGCTTATCGATAATTGTAACTTTTTTTAGCCTGAACCAATGTCGGGCTTAACGATTGGGTGGTTAGAGATTCTAATTGACCTGTAATGGACTGTAGATACGCACAGAACAGAGAGCAAGTGTGCGCTAATTAATTGCTATGATCTCACCAGTGACAGCTTAGCAGATCCTCCCTAATCGCGCAGCTGAAATCTAATCGCCTTAATTGGCAGATTCGCGACCCCTATTGCTCATTATTATCAAGGCAGGAATCCGGCTGGCAGTGAGGGGGCGAGTGTACGAGCGCACTAGACTCCGGACCGCGGGAGTACGCGCATCCAGCGAGCGCGGATTTCATTGATGAATCAGGGCCAGTGTGCAGACAACAATGGGAATGGAGCATTGGGAGGAGGAATCTGCCATAATGGGGGCTTAGTATTTCCTGCAGACATCCATGATATGACATTTTCTGGCTGGGTTGCCTTCTGATTGTACATGGGTGCAATCCATACATGATCTCTCACCTGAGATTTTTAATCTATAGTGGAACAGTGTTGTCACTGTACAGTAGGTCTACAGAACACACTTCTCTTACCTATAACCTGTACTTCTCACACACTTCCCAAAACCATTGTTTAGGATAAGACTTTGGCCCTGCAGGGCTCAAGACAGAACTCAATATTTGGCATTGAGTATTTCTAGCATTCTGAGTACGTCCTTTTACTGATTCTGTGGTGGGGCTGAAGGGACGCATATGTTTTTGGTGGGAAGGTGTACATGACTTCCAATTACAATGAAGTTAGAGTGGTTTCTTCAGCCATTTTCATTTGTATACATTGGGGTTTCTGAACAATAAAGGCATAGAATAGGATTCAATTTTACCAGATCACTGTCAGAAGGCCAGGGCAATGAGAAATGGAGCACTGATTTTGCACAAAAGCCTCTTAATGTTTTATGCGACATTTAGACTGGCCAGTGTCTTTAAAAGAGGTCCCATGCTTACTGAATTTACCTTTTTGTCAGATGCACTGTGACTATATTTTATCTCTCTGATCCACCTATCCACTGAAAGCATTTGCGCAATCTGCACAGCCCTATGGTAAAGCTTAAGGTTAGGTACTCCCAAACCCCCTTTTGTTTTGGGGGAGAGCGTGGTTGATATGACTGTCTTTATGGCCCCAGGTGGATGCCATGACCTTGGATTAAAGCATATCAAGTGACCTATGGGGAATCTGTATAGGTAGTGTTATGCATAGGTATAGGACCCTAGGGAGCACATTCATTTTTACAGCAGCCCCCCTGCCCAACCAGGACGGGAGGAGGCAGACCATCTGGTGAAATCTGAGAGTATATGTTTGAATAAGGGACCATAGTTTATATTATATAGTTGTTGAGGACTGGAGGTGAGTTTTATTCCTAGGTACAGCAAGGCTGCTGTATGCCACTCGAGGTCAAAGGTCTATTTCATAGAAGCAATGGTGGCTTGATCAAGATTTATGTTCATGGCCATTGACTGGTATATATGTGCAAATTATTTAAGAATTTTAAATAAATTAACTATGGTAATTAGTGGTGAAGTGATTTACATTAGGATGTCATCTGCGAAAAGGGCCCATTTGTGTTCCATACATCGGCATGTAATCCCTATAACATTGGGACTTTTTCGTAATGCTTTTGCCAGTGGCTAAAAGCAGGGATGACACAGGGCAGCCCTGTCTGGTTCTCTTTTTGACCAAAAATGTATCAGATAAAATATCCCCCAACGAGACTTTTGCTTCAGGAGAATTGTATAGGGTGGCCAGATTCCACAAAATGTACCTCCAAAGTTCATGCGACTCAGAACATGAAATAGGTAATCCCATGACAGGCTGTTGAATGCCATTTGGAGGTCAGTGGTTAAAAGTATGGTTCTCCTGGTTGAGCTCTTGTCCCAGTAAATAAAAACTGCCAAAATTAAGTCTATAGGCCTCCTAGTTTGATCAGGGGCTTGGCCAAATGGTAGTTCTTTCTTAATTCTTAATGTGAGGGTTGTGAACTCATGCTAGGTATCTATGTAAAGATTATAAAAACTTTTCCATGTACACATACCTAAGCATATTTCACCTAAGAGAAAAATATACATGTGTTGCTTTAAAGGATCCCTGCTAATTACATAGAAAGAGCAAGGTGTATAAAAAGATCCTGGGATCCATGAGTTAACATCCAGTAGTACCATTTACATGCCATGGGAGTGACAATTAGCTGAAAGCTCTTCATGTCCTTCATAATAAGTGTCTAGAACTCTTCAGTATTTCATGTTATTTAGAGAAATTGTTAGCTCAGCAGTTAAAGTTGAAGAAAAAATAGCCTTTATTTTAAGGGGTGCTGTCATATTGCCCAGCACTATGCTTGATTATTACTGAAAAAGAATGTATATCCTAAATTCACTAATATATAAAGAAAACATCATCTAGTTAGTGCCACTGGGAATGTCAGGGTGAAAACAGGGAATAGGAATGCGTGAGTTAAGACCCTTTACCCTAAATCTGACAAAAGATTGGGTAAAATTGCTGCAAACAGTTCACCAAGTTCAGTGATTTGCTGGTTCTAGAAGTGGTAAAAGGGACATTTAAAGTTGAACTGCAGCTCCAGATCCTACTGTCTCTGGCCTGTTGTTTTTCATCGCACTATTTTTTTTTTTTCAATTATGAAGAATCAGCATCTCATGGGGGTGTTATCCAAGGCAGTCTTTGTGCAAATGCAGAATATTTAAAGAGGAATTTTCATATCTCTTATCATAACATCTGGTATTACGCAGACTCCAAAAATAGGAAAATGAGCAGATTTTATTGACTATGAAGGTTCTCCACATCTGGAGAAAACTATTTACTAGGACAGCTTATATTCAGCATAATAATGTGCCACTAATTGTGAAATCAAGCTGTAATGGAGAGAAGAAAGAGAAAGCAGGAGTTATGATGAGAAAATTGATGGATTACAACAGTTGGTCCGGCTTTAATTAGCTAGGGAATAAGGCGTGGATCCCTATTGAGAAGGGAACAAGGAAAAGGCTGACGCGCGTTATGGAAGGCTGCAAGACACCTTCGGAGTGAATATTTATAGGCAATACCAGATCTGAAATTAAATGTTTAATTAGAACCTTCATTAGAATATCATCTTATTTGTTTACCAGCCAGTGCACCAATTTTTTTTTACTTCCAAGAAGAATATTCAGCTGTTTTATATTATTATTGTACACAGTGTGCAGACAACAATGGGAATGGAGCATTGGGAGGAGGAATCTGTCATAATGGGGGCTTAGTATTTCCTGCAGCCATTCATGATATGACATTTTCTGGCTGGGTTGCCTTATGGTTGTACATGGGTGCAATCCATACATGATCTCTCACCTGGAATTTTTAATCTATAGTGAAACAGTGTTGTCACTGTACAGTAGGTCTACAGAACACACTTCTCTTACCTATAACCTGTACTCCTCACACACTTCCCAAAACCATTGTTTAGGATAAGACTTTTGCCCTGCAGGGCTCAGGACAGAACTCAATATTTGGCATTGAGCGTTTCTAGCATTCTGAGAACGTCCTTTTACTGATTCTGCAGTGGGGCTGAAGGGACGCATATGTTTTTAGTTGGAAGGTGTACATGACTGCCAATTACAATTAAGTTAGAGTGGTTTCATCAGCCATGTTAATTTGCATACATTGGGGTTTCTGAACAATGAAGGCATAGAATAGGATTCAATTTTACCAGATCACTGTCAGAAGGCCAAGGCAATGAGAAATGGAGCACTGATTTTGCACAAAAGCCTCTTAAGGTTTTATGTGACATTTAGACTGGCCAGTGTCTTTAAATGAGGTCCCATGCTTACTGAATTCACCTTTTGTGTCAGATGGTTTATTAGAAAGCATCAATAGTGTATTTTTAATTTATTTAACAAATTTTTAATTATTAAATATTTTTGTTTAATATTTCTTGAGAAAAACTTTCATGGTAAAAATATTGTGGTAAATTTAATTTTAAAATAAATTTATTGATTCATGAATAATTAGGGAGTCTACATTTTGTTTGTGAAGTTTGGTTGCAAAAGTGTGAAATTTGAATGCAAAAGTATTTTTTGACAAGGGTGAAATTTTTTATTGTGAAGTTTGGTTGCAAAAGTGTGAAGTTTGAATGCAAAAGTGTCAAGATAAAATGAGAAACCCTGTAATATGCTAATGTATTTTCCACGTTGATTGAAGGAAGGCAACATGCACCCCATTTATCCACAGAACTACTGGCTAGGAAGCTGATGCTCTACTGTATTGGCCAGTTTAAACAAAAGACAGAAAATTAAAAACAAATAATGTATTTATTGATTTTATTAAGTGGCTATAAAGTAGTAGCATAGCATGCATAAAAATAAGGAACAGGAACTTTACCAGTTTAAAAATATGAACCACATTCTTTGGTAGTTTTAAAACAAAAACAAAGCTTAACTACATTAACAAACACAAAAGCTGGAAAACCTAAAACAGTTTATATATTACCCCCCTAGCGTTCTAATTCTGTCAGTTTTTGGATGCAAAAAGTGAACCTATTTTTTTTTTGCATAGAATTTTTTGTTTATATTGTGGGCCTGTAATTCTTAGGATTAACTCCCGGGTATGATAATTATATTTATTTATTATATTATAATTTAAAAAAATAATCAAATAATAGACAACAATGTAATCTAAAAATAAAATATAAAATTAAAAATGTACTTTTATTTTTATTTCATGTTGTGTGGTGTTTTTGTACTGTAAAAACCATTTAAAAGCAGATTACATTGTAATCTGCTATTAAATTTCCCACCCGGACACACCCCCCAATACATCATAACTCGTATCACCCGGAAGATGACTCATCCTTCCGGGTGATGCGACTGGGGATGTCCCGCACGCCTCACCCGACACTGCTGCTGCTGCTCTGCATCTCCAGAGAGATGCAAAGCACAATGCAGGACTTCTGCATTGTGCTTTACCACATCTCACTGCAGATGCCAGCAGCAATAGCAAATTCCCGGACTTTGCTATTGCTGCTCGCATCTGCAGTGAAATGTGAAGCACAATGCAGAAGTCCTGCATTGTGCTATACATCTCACTGCTGATGCGAGCAGCGGCGTGGCTGGGACTCGGGTAGTATTTAAAAGCAGATTACTAATCTGCTTTTAAATTTCCCGCCCAACCACGCTCCCCGACGGACCGGCGCCCCGGCATCACAGCAGGACCATCCAATTGCCCCTGGAGCGTGGGGCAAAGGTAAGGGGGGCTTCTAAAGTTACCACGAGTGTGACTCGGGATTACCACTTTTTGAATGTAAAAGCCACCCCGCTTTGGGATTACCGCTAGGGGGGGGGTTAAACTTGGAATATAGTTGTAAAGTAGAATAGCTGTTAAATGCACTCCAAATCTAACTCATGTAATGTTGTTGTAAGGAACTTACCTTTCCAGCGAGCCCGCGGTGTCCCTGGGGATCACAGCCGGCGGGAGAGACTCCGAAGCTGCCGCCCTGCTTGCAGCGCGTCTCTCCCTGCTGGCAGAGGGATTCGTTCTGGCCGGACTACTGTTCGGCCAGGCACCATCCCCAGTATTCCTATGGACATGAACAGAGAAGTTCTTGTTCTCAGCACTCCTACGGAAGTGCAAAGTAGGGCACGTCCCAGGGGTGCTGTGGGAATGCGTGCCTCTTGTACCCCCCAGGGGCGAGGCACATGGGTGCCTCGCGGGACATAGTTAGTTTAAATTGATTCAGGATGGGCACACAAGCCACAGCCAACTCCAAGGATTCTTGGCGTTGGCTGTGGTTTGTGTGCCCAGGCGCATTACAATTGTTCTAAGAAACAGAAATGTTTCTGCCAGATCCTCTTTCATAGAAGCTCCTAAATCTGACTTGAAAATTTTTAGAGCTGAAAATAGTCTTTCAACACTGACTTGGGTGGGTGGCATTGCTATTACAGTTCTGGCCACATAACTAATAATCTCGAGATAAACAAGCATGGCTTCTTCTACAGTCAGTTTTGATGAGCGATTATACTTTTCTATTTTTTTTAATTCTTTAAAAAAAAACTCCTGCTGGAATCTCTTCATTTGGACATTGTCTGGTTGTTTATCTTTCACGCATATGCAACGTTACTTTACTGTTGAAAGTTCCATTTTGTCCAAGTAGGAATCAAAGTCTAATTCTTCATTTGAAGAGGATGTTTCTGAGTTACCAGTGCTAATAGCTTCATTCAGTGGTGGTGTTTCAGGTAGTAATCCCTTCATGCAAACTGCTACATCATAGAGGGCCTTTTTTGCATTATCAGTCTGGTCATCCCTCAACAAAATTTGGCTTATTGGATCAACATGAATAGCAGCTAACAAGATTTGATTATCCAGTAAGACATTCTCTCTTTTCTTCATTGAAAATACAATGCCATCAGCTATTAACCCTCCACTTTTGTTCAGGCAATATATCAAGCTCTTCCATTTCAAGAAGAATTTACCAGGTGTTAAATCTTCAGATTGCATACTCTTGGTGACAGTAAAAGGGTTAGAAAGTAGATTTTCCAGTGCTTTTACTTGTGTCCATTGGCTTTCAGTTATTAAAACATTTTCATTGTCCAATTCTTCAAGAAAGTCTTTTAGTTCAAGCAAACGCTTTACCATCAAATAAGTGCTTCCCCAGTGTGTCGTTTGATCCAAAATGGCTTATTTTCCTGCACGTCTTTTCAAAATGGCATCTTTTTTAGGGGCCCTGGCTGCAACAGTTGCTTGCCTCAATTTGCCAATTAAAGTAGCTGCATGACAATCTTTCATTCCATCTCTTATTGCAAGTTGCAGAGTATAAGCAGCACAACGCATATGTTGAATAGTAGTGCGCTTAGATGCTTCTTCAACAATGTTATCCAAAATGTCACTATTTTCTTCGCTTTCACTTTCTCCAATACTTGCAGAACTGTCGTCCTTTACTATCTGTTTATCACTTTCTTCATCTACTTTATTCATTTTCTCAGTTGTGCGCAACATATTAGAAGCATTATCTGTCACAATACATAGAATCTGTTCTTTTTTTAATTTCAAAATCTTCTAGAACATCCTCCACTAACTTCTGAAGATAGTCACTGGTGTGATGTGCCTGGTTGTCCTTTACTCACAAGGTTCGCGTTATTGTTTTATTTTCATCAACAAATCTAACATTAATAGCATAATAATTGACTCTATATAATTGAAAATAAGTGACCTGTGCATGCATCCATTTTTATCAAGACAAAATGTCACTTCAGACCTTTTCGTTGTTCTTCCTTTTTACATTTGGCCTCTTCAATTATTAGTTTCCTTAAACTTTTTCTTTCCAGAGAAACACCAAGTTTCCCAGCCATTTCTCCATTTAGGCCTAAAAAGTCTAGCTGTGAAAAGGATAGTGGTACACTTTACTACCATTTCAATAATGTTGGTTTTGAATTTTTCTGGTGTCATTGTTATAGTAACTTTGTCAGATATAAAGAATATTCTTAGTTGTGCTTAGTTGTCTCCAGAAGATTTCTGAACATTTTTAATCCCAGAAGTAGATATTTTCATTGATATAGCTTTCTCATTCACAACTTCTAACGCTTTAGGATGAAAACGCTGCAAGTGTCTTTTCAAATTTGATGCTCTTGTAGGTGCATTTTTGTTAGACCCACTATAACTGGTAATTTTTGCATCACATTGTTTTTCACCATCATCTTCAAGAATACATTGGCACACGTAATGTTTCCCATCACTTGATAATGTAAAGTGCTCATAAACAGCAGACTTTATCGTGTTTGATGAGAGACTTTTTGCCAATGTGAATAGGGTCCCACTTTCACTAAAATATAAATATTAAATATGTTATACTAACTAGCACATTCTTTGATTTAAATACAAACATACACATAGTCCTGAACTATTGCAAACATACATACAACACAGCACTATACACACAAATAAGTTAAAGCTCTGCACTAAACTTAGACATAATTTGTCCTATACAGAAAAACATGAACAAATATATATACTATACACACGAAACAGGGCCCTACATTTTACTCAGAAACGTACACACAATATGCACTATACACAAACATTCATACATTCCTGCACCATACACACAAACATTCATACATTCCTGCACCATACACACAAACATTCATACATTCCTGCACCATACACACAAACATACACATAGCATTATGTGTATGTTTGTACATTTCTAGTACATTAGTAGTTAAATGTTCTCAGAGAACTAAGTGCCAACCCTTAGAAAGTAAAGTAACTAATAATATAGAGAAAGGAGATAAAAGCAGAGTTTTTAGCACAAAAACTGTATTTTTTATACAATATGAAATAATGATAAAAAACAAAGACAGGTTCAACATATCCCACAATGCATTCTTGTGGTATAAATAATACAAATTAGGCCTCAAGGGGCACAAAATACAACATAAAATGTGACAGATTTGACACAGATATTATTGTGGTCCACCAGGTGTCAAATTGGCCCTAGGGGGTACTAGACATGCAGCATCTAGCCATACATTTACATTTACTTGCTATACAGGTTTAAAACCATAAATTCATGTTGATTGTTGTACCTGACGCATTTCGCCCTATCAGGTTTCCTCAGGGGTAGTAGTTTGACAACATGTGTTTGGCAACTGTGGTACCACAGATGAAATTGCCAATCATCCTTATTTTGTATTATTTTGTATTTAACATTACTTCATTATTTCTGGTTTTTCATTGCCTATGTAATGTTCTACTGCTGCTCTAACTCCTTCTGTGCATGTTCAGACAACCTGGACATGGACGGCATGCCGCTGTGTCTAGTTTTAATAGAAATAACTACCATGGATTCTGTCAATATGTCCAGGCTGTAGGATTGGACACAGTAACCCTTCTTGATGCCACCTGCTGTTCTCCACAATATTTTGCCATGCACATTTGTTTTCATGCTCTCTTCACTCATTACACCTCCAGAAAGGCCATGTTATACAAAATGTTATTGTTCAATCTTTATAAAACTTTCTGTTGCTTGTTCATTTATTTCCTTTTGTCCTTTGTCATCTAAGAAGGTAGCCTGTCACTGAAAAAACAATACAAATGTTGCGTTCTATCTTGCTCTCTACAGCAGCCAAACACAATTTTTTCCCCTTAATAAAAACGTCTTTCTCTATTTTTCACTTATGTGGCATATGTCAGCTTTGGTCCTACAGAGGATTCCTAGAGGAGGCGTTTTCTCTATCTCACAATTCACTGACCTCTCCAGTGACAATTTAAACTGGCGACTGTATATTATACTGGAGACTCTGCCACCGGTCCCAAAGCTTGCATACAGCTCTATTACATTGTTTAGACACTTTACTTTTTAGTAGATCTGCTTTTATTTTCTGCTGTTTTAATACCACCGGAAAGGGCTTTAGGACTGAAAACAAGATTGTATATAAGCCTGCATTCAGACCCAGGAGGTAAAAAATCATCCATTATGACTCACAGTATGGAGTTTTAGTTACTTTGTGACAAATATAGAACTTTCCTAAGTGTGTATAAAAGGGAAGACCCTGTAACCACAATGAGTCTTAAATGGAACACTGGTCTAAAAACTGGCAATGGTCCCTGGAGCCAATTTAGACTCCTTTCATATATGGATAGTGGAAACCCACACAGTTATCCACTCCCACATGCGTAGCGAATGGATTTGTGTCCAAGAGGTGAAAACTGCAATGCAGATAAACACGTTTGCAGATGCATTGCATATGTGGCTGCAATGTGGTTCTTCCATGAAAGGAGGAAATGCCACCATGCAGCCAACATTTTCTTGTTACTTTCTGAAACCATGCTGCGATCCACTGCAACTGTGAGCATGAAATGGTGTTGAATCATTGGGTGGGACCACAACTGAGACTGTGACAGAATGCTGCAGTCAACTGCAGCTCTAAAATGGCCCCCTAACAATTCTCCAGTCCCTCTCAGTATGCAAACATTCACGGGGTAACATGCATTATTTTGTGCATGTTACATTAAGACAGCTAACTTATATAATATAAAAATCTATAAAGTGTGCACTTTTTTATTATAATTTATTTTTCAAAGAAGGATACTTCAGTGGTGTGCCTCTTTAAATCGGTCGGTATTTATCTATTGAACCAGAAAATATGCATTGGTGAACGCATCTCCACTTTAATACTTTTAAATAATGAAAGCCACTTTCCTTACATGTAAGGGAGCAATCTGGCAATCTAAAAGCGCTAATAGCCATTGTGCGTCTTACCTTCCTCCCTGAAATAACTGCAGTGGCTTTTTAGCTAATTTTATCCTTAATAAATAAAACATGCAAATGTTCCCAAAGTGAGAAAACACACTAAGAAAAAGCCTGGAAAAAAAAGCCTCAGCTGTAAAAAATTCCAAAAAAAGTTCCCGTTTGAGCTCTTTTCCCCTGTGGGATTAGCATTTGCATGACTCCTGAAGGGAATGTTGCATGAACTCAGGTTGTAAGCCACCAGCCAAATTCAGAAGAGGCTCATGCAAATCCTCAGGGCACCCGGCTGTGTGAAGAAAGAAAACGCCAAAGGTTGTTAATGCAGAGTTCAGAAAGTGCTGGGATTCTGGAATAAAAGTATTTGCCCCAGTTTACAAACTCCCAGAGCATCATACTTGAGAGAAAAGGCAGCTCATCTTGCAGAGTTTGAAGCAGATCAGAAAGTGATGTACTCAGAAAATGGCACAAACCTGAAAAAATATTTTTAAAGTAAAATTACGCGTAAATTTATAAACATTCACCAGCGCATTTGCCTGTGACTTCTCACCATAGCTGCTTTGAATGTTTTTACAGTGAGCTGCAGGAGTTTTAATCCTGAATTTGGAATTATTTGGAGCTCCCCAAGGTGTTGAAAATGTTACTGTATTATTTATACCAAAATAAGAATGCAAAATAGATTGTGTTAAAAAACATAAATATTTACACAAATAATATATATATATAGATATATATATATATATATATATATACACTTTATTAGTATATATAACATAAAGTATATATATATATATATATATATATATATATACTTTATTAGGTACACCTAATAAACTGCTTGTTAACACAAACATTAAAGCATGGGTATTGCCTTTCCTCAAATTAGTATGTCTATATATCCTGTGGCCTGTGTACCCCTTAATATGTCAAAGAATAATAAATACAAAAAAGAGGAAAGAGGGGTTTTATATTCAGCTTAATCTTTATATATAGTTAAAAAATTTAGGGGTGGGAAGAACCAGTAAGAACCACCAATAAGAGATGTACAGAATTAAACCAAATAGTGGGGGTCAAAGTTGAACAAGATTCAAAAAATAATAAAGAGGTGAGAATATGAACAACAATACAATATTTAACATCCAATAAACATAAAATAGGTATGTCAAAAAATCTTATTGTAACAACATAAATGTGATCCCTTTAAATAAAAAATGTCATACATTCACGTGAAGGCCAAAATATGAAGAATATAAAGGAGTCAAAAAAAAAAAAAAAAGGAGTTACATACCAAATGAAATGTGTTTGGGGTATCCTGTCAGAGTGCATTCGAAAAGAACAACTGATAGGAAATGAATGACCTGAAAATGTTTGGGGTAGATGTTTACGTGTAAATATAAGTAGGTTCGAAATAAGTACAACATTATATTGGTAAATAGTTACCATGAGGTGGCCAGTCTGTATGTATACATAAATTTACTGAAATAGAGTAATGTAAACTATCATGGAATAGTTTCCATAGAATAGTCAGAATTACCTTATATGAATGAATAGATACCTTTAGATACATTGTGTATACATGTTGTATTCATGTGGTTTCATCATTACGGTATATATGTGAATGTATATGTATCACTTTGACAAAGTAAAAGTATGTATTCAGGTATTAATCATGGATTACTTTCCTTTTTGGTTTTAATATAGAGTTTAAAACAACTACTATTTTTACCACTACTTCTCTCTGATCCTAACACAGAGCTCAAAACAACGGCTACTACTACACCACAATATCTCTCCATTAGGATTTTTATCTCTCCATCATCCATAAAGTAAGTCTTTTGCTTACACCTGATATCATACTGGTTTCTTAACTCCTATAATTTAATTTATGTTTTTGACCATTAACTAACATATTTCATGTTCTACTTCTTGTCCTTTTCAAAAACTACTACAATAACCCAAACCTATCTTGAGTACTATACACTATTATGTATTCATAACATGTCACTATTCAGTATTGTAACTCGTTAATTGTTTCTTTACATACAATCATTGTTACAATATATGAATATGCAATATCTTGATGTGTATTCTCATTATCATTATTTTGTATACCAGTAAACAAGTAAGAGTCTCTAAAAAGCCCCTGAAGAAGCCACAAAGTGAAACGCGTCGGGTAAAAGGGACGACCGTCCTAAATTCTACACTATTTATTTGAACTTTGTGTTGTCTACAATAGTATAAATGTTACTTGCTTTATGTATTTGGTAACTTTCAGAAGTAAAAACCTTTATATAAATAAATAACTCTCTCTCTCTCTCTCTCTCTCTATATATATATATATATATATATATATATATCCTAAATGCTGTAAAATTACTGTGACACTGGCACCTGGTATTTAGTTTGAACTTTATTGGAGAATCTGAGCTTTTTTAATCTCTCATGAATCTCTAATTTATCTCATCTCTCATTAATCTCTCAAAACATTGTATAGTTTTTAAAGTGATAGGGAGGGTCAGATGGCCTACCAGTCCAAATGAAAGTTTGAATAGAGTTGAATAGCCAAAAAGCTATAAAGTGGCCTGGGTATAAAAGAGAAAAGATGGTACTTTATGGATGTCAAAAATATATATTAGTATAGGTAGGTGTATAGATATATATCAGCTAAACAAAGAAAGGTTTATGTGACTTACCAAGGTAAGGGCTAACAGACATAACTCCATATGGGAGACCTGAATGAGAACGGATAAGGGTTTTAAAAAACATATTAGGGTCATATTAAAGATAAAATAGTCAAACAAGTGAGTTGGAAGTAAAAGAGCAATCCTTTAAAAAATTGAAAAAAATTAAAAGATATAATCAATCCAAGCCTGCCTAAAAGTTTGATAAATATTAGGTATTTATTGTTCAACTAAGTGCTAGTCCTGGGACAATTCAAATTTATATAATTTTTTCCAGCTAAATATTACTATATTGATATTAATATTAGTAGCTAATGTTTCCAAATTTGAATCAGGAACTTACATGGTTGAAAAAATACAAATTTGCATTAAACACTTACCAAATGTAGGAGAGTTATGAAGGGCTCATTTAAGTTACAGCCCGGATGCTGCTAACAGTTCATAAAAATAGTTACCCTGTAAAGCCCTCCTAAAATCCACATGTGTAGTTAGTGCTAATGTGCCAGAAAACGGGGGCACTGCGCATATGCAGACAGGAGATTGATGGAGGGGTCCTGCCCAAACTCCTACCTTCTGCTGCATGACAAAGTGCTCCAGATTCCCCCGAACAACCAGCAAGGTCCGAGAGTACAGTGTCTGCAGGCAATGGTCCACAGACATATGGGTGAGACAGTGCTTGGAAGCGGATCCTGTGTAAGCCGGGTCTGCCTGTTTGGCTAAGTGTGCTGATCCATTGGGGCTAAGGAGAAAGAAATGTGTATAAACCTTGGATACATGGAGATGGTTCCATATTGTACCATACTGTTGAAACTGTGTAAGAGCGATATAGGTAAACCTAAAAGAATGGAACAATTGTGTGTTAGCCTAGAGCAGTGGTCCCCAACCTGTGGTCTGTGGACAACTAGTGGTCTGCAAGAAAATTTTGGTGGTCCGCAGCTCTGCCCAGTGCACCCCCCAGTGGGGTCAGGAGAAGGACCATGCTTGGGAGGCGCACCGACTAGAGCAGCGGACTATGACTCCCATATGCATTGCAGGCTCAGGGTGGTTGGTGGGTTGTGACTCTGAACACAATCTGCCTACTCTCCTATCACAGGCCCAGACCCCCAATGGGAGAGTGGGCGGGTTCTGGCATCATGACGTGACTCTGGGAGAAGTTTCTCCTCCATTGAGTGACACACGGCTCCATGCGCATGAGCAGTCCTGAGTCCTTAAATTTAGTGGTCTGTGACGTCCAAAAGATTGGGCACCACTGGCCTAGAGACATTGGACTAATATGTTCTACAGAAATAAACATATATATAAAAAAGTAGAAAATATATTTAAAGATGATTGTACAAATACACTACCGATATTGTCACTATTGTGGGATATTAGCATTACATGGAAATTCTTGTAGGCAAATCATAATAATAATGTGAGTACAATACATTTTGAGATCATATTAGTATACAGAAGAACAAACACTACTCTGTTTTAAATTTACAAAATATACAAATCATTGCTAGCAGATCATGATCATGTAAATTAAAATTGATTGTCAACACAAACATCTTATTACCCAATACCAAGGTGGCAGATCAATGCATTTAGACATGTAGACATTGTTAAGACAACTTGTTGAATTTCAAACTGACCATTAGGATAGGGAAGAAAAATGATTTAAGTGATTATAAACATGGCATGATTGGTGGTGCCATGCGGGCTGTTTAGTTTTTCAAAAACTGCTGATCTGGTGGGATTTTCATGCACAACCATCTGCAGGGTTTACAGGGATTCATCAGAAAAGGGAAAATTATCAAAATAAAGAAAAATATCAAGTAAGTGGTAGTTCTCTGAATATAAAAGGCATTGTTAATGCCACAAGTCCGAGGTGAATGGCCAGACTTATTCAAGCTGATTGAAAAAAGAACAGAAATTCAATCAATCGTTACAACCAAGTGTAATGTGAACTGTTTTGCCATTCCACTGAATGTAAGTTTAGCAGACTTCTGTAGGCAATAAACACCAAAGCAGCAGAATAGTAAACTTTAGCAAGGAGGGGATTTTTCAGCTCACAGAACTACCTCTCACACATTGGGCCTGATTATTATTATTATTATTATTATTATTATTATTATTATTAATTAACAAACAGGATGTATATAGCGCCAACATATTACGCAGGGCTCTACATTAAATATGGGCCTGATATATTGGAACTTTCCCAGGCTGGAGAAGATACAATTTCATCAGTGAAGCTGGGTGACTAAGCAAAACTGGAATGGATTTCTTCAAAGAATTTTGTTATTTAATGGCAAATGTTGTAAATCCTGGACCAGATCCATTCCAGGTTTGCTGGATCACCCCAATTCATTGATGAAACTGTATCTTCCCCAGCATTGGAGAGCTTTAATAAATCAGGACCACTGTATTAGCACACAAATAAATTTGAGATGAAATGACAGGACAGGACAGAAAGCAAATAACTGAAAAGGGAGGACAAGGACAGTATGTATGATAAGTAATGGGCTAGATAATTTAGTTCTTTAGACAATAAATGAAAGGAACTTTAGAAATTACCTGTATCTTCTATTGCTTGTAAAATTTACATTTGTGCATGACATTGTGACTAATCCCTTCTAGTACAGGATATAATTATTACCATAATTACCTATGTTTGACATTACAGTTCTACGGAAGCTGCAGTGTGCTTTTACTTTATCTATCCACAGTATCTATCTGAGATGTTTTAAGAAAGAACTAACTGATCAGATAATATTTAGAGATTTGAGAAATCTTACAAAGTTTTGCTTACAGCAGAGTTCTTCTTTAAGTCAACACAAGCTTTCTAATCTGGGAGAAGTGACTTCATCTACATACTGGATTTGAAAATCTGTTCATTTAGGTCATTCCGCTTCATGCATATTCATATATATCACATTAACAACACCTGTAGGTTTCCATCTAGTGGAGAACAAATGCATCAAACCTGCCTGTTTATCACATTGAAAGCTTTGTTAAAAAGAATCATAGACATAACACAGCAGTTGCCAAATCTGACTTTTTTTTTTATACTGACCTCATGACTCTGGATCCGACCCAATAGTGCTGGCCAATGAATTGAAGAATGAGTTGGGAAACAAACCTAGCAGCAATGTTACATTTTGACACTCTGTACACTCCGCATACATACTTTACTTTGGATTTTTAGTATCGAAACAATCCATTTAAAATATATTCTGTATACTGTTGTCCCATGTCTTATGTACAAACTGTTATTATTAATACACAGTATCACAGTATTTATATAGCGCCATCATATTACGCAGCGCTGTACAAAGTCTATTGTCATGTCACTAACTGTCCCTCACAATCTGACGTCACTACTATAGTCATATGTCATTAATGTAGTCTAAGGTCAATTTAGGGGAAAGCCATTTAACTGCATGTTTTGGGATGTGGGAGGAAACCCACGCAGACATGGGGAGAACCTGCAAACTCCATGCAGATTGTGTCCTGGCTGGGATTCAAACCTAGGACCTAGCGCTGCAAAGGCCGGAGTGCTAACCTCTGAGCCACTGTGCTAACCCCTGAGCTACTGTGCTGCCCACATAATACACAATTAAACAACCCAAAGTATTGACCCTAAAGATCCATTCTCTGGATTGTTGTGCCTAAATTTATTTATACCATATAGCTGAAGTATTTCCTCTGTCTCTTTTTCCGATCGTATTAATTACGTCAGTGTACCTTACTGTGATTGCACAATGAATTCACCATATCATTTTGCCAAAACAATATAATATGGCTAACTTAAAACATCCTTCAATTTGTATCCAAGCGCACAATTTTCTTGCAATACAAACAGAGTGACTACGGATTAGAGCTACTGTCAGGTTTTACTGCAGACGGAGGCTCCATAAGGAGAGATCATTTCCCTTCCTGCTTGATACAAAAGTGAAAAAATCGCCCTAACAGCAACACACGCAGAAATAAAAAAATGCTTCTTTAAGTCAGGTATGAAAATGTTAGAACTACTCTCAGCTTTTTTTTGTTGTCTATTAAATTATTACTGATTTTCCTCCAATTTCCTCTCTGTTAAAGGTTGTCACAGGAACAGGAAGTGAGGGTAAATCTCTCTAATAGAGCCCATCGCAGAGGACCAAGAAATAATACCTATCAGGGGTTACACCTTTTTCTCATTCTATCCAAAAAAGTTTTGGGAATAGATATACTGTACTTTAAATACCAGACCATTTTCAATGTCTGATTTTTTCAAGGTAGCGAATCACAGCCTTTGCCACATCTTACCAAGGAATCAGACATTGGACCTGATTTATTAAAGCTCTCCAAAACTTGAGAGGATACACTTTCATTGGTAAATCTGGATAGTCCAGCCAACCTGGAATGAATTTCTTAAAAGTAATTTGCTATTTGTTAGCAAATATTTTTGGTCTTGGACCAGATCCATTCCAGGTTTTCTGGATCAGCCAGGTTCACTGATGAAAGTGTATTCTTGGAAAAAGTTTGTAATTTGTGCAATAAGGGGTATGCTAGGGCTGCCCAACCCCAATCCCTGAAAGTCATAATCTGTACTTATTTTTAGTATTTCTCTAAGAGACAGAAGTATATTTTGTAAGGTATGGTTTACAAAGAGTTCAGAAAATCTCTGTTTATCCTCTGTTTAAAGCCTGGCCTGTATGTACCCCTCTAGCAGGTGTATAGTGGGACAGGCATGCATGGGAATGCAGTGACCTCACTTTTTTCGGGACCCCCATATAGCGCTCGCCATGGATAGCCTTCACTAATACTACGCCTGCTCTTCTTTTTTTTAAAGCTACACCGCTGCCCTCTAGGACTGAAGATGGACTTCCCTGGGCTAGACAAATAAATAAGCATAGAACAGAATTAGAGAGGGGATGGAGCTGAACACAGGAGCTCTAGAATGGAAATGTCCCCCTGCAAATTTTCCTTAGGGTCATTTCAAATATGCGGTGAGCTGCAGCATTCTGGTATATGGGACCAAACAGGGTCAATTTAGCTGTACAACCAGTAGCGCCAAATAGCATGGTTTTAAATTGCACATCTGAACCCTTGCAGAGTCTCTATCTGCCCTATATATATATAAAAAATAACATATGTAAGTGAAAAGGTGTGGCATGTAGTGTCAAAGATTGTGCTAATACACAGCACTGCTGACAACTGACGATCTTTGATATGTTTAATTTACAGAATGTGTCACAGTCATTTATCATTTTTCACTCATACATTTAAATAAAGCATATATCTAACTGCAACCAATTCCTAACCTGGTGTCTACAACCAGCAAAAATAAATGCGGAAGGCTCAGGAAAAAGGAAGAGGGAAACTATAAAAAGAAGTATTTTCTTTACCTTCAGCTGGTTCTCTCACCTGCTTCCCTTCCTCCCCTCCATTCTTTACAGCACTTTTATTTGAATGCTAATTACAATTCTTCATTTGTCAGATTAAAGGCCAATTTATTATGTTGCTGGAAGCTGGAGCATTCAGTATATACTGGAAGGAAAAGATTTGTTGAGTTTGGAGACAAAGGGCCTGATTTAATATAGCTCTCCAAGGCTGGAGAGGATACATTTTCATCAGTGAAAATGGGTGATCCTGCAAACCTGGAATGCATTTCATCAATGTAATTTGCTATTTGCTAGCAAATTTTTCGAATCATGGAACAGATCCATTCCAGATTTGCTCGATCACCCAGCTTCACGAATCAAAAAAAGTGTATCCTCTCCAGCCTTAGAGAACTTTAATAAAATAGGCCCAAAGAGGATCACTGCAGCAGAACTGCCACCTCAGTCTAAGTGATGGTCCAATTTTTAACCTTACTGATTGCATGGTGGCACTTTATTGGGTGTTTTAAGCAATAAATTATCATTGTCACATGTGAAAAAATAAAGGTTGTCAATATAATAATATGTACATCTCCCAAAATTTACCAGAGACGTTACAAGGGATATGATAGTGCCACTATGCCTGGGTGTTCTTATATGAGTGTGGTTAAAATGGTTATAGTCAAATCATATTTTACCATAGGTTTTAGCATGGGAATGCAACTGCTTTATGCTCCTTTTCTGGGTTTCTGCTGACCATCATTTAACCCACATCCTTTGAGCCCATGGCATCATTACAGATTGATGTAGAGAATAGTGCAACATCCATTTATGATGCTACTTTCTATGGTACCTGTCCCCCACCAAAGGCGAATGAAGATGACTGGAAACATTGATTTTATTAACTCAAATTCATTAACAAAATATCCCAGTAAAATAAACAAAAAACCAATTACCACCCAGTCAAATCTGTCAATAATCTTTATTAGGTATGGGAGATTTTTTGGAGGGTTTATGTACAGGAACATGGAGTTCAGCCAGCCCTATTATCAGCAACAGCTGCCTCAATTTAAACCCATATGGCAGTGGTACACAACTTCTTTTTCCTCAATTCCCTGCATCTATCTATCTATCTATCTAGAGAATCAAACTTGCTCCTCAATTACATTGTGGGACTGCAGCGGAGCAAAGTATATAGTACAATCTTGCTGACCTCCTCTACTAATCACCCCCCATTTAGATCATGTCCCTTCTTCACTATCAAGCTAACCTCAGAATCTATTTTACAATGCCCATAAATCACTTTGGATGTCTGCCAGACTTTGTTTTCAATATTTTCTTTGGACCACTGGAAAAAGTCCCTACCATAAAACATACCAACGGCTTTGCTTCCTTTGTTGTAGCCGACTTCTCTTTTTGCCATTTTTTATCCTGTGACTGTCAAGCTGATCCAATGGCTTCAATGCTTTCTCAATTGCTGGTTTGTAACAAGAGCAGTAAACATGGACAGTCAACTAGAGTATACATTAGGCTTAGTCTACACGGACTGTTTCCCCAACGAGCTATCCTACACCAGGACGTTTCCTTAAGGCACGCAATGTTTAAAAAATTAAAACGTGGGGTTAATGCTGAAAAACGCCAAAAAAACACGTTTTTCCATGTTTATAAGCACTTGAAACGTAACCGCTTTAAAAACATGGGAAAACAAGGCAACCTTTAAAATGCTAATAAAAGTGCATAACATATATAAAAAATGCAAATAAACTCAGTAGGAACGTTTACATGTGTTTTAAAAAAAATGTTTGTGTAGACCCAGCCTTATTTAGGGTAATTTCTGAATAAAATGGGAATAAGACAGATATGGGAATATGACAGAAGCGTGTTATTAAAGAAAATGCTGGAATTAAAAGGAACACAAAGCCAGAAACAGTACATAGACACTTAAACAAGATCATCACACCCAGTTATGATTCTCTTTCAGGTGTGCCACTATTTCTTTAATGAAAAAACTTTCAGTGCTACATTATATGTAAATTATCCGTTTATGTAAATGCATTTCATGGAATAAACCTATTTTTCCCTCAAGGGTAGTTAATAATATGCCAAGAAAATGAAGGATGGAATTACAGGTCCTTTATGCTAGTTACATTGATGCACAATCTAACTCCATCAATTGTAATAATATTAAAATGCATAAACCTGTGAATTTATGAAGTCCGGATATTTACATGGATTTTTTTACATTAATTTATGTCTTTCCTCCTTGTAATCTATATTCAGGTTCTATTAGATCCCCAGCACAAACTGATGGTGATCTTATTCCATTACAGATGAAAATACAAAGTGCACCCAGCTGTGCTGTAAGACGAGGGCTCCACCTGCTGGGAGAAGTGGGGATGGCAGAGCAGGCTGCGAGCATCAGTGAACCAAGGAAAATTAGAGAAATTGGTAGTTTAAATGTGGGGGATTATGCGCAAAAATGTACCTTTCCTTCACCATTTTTCTACTTGAAGTGAGACCTCGGGCAGATTAGAAGTCTGAGTAGCAAAAAAGAGATGATTGATTCTCTTGCCATTATCACAGCTTCTGTACACTTAAAGCTTTGCTGTACATCCCGGCACAGAATGCGGATACAGTGCTCTGGTCCAGGCAAACCCAATAGGCTGAAAATCACAGCAACACTGAGCCCTCCCCCTTATTATTTCCACATCAGCCTGCTAGAGCTTATTATTAAGGTGTAACTTGCAGCAAGTTTAAAACAATGCCATCAGCTCCATTTATAAACTAATTAAAAATGATGACATGTTTTAAAATACTGTGCACATATCAGTGCATAATGTAGTGCATTGCAGCACTGTTCTTTGCTGAGATGCTTCCATTGCCCTGAGTGATGTATGGAGGTCTTATCTTACCTTAAATTACAGTTAAGAGTCTGCATTTAGTATGTGAACTATATAGGGGCAGCACAGTGGCCTTTGCAGCACTAAGTCTCAGGTTTGAATCTCAGCCAGGACACTATCTGCATGGAGTTTTTGCAGGTTCTCCCCATGTCTGTGTGGGTTTCTTCCTGGTACTTCCAGGTTTCCTCTCACATGTAGGGTAATTGGCTTCCCCTATAATTGGCCTTAGACTACATTAATGACATAAGATTATAGTAGGCACATTAGATTGTGCGCTCCTTTGAGGGACAGCTAGTGATATGACTATAGACTTTGTAAAACGCTGAGTAATATGTAGGGGCTATATAAATACTGTATAAGAATAATATGAAGGCACTTGTACAATATCATCACATAATAAGAGGTTTGTGTTATCTAAATTCAATGGCAACCTTACAGCCTCTGCAGATAATAAATATCACTGGGTATTGTTGGCTCCCTATTCTCTTTCCATACATACCCTTGCAAAAGCTTATCCCCCTGTAACAACCTCATCTACAGTCTTCCAAAGGTCACAGCAGCCCTTGTGCTGCCTGTGTTTGTGTTATACAATTTTCACATAAGCTACATACATTACACACATGCAAAAATTGTTGTTGGAAAGGATCTTTCACGATCCTTTCCAACGACTAAGGACTGCACGATGCATGAATGAGTGCTTTACATACAGCACCGTTCTGCTCTATGGAAAGGGGAGGGGGAGAATGACGGAGCGGCACCCTGCTGTGCTCTTACCCCTTCACTTCCATTACGATCATTTGTCGTCCATCATCCGTGGAACTGGCAGGACGGTCATTCGGACAATGGATGACAGGCGCTGTACACATGCCATATTCTCGTTCGATATCGGCCCTGAGCCGATTATCGAACAAGAACCATTGGATGTGTGTACGTAGTCATAGTGTAGGGGGTATGTGGCATGCAGTATACTGCTAGGCAGGATTTCCCTATTTAGCACATAGATCTGCAGGGGTTTAGAGGTACAACAAATATCTTACTGTACATCTCTCTACATGAGACTGTTACTGAAATTCCCAGCTGCATCAGTGTCTAGGAAAAGCTTGAGAGCAAAATTTACTATTCAGAGTACTCTCCTGTAGATACCCTATGGATTGGAGTTTGGGTGCTTCAAAAGACAAGTGTTTATGTAATGTCCAACCAGTGCAATATAAAAGAGGTTATTGTCACGATCATGAGCCTGGTCCTTCTGAAAGAGTTGAGACCACTCTATCTTCATGTGACTGTGATTTGTGATTGTCCTGGTTTGTGGTTATTTTCCAGGGGTAATTCCAATTGAATTTGGTATTGGTCCCAAAAATGTTGGCAAAACTGGGGTTTCTCAAAGTGCAGACCCTCCTTTCCCTAATCCTTGATCCTAAAGGCCAAACCCACTAGACCTTGAACATAGCAATTACCTAATCTAAACTAAAATAAAAATCTGATACTTTATTTGACAGTGAATAGAACCCTTTTCTGCATACTTGTTTCATACTGATAAGAAACCACTACATCTCACTAAGTCCCAACAGCACCAGTGCCAAAAGCTGTGTAAAGTGATCCCACAGTACTAAAACTGTCTATTTATAAATATTTGTAACAGAGATCGCCTAATTTTAATCTTTTCTTTATTGAGCTACACTAGAAACTGCAGGTAAAAAGCAGGAACACAAACTTCAACCCTCTCACCTCCTGATTGGTTCCTGGCTTCCAAAAGGACTAAAGGAGCATTGTTTCTGAATGAGAGCACACCTAATGGATACTGATGTGATGTTTTCTTTTGTTGTTTTCTGTGAAATAATCTGAAATATTCACTGTCATCAATAAAGTGGGAGACATGGGAGACAAGGGAGCATAGTGAAAGGCAACCATGACTGGGCAGACAGGGAGTAGACAGGATAGGGTTAATAAGTTAGTTTTGAAATTTAGAGTGGGCTGGGTTTAGGGAGTTGAGGTGAGGGAGGGGTCAAGATTTTAAAAGGTCAGGAAGAGGAAGCGGCGAGGTCATTATATTAGAAAGAGTACAGGAGAAAGTTTTAAAAAAAGATGCACAGATAGTAAAAAGTTACCTTACAAGTATGGCAGACATGAAAGCATTGCTGGCAAGGCCACAGGAGGCAGTGTCTGCAGCATTGCGGGGGTGGCTTCGGCCCCCAGACAGCCACAAAGGTCCTCTGGTGCGTCTGAGTCCTGAGCCCCCCCTGGGTTTGAGACCGTTTTAGGAGCCCTGCAATGGACCCTCCAGCTACTTCTGTGCAGCTACAGCCTGCTGCTGCAGAGGAAGGGCCCAAAAGGAATCCTAGGACAGGTCTAGGGATGGCCGGCCTTCCTCCCTCCAAGGGAGTGAGTGCAGGCATTTTGGCAGCCGCGGAGCTCTTCAGCCTGTCTAGAGATCCCACGGGCTGGGTGGGCGTGAGACCCAGCAGGCGCACCATGGTGTGAGGCTGCTGGTCCCTGCCAATATGGCGGCCAGGTGGTGCTGGAACAATGCATTGTTCTGTTATGAAGCACACCCAGTATACGACGGCTTGGCATGGCTTCACATGCCAAAGCAGTGCAGTCAACAAATCACTGGGATCACAAAGATCGGCCTTTGGATGAAACTGATGGCACTGGCTAGAGTAGCAAGTCCCTCTTTTTTTTTGGGGGGGGGGGGGTTGGCCCAGCTAGCTTTGGGTCCTCAGCCCTCTGTAAAAAAGGTATATGCTGGCAGTTTAATGAGGGAGTTTGCAGTTTCGGCAGGGCGTGTTGTTTTTGACTCAAGTGTCCAGGGTGCGGCGAGGCCAATGACATCACCAGATGTTTCAGGCAAGGGAAGGTCTGGCTTAGAGACTTCACTGAAGAAAAGGCTGATGGTAGAAAGGATGGTCCCCTTTCTATATAAGTATCAGGACAGGGCGGCGGCGCGGCTGTTGGAACTGGGTTTTAGAATTGCTTGCTCATTGGGGGCCCCACCCCTCCCGGGTGAGAAGGAAAATCTGTGCTGGCCCAGTCAGAGGTAGGGATGGCAAATTGAATAAGGAGGTAGAGTTGGGGCAGATGGGTGGCCCGTTCACAGAAACCCCATGTAGAGGGGTTGGTGGTGTCCCCGTTGGCACTGGTCCCCAAGAAGGAGCCTAATAAGTTCAGGCTCATCCATCACCTATCTTAACCTTTGGGGGGATCAGTGAATGCAGCCATCGACCCAGAGCTGTGCTCCATGTCCTACACTTCTTTTGACTGCACACTGAAGTGGGTACTAGGATATAGGTTCGGCGCTTTGCTGGCAAAGGCTGATATTGAGACGGCTTTCCGGTTGTTGCTGGTGCACCCTGACAGCCAACGCGTCCTCAGCTGTATGTGACAAGGGGCTTTTTTGTGGATAGGTGTTTTCACATGGGATGTTCCTTGTCTTGCAGACCTTTTATAATGTTCAATGTTGTATGTAGAATCATGCCAATGGGTCTCATTTTTTCAGTCTCATTTTTTCGAGAAGACTGGCTGTGGCCACCATATAGGAGTGCAGTGTCTGACGCATTTCATTCAACTAAATAAAAAGTTTAAAGTGGATCTGGCACTGTGGCAGAAATTTTCTGGAAGGGTACAATGGTCGGTCAGTCTGGATGGAAGGGCCATTTGTGAGCGCCGAGTTGGAGCAGGCCAATAAAAAGATTTTATATCTTTATATTATGGGAGTGGTCCAGTCGATGAAGTCATTCACAGCCACATCCACATCAGTGATTAAGTTGATGAGGTAGCTAGTATTAGGTTGATTGCGTTTGAATATTGAGGTTAGTGCAATGCATATACCTGGGGTGGACAATAACATTGGGGATGCATTGTCTTGCTTTCAGTGGGATTGATTTTGTTGTTTGGCACCAAGAGTGGATCAGCAAGGAGTCATTTGCCTGCCAAAGCAGTGCAAGATCGCATTGAACTCCTTGTGAGTATGATCAAGCAGTCTGTGAGTCAGTTGATGTGGGCAGCATATTGAGCTCTTTGGGCAGAGTGGTTCAAATTTTGTACAAAACATGGGAGCGGGGAGGAGACAGAAGACAATCGGACGAGTTTGTTGTTAAATTTTTTTTTACTTTTTTTTGCACATGATTTGGGAGTGCAGCCAGTTAATTTATGTTTATATTATTATTATTAAACAGGATTTATATAGCGCCAACATATTACACAGCGCTGTACATTAAATAGGGATTGCAAATGACAGACTAATACAGACAGTGATACAGGAGGAGATTATTGGTATTTTGTTAACAATTTGTTGTTATGGTATTAATGTGTAAAACAGTATTTGATAAGATTGTTGTAATAAAAGGCCTTCAGACCATTTACCAAATTGATGGTGTTTTTATTGGTTGGGGAGTGGTTAAAGATGGGAAGGGGAGTTAGTTGATTGGTTAGGGTTTAGAGAATCTGTTTTGCCACAGTCATGTATGCATATCAGGTCACATCTGCCACATGTGGTATATATTTAGGTATTTTATAATTTTTTTTTCCAAAACTACATCTTGATCCAGCTCCAGATGTGACTCAAGTGTCTCTTTTTTCCTCATCAATATATTAGTAGGGTAAAAATTCTACATTCCGTTCCAAGTGGAGATAAGAGGGTCACTGAGGATCAAAGTGATACAAACAAAATGCAATTTCAGACTGTAAAATCGTTGCCAAGGGTGAGACGGGTGAGAAGCTGGAAAGGATTAGAGTAGAGTGAGAGATGCAAAGAAATAATTAAAATGAAATGAATCTTCCTGCAGCCCCAGAGGAGTCCTTCATTACCAGATGGGTGCTCATTAACAAGATATAATTGGAAACAAGTCCACTGATAAAGAAGACTAAATCCCCATTTATTCAGATAAAGCACACTGCTTGTTTACTAAGGTTTGTGTTACTAAAATGAGCAGGATGTCTTAAAATATTCAAATTCAGTAATGTTATTATGGTGGGGAAATATTGACATGGTACATACACAATTCACTAAAAGAAATTCACAGCTGGAATGTCGACAGAGGCATATTAGTCCCTATAGGTACACTGTGGGTAGCTGCATGGAACAGTATCCTCGGGGCCAATAAGCAGATATGGACAACCCTGAGTACCCTCACTATAAATGTGCCTGTGTACAACACATACTTGTTACTAAATATTTATTTAGACTTCCATAAGAGTCTATATTAATGTCACTGTTAACTCACTACTACTTGTGTACTTGTGTAAATGTGCTCACGCAATTTATATGTATTTTCATAGGCACAACATATATTACGCAGCATTTCACATAGTCCATAGTCATGCCATTAACTATGAGAATCTTATAATCTAATGTGCCTACCATAGTTATATGTCTCTAGCATAATCCAAGGCCAGTTTTTAGGAAGAAGATAATTACCATACCAATATGTTTTTGGTTGTGGGATTAAAACAGCATTCTCAGGGCAAACTCATATAACTAAAAAGAGAGCATAAAAAAGTAATGGCCTAGATTTAAGTGTAGTACATGCAAGCTAAAAGTGCTAACCACTGAGTAATTGTGCTGCCCACTTGTATCAGTAATACCTATTAAGTACACATGGGCAAGTCTAGTCCCCTATATTTCTTGCCCTGTTTAAAAAATATGCATTTATAAAATACACAAAAATATTTCACCATCAAAATGCTAAAGGCTATGTGTGATCATAAAGAAGTACGTGCAATAAGGCTAATATTTTGCTTATATCCAAAGGCCTAAATATCAATACTCTGTGTATCAAGGTTGGCTGATGTTGGTTTACCATGAAAGGTCATGTCTTGGGAATGAGTATAACAGAGTTGCTGTTATATAATGTTTACCTCTTCCCACCTGGAGGACTTCCGAGTGTGTACCTGCAGGCCAGCAAAGACTCAAGCTCAACGAGGACTTCTCTATATTTATACTTGTATTTAAATCCTTTACAAGAGGCATGACATGTTTTAGAGCATTTACAGCTACTTTTGACATGTATATTTATTGCCAATTCAGAAATCATTTTTGCCGCCTGGCCTAAATGTTGTATAAAGAAATCTTTATTGTGTCTATTTTTTGAGCCTTTTGAATCCAAAAATACATGTCAGAAAGCATTTAGGCACAGGCAAAGCATTTAAGCACAGGCAAACCTATCTCTTCCTGCCTGATTTGAACACCAAAATGGCATCCACTTATTATGTAGTCCAACAGAGCCACCAACACCAATGCAGTGCTCCCGTTACAGGCAATTGTTCCCGTTATAGGCATTTATGGCTGTTCACAACAGGGGTTGTATATAAAAACCTGATGTAAAAATATGGATAGTTGGTAATCCAACTAGCACTACTCCTTTAGTGAACCAATAGGGTGAAGTCCCATAGCAATTAAACATTTGAATACCAATAACCATAATACAACCCGTAATTAGGGACTAGAGTTTCCATTATACCTGTATTGGTCTAGGAGGGGTCTACTTTGTAAACAGAACCTTATGTTTCATGGGTCCTGATAAAGATACTGTATATAAGGCATAAATCAGAACTACCATGTGATCTAAAGTGGATCACATGCTAAAGAGGAGGAGCAGAATTTAGATGGAGCAGCTAATTGGAGTGCAAAGTAAACTGGTCATATACCCAACCAATCAAGTTGGTTCCCTGTGCCTACTGGGAGATTTCTTATCAACCATTGTTGCAGTGTCAACTGTAATCATTTCTCATCAGGAAATGGAGAGGGTAAATCTCCCCAACAGGGACACAAGTGGCTATAAAAACCCAAAACCCTTACTCTATAGAAAACTATAGACAAAAAAACGTTAATTCCTGTACACTTTCCACACTGTAATAAGCCTAGAAAAGTGAGACCCCTTAGATCTACTTTATCGTATTTCTAGGGTAATTATTTGCAAATAAACTAAAACATGACCATGAATGCATTTCTCAGCTTGATCTTCCCTGAGAATGCTTTTTTTCTGTATTAAGATTTAGAACTTCATGTTCTTTCATTACAGACATGTTATTTTGATTGCAAAGCTTTTTCTGTCATGATGAGGGTAGAGGGCACACCAAATACCACATACTGAGAGCAGTTCATCAAAGTTTAGGACTAATTAAATTCTATTCAAGAGTTTTAGTTTTATCACTAGCAAAAAAGCAGGTGGAAAACAAAAAAGTGAGCAAGTCACACCAGCAAATACTGAAATAATTAGGATTCTAAGGTAACACCTAACCCCTAATGAACTGTCCAAGACACCAAACGGAAATCAAAAATGCCCTTCAACTGGTATCATGCAAATGCTAATGATTTTTTTTCCTCATATCAATGACATTTTTATTGAATCATTTTAAGGGAAAACATAAAGCAAATATACCAAAGCCAGTAATTATATAGCAACCAATTACGCAGCTCAACAAAAAAAAATGTTTTCACTTGCCAAGGATATTTTAATATATTTAGTGTATTTCCGGTCTGCTGAATCCAGAAATGACATCAGTTTTATTGAATTGGCTCTACTTCTTGTGATACAGGAATCGGAAAAGACGATTTTACTAACAAATTTTAACACAGCATATTTTTATCAATCTTTATTTACACCAATGTTTTACATTTTATTTATTTAATGTGGCAATATTTTCATGAAACTTTCATTTGAGTTCTTCAAGAAGTTGTTTAAATGACCCTAATGTGTTTTGCTATATTTGTGGTGAATATTCTAAGAAAAAACATTACGGAATTTGTGAAACAAGCATATCTTGCATATTTTGGTAATAAACGGGGAGACTAAGATAAGTATTGGGCTTCCCATATGCTATGCAAACCTTGTGTAGAGTGTCTGCGTCACTGGAAAATTGAAAAACTAAAAAGTTTGAAATTTGGTGTACCTATGATATGGCAAGAGCCCCAAAATTTTGATTGTTATTTTTGTGCTGTGAATGTAAAAGGTTTCAATCATTATAAGAAAAACAACTGGGAGTACCCTGATTTGGAATCAGCAAGAAAACCTGTGCCGCATGGTGCTGATGTTCCCATACCAGTGTTCAGTACACTCCCTGATATTCCTGTATCCAACATGGAGGATATACAGGGTTTGGAGGGTAATCCAGGAGTTAGCAGTGGAAGTGAATATGAAGGAAGTGTTTCATCAAACCAGCAGTTCTCCCAAGAAGAGTTCAATTATTTAAAACGTGACCTAAGTCTGTCAAAACAAGCATCTGAACTTCCAGCATCCAGGCTAAAAGAAAAGAACTGTGTGAGACCGGAAGGTAAATAACAGTTTATAAGACAAGAGAGGTGACACTCATACCATATTTCAGTGAAGATGGAAACTTTGTGTACTGTTGTAACATCCCCAGACTACTAGTCCATATGGGAGTACCAGAATACTGAGCAGAAGACTGGCGGCTTTTCATAGACAGTTCCACTGGAAGTTTAAAATCTGTTTTACTGCATAATGACAACTGCTATGCATCGATTCCAATTGGTCACTCAACAAAACATAAAGAAGAATATGAAAATATCAAAATGGTCTTACCATTTAAAAATGGTGAACTTCCTACTTGGACAGCAAAGTGGTTACACAGAGTACCCATGTTTCATCTGCTTTTGGGATAATAGAGCAAAGCAGGATCACCAGAAAAAAAGTGAGATGGCCTCAAAGGGAAAACATGAAAAAAGGTGCAGTGGACATAATTAACGAGGCAAGGGTGGCCAAAGAAAAAAAAATTCTTCCTCCACTACACATAAAGTTGTAATTAATGAGGCAATTTGTTAAGAGCTCTGAACAAGGACGGTGATTGCTTCAAATACATTTGTAGATTCTTCCCTGGATTGAGTACTGAAAAATTAAAAGCAGAAATCTTTGATAGACCCCAGATTCGGAAACTAATACATGATTCAAATCTCACAAGGTATATGACTGATACTGAAGCTTCTGCCTGGCACAGCTATGTCATGGTTGTCAAGAACCTCTTGTGTACCCATAAAGCACAAAATTATGAGCAACTGGTACAAAACTTGCTCTTAAACTTTAAAAATTTGGGTGCTACTATGAGCATATAGGTACACTATCTCCATTGCCATTTGCAAAAATGTCCAGAAAACCTTGGCGATTTCAGTGAGGAACAAGGGGAGAGGTTCTATCAAGATATAAAGGTGATCGAAGAAAAGTATCAGGACAAATAGGATAGACACATGATGGCAGACTACTGCTGGAGCCTTCAACATGATTGTCCTGATCATCAGCATAAAAGGAAATAATTCAAAAGGAGTTTTTCAATTACTTCTTTGTGATTAGTTCTGTAAATATACTGAATATAGAACATATTGACATTAAGTATTTCAAAAATGTATTTGGTATACGTAGGCATATCTAGTTTAATTTTGATTAATATGCATGTTTCATTAGTTTTCTATGAGGTTAGTATTGAGGTCATTATTTCAAAAACTAAAGCCAATCTAGCAAAACCAATACAATATTTGGAATCTGTGCATTAAACATATCCTAAAATTACTTTAATCTGTTTGGCAAGAAAATGTTTGTGTTATATTTCTCCAGAATTGCCACCAGCTCTATAGTCATTTAGATTTTGTACATGCAAATAAATAAATCCAAAGAGGCATTTAGATCTTATCATTTGCTAAAAGACAATGCAAAGCAGAGAACTAAATAAAAAGTGTATAATTGCTGTATATTTGTTACACTCTGAATAAGGATTTTAGCTTATTATCTCTATTTATACTGTTATTATCACTCCATTTATTATCCTGGGTTAAGGGAGGATTGGTAGTCAAGGGGAAATTTACCACTAACTAGATTTGTTGGACAGTCAGCCCATTGTTAAGATACTTACCATTTACACATGACATGATCATGTCATTTATACATGACATGATCTCAATCCCCGGTCATTGGTAATATATAGCTACCTGCTCCACATTCAGATTTGAGATTACAATAGGGGGAAGGATTCCAGAGCCAACTTTGTTTCAGACTCTAAAATGCAATATAACAGAACGAGGAGACTTGCAAAATGAATGGTACAGTGTTATTAAATATTCCCCAAATCAGGATACTAAGAGCGAGAGAACTAAAAACTAAACACTAAGAACTAAAACACATATATACACACAGATATTACCAGGTATTTTATTGCATTTTACAGAAACTATTATTTTTGTAGGTGTTCTTCTTTAATGATAACCCCTGCACTGGTAAGGTTTTTTCATAAATATGCATAGATGCTGCTTTATATAAATGTGCCCCATTTTCCTTTTATTGGGCATTCCTATGTATCGATTTATTCTTCAAGTGAATTAATATTTTCCATAATTGTTTGTCCTTTCCTGACTTTGCAGGGCTCTTTGTGTATGTGACAGTTACATTTATCATCAGGTTAGAGGCCAGCACTGAATGATGCTATTGTTGTGATGTAATCCATTTTTTAAGTACTCTTCTGATTTCCTCCTGGGTGACCCGTATCAGAGCATCCAAAGGTTGAATACTTTACATCAATTACTTTGCAGCAGCTAAAATTGCTGTATGTATTGTTGTTAACCTTTTTAACAAGCATATCACTTAGGAATGTACTATTTTCATATGCCATTCATGTAATTATTGTGATAGGGTGCTTTGGAACTGAAAGACCTTAAACGTGTGACCAATACACGCACACATGTAAAACTAAGAGAAAATAGCCGATAAATATCAATTAGCACTTTTATTTTTCCCAGAAATGTCACAGATTTAGTGGTTAGAATATAAAAAATATAACCTGGATTAGGAGATTTTAGTTTGTAAATGCTTGCACTCTAAACTCACCATTGCTGCGTGCTTCTGTCCATTGCTCTTAATGTTGTAATTTTAGGGCAGAACAAATGACAAACCAATAAATAGGCACCAAAACCCCGGAGCACCAGGTAGCTGACAGCCTATGAATTCATTATCACCGCAAAAATAAGCATAATCAAACAAAATTAAAAAAGGACACACAGCACGAGATGAAAAAAACATCAGTAGAAAGCAAACAGTACAAAGTCCTATGGAAGCAACTGTGCGTGCTCAGCAAAACAGCAAAAATGGATCTCAGGAACGCGATCCTCACAGTAAAGAAACACCACCTGGTTGGGGCAAGACCATTAGTTTTCCTAAAGACATTGACATCTCTTTCAACCAGACACTGCCACTTTTGAGGTCCAACCCAAATCAAAATATGTTGCTACCAAATAGGTATGCTAAAGCCACTTGCAAAATTATTTCCCCAACAAAGCAAAATACAAACATAGGGGTATTGAGGGATAAGCAGGCATAAGAGAAAACAGTAAAATATGTGAAGTAGTACATTGAGCAATTCAATAGTACAGTATTCAATCTGACTATTGACTGAGTCAATTAGACAATCCCATAGATACAATAGTCATGAAAAAGATCACTGAGTCGCAAGCGTACCACAGTGGTGCCCGTCGTATGCTTTTCAGGGGTAGTTGTACAAGGGTAGTACACTGGGAAGGTGTGAATAAATAGTAAAATCAAGGAGACAGATTGAACAGGGTTTTTTTGGCACAATGTGTTTATTTTCTTTGTAAAGTAAACATAGTGAAACATTACATGTAAAAGGGGCCACTAGACAACCTAGTGGTCAACCATAATAATAGTTGAATACAATACAGAAGATTACAAGGTCAAATTGGCCCACAATATTTACTTGTGGTCCAACGTGGGGCACTAAGGGCACTAGACATAAAGCAACTCATCAGTCATAAACATTTACTTGCCATACAGATTATTTAACCATGGCGTCATGTTGCTAGTAGTACCCGACACGTTTCGTCAAATATGGCTTCCTCAGGGGTGTTATTTTGACAACATGTATTGGTTGCTTGCATGAGTTGTATCTAAATCAGTGAAAAATGTCTTGCTTGACTATATATATATATATGTATATATGTGTGTGTGTGTGTGTGTACAACAATTAATTATATTGGTTAGTGATTTAAAATCAATACAAGTTTGAATCAAATACCGGTTATTAAAAAACTTCGGCACTTACTTGATCGTGTAAGGTAGTGTCTTATGTTTCTTGTGCAAAGTCGGGGGGGGGGGGTGTGATGCCTCCCAGGGATGTTTGCAGTAAGATGCAGATAAGCTCTTCTCTAAAGTATGAACACTCTTGAAGCAGGTTTGCTAAGACCCTAATGGCAAATTAGGGATCTGAGAATAAATATATGGTGTAAGTTTGTATTTAATTTAATAACGTAGAAGTATTTACAAGAAATACTAAAGTGTCATTACCTTGTGTTATATAAAGCTGTGAGTAATGTAGCTGGGTTCAAGCAAAATTGAAGATGTGTAGAGCAGAAGGGAAATCCAAGGAACGCCACTCCTTTATAGGACGCCGTCCCCAGGACCTCCCCCCGCTCCACGTGCAGGCAGGCTCTGTCTGGGGAAAGCCCAGAGGCCAGTTAGTTAACTGGAGGCACCCAGACTGCTTCTAGGTGCCCCCATTCCCGCAAGTCGGGTAAGGGAGGGGAAGACAAGCCACAACCCCTCCACTAGGGGACAAAGTAACAAGAAACTCTTGTTAGACCCCTTCATACAATCTAGCTACTGTCATATCTCCCTTCTCCCTTATGTCTCCAAACTTCTTAAGCATCCTGTCTACAAAAGACTCACCGATTACCTGAGCACCACTTCTCTCCTTGACCCTCTCAAGTCTGGCTTTCAAGCTGCCCATTCCACCAAAACAGCCCTCACTAGTGGCCAATGACTTCATCAGAGCTAAGTCTCAAAGCAACTTTTCCCTCCATCTTCTCATTGATCATTCCTCCGCTTTTAAAACTGTTGATCCCTTCCCCCCCTTCTATTACAAATCATGCTCTCTATTGGTATCAGTGACACTGCTCTCTCTTGGTTCGCTTCCTATCTATCTGACCGCTCCTTTCTAGTTTCTTTCAATCATAATTCCTCCTCTCCAGACCTTGGATCAGTTCACTTTTCTCTGTACACCTCCTCTCTCGTTAGTCTTATATCCTCCTTTGGCTTACAGTACCATCTGTATGCTGATGACACTCAAATATATCTGTTTACCCCTGATTTGTCTCCCTCAGTCCTGGATAAGGTTCCATGCTGCCTGTCACACAAAGCCTGTGCTTTGCCTTTAAATCCCCTCACAGTTCTTTTCCCACTTACCTTTCTGACCTGGTAAAAAAAAAAATACTCCCCTAGCCGCCCTCTCTTCACTCCTCCGATGACCTACTACTGACTTTCTCACTCATACCCTCATCACACGCACGGTGAAAACTTCTAGAGCTGCCCCAACTCTCTGGAATAGTCTTCCTTGTCCTTTTCGACTTGCTCCTACTTTCTGCTTATTTAAAAGAGCACTTATAACCCATTTTTTCAAACTTACCTACCCCTCTTCTTCTGTCTTTTGAAACCCTCACTACGTCCCACCACTGCATATCTCCCCTCCTATTGTGTGCTCTTTGGGGCAAGGTCTTCTCCTCATGTGTCACTTTCTGCATTTGTCTGTCATTTGCAACCCCTATTTAATGTACAGGGCTGCGTAATATGTTGGTGCTATATAAATATATAGTACTTGGTTCTCTAATATCCAATCGCATTGTTTACAAAACTGCATTTAAAGGTGCCCCAGGGTTTGGTGGTAGGGTGAGGGTTGTAATAGCTTCACACCAGGGCCTCTTTGAGGGAGCCAGATTTTACATATGTAATTTGTGGCTTGTGTCCAGTATAGGTCTTGATGGTCAGATCTGTAGTGAGAATCCCCCAATGTTTAGTTAATATGTTCTGTACCAGTTGATGATGTTAATTAAATCTAGTGATTTATGAATTTTGTGCTCCTTAGTAGATGTTTTGGGTTTGGGAATCAAACTTCCCTTTCCAGGGTACAAACTCTTTGGTATGTTCTTTTCAAAGGTTTTTTTTACTATATCCTCTAAGTTTTAGTTTTTCACTTAGTGCTTTGACTTTCTCAGTAGTATAATTCTATTTAAGCCTGAGCATCTGGCTATAGGGAATACTGTTGACCAGTGGTTTGGGGTAAGCTCTCTGGCCATCTAAAATAGTATTGCTGCTGTCTGTTTCCTATACAAAGATGTATGGATTATCATGAGGGCCACAATAGTATTTTGGTCCAGTAGGGGATGAATTCTGGGTTTGAAAAGAGTTGTTTCTCCCAAACTCTCAAATAAAAAATTGGAAAGGATGGGGCACATTGAGATGATGAAATTTTTGTATGCAGGTAGTGAAGGATCACTATTGTCAAGTGTTTTGGCCAGGACTTCGAACCCTTTATTATGATTTATGCTACTATATACTATATATACTCTATATTTCATTAAAAGCTCTCCTGGGTAAGGATACGATGATCAGACCACAGTTTTAGTGTTTCTTTTCTATTACCATTTTAGCAAATGACAAATAAATTCTGAGCCTAATTTAAAATTATAGCTAGTGTGCAAAGAATAAAAGAAGAAACATGGATTGACAGAGATCTATAGAGAACCACTAGGGGATGAACAATACAACATGTGATAAAAAATGGCTCGGGTGTGAGCCATTTTTTAATGTTTAAATAAAAGAATAATTCCAGCCTGTTCCTTTGTCCTACTTTACAAAACTTAGACGAATCAAATCATTAACTGCTGCTGGCAGACTTAACTTCCTAATGGCCTAATTTGAGATTTTCTAGCTAATAATTTTTTGGTTCCCCCAGCAGGAAATGAAATGTTTATGCAAAGATCATTCTGTAATAAGCAGCCAGTGAACACACAAACGTAGTTCAGATCTCTCAAAAAGACGTAGGACCTGTCCAGACCAGATAAACATAATTAAAGCAGTAAGTAGATGACATTTCATGCATGTAAGAGCTGTAATTGCACGTGGAATATTTCACACCTGTGTATAAGGAGGAGAAGGATTTGGCTTTAGGGAATGTACTCAAGGACTTGTCTGAAATAATAGGCATCGGGATACTGAATTTCATTTACTTCACTAAATTTCATTTACTTCATTAACTTCACTTCACTTCTGCAAAAAAAAAAAAAGTTTGTTATGGTATGGAGACTGATAAGTATAATGTCAGGCTCCTATTCATTTCAAAGGGTTGCAAATCCTTTGCGCCTGGCAGACAGTATGCCAAAAATTGTGCCTGGGCCTAGCCACTGGGAGCTATTATAGATAGATAGATATAGAATTATATATTAGTGATAAAATGATGGCAATCTCATGCAGACCAAGAAAGAATTTTAATAATTCAAATTCTTCTCCCGCAAATTTTGACATTTAAAGATAAGGAAGACCTCCTTAAGATCATATGTACCCTAAATCTCCCGCCAATTGATCTACCTTAATGATCTCAAGCTTAGTCGGGACTAAAATAATTTATGCATACTTCTTTCCTTACTTCCCTGGACGGAGGATTTCTTTGGTCATCATGAGGTGCACTAGAAAATTGGTTGGACACTTCAAGGTTGACACCCTTAGGGGCCTGATGCATGTTACCCAGCTAGGCAAGACCTACCTGTTTCACAATGGAACATTTGGGACTATGCTATATGAAACCTTCACCATATCCTTTTTTTACAGGGCTAAGCCCTAAATGATATCTCTGTTATTCAGGGGGTTCTATATGTTTATTTGCTGCCTAAATATAGTGTACTGTTGGATTATATATATGTACTAGTTCAATCAAGATGAGGTTACACTGTTGTTTTTCCATAAGGATGTCACAAGCACTTTTTATAGAGGCACTTATATATGTCTAAGGTTATAATCAGTCATAAAGCCTTTTTATATTTGTTACTCTCTTTGGTTCATTGCCCTCCATTCCCCCAGGTAGGGCTCTTACTTCGGTAAGATTTTTGTTTGGACTTATTCCCAAGTCCCTTGTACGTTTAGTGCAAGTGCGGGTCTCTGTAATACTCCCTTTTTTCTTTTTTCTTCTCCCTTATTCCTTATTTTTTGTATTTTTCAGAACTCCTTTTCCTGACCTTAGTGAGAGGTCTCATCCCCTCCCTCTTACCCTTACATTTGAAACAGCCTTGTAGACACAGTATCAATGGCACCATTGAAATTATGCACATATTATGTACAGGGCCTTAATACCCCTAATAAACGATCCCAAATCCTATACCATCATCACAAACAAAAAGTGCAAATTAGTATGCTTCAAGAGATGCACAGATAATGTTCCAACTATGCAGAATAGATATTTTTCCCCTTGGTATCAGAGCACATTTATGGAGTCAAAATCTAGGTGTATCCATCGGAATCCATTAGTCATTACCGCATGTTCTATTAGCACAACAATCAGATCCTAATGGTAGATTCATATTTCTGAAACTTCTGATTGAAGGGAGGAAATATACCATGGGTAATATTTATCTGCCTAACCAGGACCCCATTACTTGTGGTCCTCAAATAATTTGCAACCTTATGCATTTTCAAGAGGGTGTAGTGATATTGGGTGGAGACTTTAATTTTGTTTTTGACCCAGTATTGGACTCCTCATCGAAAACCACAACTATTCCCATGCAAAGCTAAGTTCATGAAATTACTCCAGCACTTGGAGAATGGAGAACGACTCACCCAGATGAGAAATATTACTCTTACTATTCACCAGCGCATGATTTTGTACCATAGACTGGATGCCCAAAATCTGCTAACAATGCCACATCTGGCGACTATTTGACTATTTGAAATTTCCTGTGGTTGGATCATGCGCCTGTCTTTCTATTGTCAGACATCTCCCCTACCGGTAAGTCCAGAAATAGTTTGAAATTGAATGATAACCTTCTAAAGGATCCGACATGTTTAATTGATGTAACCAAAACTTTTAAGGATTTCTTGGAAATTTATGAAGCTGATTTGACACCTATGCCATTCCGATGGGAAGCATTTAAATGTGTTTTAAGAGATCAGTTCATCAAACATGCTTCTCAGTTAAAAAAAGAAAAAGCAGCAACTGTTAAGCAGCTACATGAATTTATTTCGCAATTAGAAACCAAACACAAATAAAACCCTGACCCAGATAGGTTAATTGTCTTGTCCCAACACCGCCAACAGTTGAGGACAATATTTTTAATAATTAATTATTATTTTTTCCCTCGTCTCTCCAGATTACTACATGCATTTATTTGGGGGGGGGGGGGGCATGTATAAATAAACAAATTCTCTCTAGGAGAAAATCATAAGGTGGACTGGCTATCCCTGACCCTAAATCATATTATATGGAGCAATATTACATAGAGTGATAGATTGGGTAAAAATAAGGAGGAAAAACTGTGGATGGCTCTAGATGAGGCTTTGACTTCTTGTGATCCATCTACTTTACCCTGTCATCACTTACCCCACCTACAGTACATACGGCGCTTTCTCTATGGTATTCCTTACTTAAACGGAATCTTTTATCCTCCAGACCAGGTTCCTTAATGACCCTCTTTAATAACCCTGAATTTCCCCCAGCCTATAATGTAGTTCAATTCTTATCCTGGAATAAACAAGACCACCCTATAAGAGAAACATTTTACAAAATGGAAAGATACCCTCATTAAGGGAACTTCAGATCCCCCATAAAATATATGGCTCTGCATGGTTGGCATATAATCAAATACGGGCATATAGTCTGACTTTGCACCTGATTTCTTCAATTCTTAGAACGCCCTCAGAATTTGAGCTGCTTATTTTACAAAAAGAATGAGTGACACATGGGGTGGCATATATATATCAACTTTTAATAAAGGTTTTGAAACCAGGTTTACCACATTTTATTAAATACTGTGGGAGAGACATAGACATTTCACTGGATCAGGAACAAATCTCTAAAGCATTTACCTTGACTCAAAGGATATCCAGATCCAGTAAAGACCGACAAAGGTCTTAAAGGATCCTTAGTAGATGGTACAGATGCCGAATAGACATACAGATTTGATCAGACATATTCGTCTACATATTGGAGATGTGAACATGCACAAGGATCTATGCTCCATAATTGGGTCCTACCGTCTGTATTTTCTGGCAGAAAATATTTGACCTTTATAACAGAATTACAGACTCTAATATACATCATCACCCTACTATTACCCTGTTGCATATTCTGCCCGGGTCCTTTAAAAGTTTCAAGAAGGAACTGTTGCCATTTTTTATCACAGCTGGACAGCAGATAATTGCTAGGCATTCGGGTACTTCTGGATCCTCTTCAATCGCAGAGTGGGTATGTGAAATTAATGACATTGAAGCTATGGAATCCCAGATAGCATGGAAAGAAATTAGAGAAGCTGCAAATACCTCAAGGGACATATGGGTTCATTATAAAGATTCTAAGGTGCTCTGCTCATTCCTATCTTAAGGTTCCTATAAAGATATCATATAAGGGCTTCCCTTGGTGATAGAATTCCTTTTCTGAATATGTTGGAAACATGGATAATGAAACAGATACTATTAGATGTATACTAAACATGGCTCAGATCAATGCACTTTGATATCAGTGAATAGAAGATATGTGTGTAGAACATAAAGGAAATATGATGGTCTCTATGCTGTTTTCTGTAAATATTAGTTTTCTTTTTTGGGTATTCTGCATTTGTACCTAGATTAATTCAATGTGCATTTGGCTGCATATTTGTTATATTAAGTGGTAATTAACCCCCCCCCCCCCCGCCATTCCCTCCCCGCCCCCCCTTTTTCTTTTTCTGTATCCCTCCCTATGTTTATTATGCAAAAATCAATAAAAAATGATTATACATAAAAGAAACCCCTACAGAGGAAGACATGACTATTTAAAGCTTTCCTTCTGAAAATGTGGGTTCCATGGCTGTTATGCTGTCAGTTCTTAAAAAGTCCTGTAGCCGTGCATTGGAGGAGGTTATGAACGAGTCATTAGAAAGGTCATTGGAGGAAAAGATAGGGTGACTAAGGATGTATTGTGTATCATGTTATATGTTATTTTATATTTCATACTGTGGAAGATTGTCATCAAATGCACTCATTTGAGGTATTTGAGACTTTAGTGGCACTTTGTCCACTTTTATTCATAAACTACAACACACAACAAATCCCATGGTTTTCCTTCACAGGGCATCAGTGGCCTTAAGTCATGACAAAATATAAACACAAAATTCTGCCCCCTGGTTCTCTATCGGTCCCACAGACCTAAACTTTGGAAGACATCCTGGGCTCTCCCAACATACAGACTACATAGCCTTCTCACCTGAACCACCTGGCCTCAGGCTGCATTTTCCCCCAGTTTTAATGACTTGCTTTTTTTTTTTTTTTTGGGCCAAGTGCCCCAGAGTCATCCTGCTATTATCTATATCTGGTCTGGAAAAAAGATTAAAAGTGTCTGGGTCACCCATTCCGTCCAGGACACTCTGGGTCTGGATACCAAATAAAGAGCAGTATAAAGCTACGTACACACTTCCAATTATTATCGTTGGAAAACGAACGACGAACGATCCTGCACGATATCTACGAACGATCGTATA
Source organism: Pyxicephalus adspersus (assembly GCF_032062135.1). Classification (NCBI taxonomy): domain Eukaryota; kingdom Metazoa; phylum Chordata; class Amphibia; order Anura; family Pyxicephalidae; genus Pyxicephalus; species Pyxicephalus adspersus. Next base: position 47,700,670 of record NC_092871.1, read on the forward strand.
GCACCGATCCTGCACATAGAGATAACGACACGATCGTTCATAGATATTGTACACACAATAGATACGATCGTTTGAGCGATAGAGGAACTATGTGCATGACAGGAAAGTGAACGAACGTTCGTTCATTACGCATGCTCAGACCATGGACGGTCACCGAACGACCGTACACACGAACGATGTTCAACGATCGTCGTCCAATCCGATCCGCCGGTCCGGTCGTTCGTTTCCAACGACTTTCCTCGTTCGTCGGCGTCATTGGTTACTTTTTTACGAACGATTTTTTGCCCAATCGATCGTTCGTCATTCGTTTTGAACGATAAAAATTGGAAGTGTGTACGCACCTTTACTGCAGCACAGCACTTACTTACATTGGAATACATGATGCCAAATATCCCCTGAATTTTGCATTATATATTTCCTTTCTCCACAATACATTACAGTAAACTTTTCACAAACTAAAGTCTAACTTTTTTAGAAAGAAAATACAAAATGTTGCATGTGAATTTTCCCTTTGACCTGTTTACCAGCCAATATCCTGGGAGCCCTAAACATGATTACCTCATTTACACAAACAAACTGAGAATTCCTCCAGCAGTACTAGCACTGCTCACAGTCACCCTCATTGGGGCTGCCACAGGGAGACGCTTCTATGTAGTCAGCAGTTCCTGGCGCAAGATAAATACACCGCAACTTCACCGCAGGTGTGAACCTAGCCTTACACTTGGCCTCTGTTTCTGTAGCAGGTTGGAGTTTTATTACCACCTGGGGAGGGGGAGTGCGAAGTAGGCAAAAAAAAGGCTACAGTGCTATTTGGCCTTTCAATTTTTATGTGATTGATGTCACTATCCCTGTCTGCCAATAAGCGTCGGAGCCAGAAATAACTCCCAGTGGACCTGGGATTTTTTTTAAATGTCTTAATTTTACCACTTTACCATTGGTAATGAAGAAAGCAACTTTCCAGGCTGAAGCTGGGATATGAACAGAGCTTCTTAGGATGAAGGCTGCTTGTTGAAGATCACTTGTTGATGCCATCATGTCCATCATTTAATGTATGCCCAACATATTCAATAAATAGACATAGTGTAAGGAACTTACCTGTCCTGCGAGCCCGCGGCGTCCCTGGGGATCCCAGCCGCAGAGGGAGACGCCGCTGCAGCAGGCAGCATGGCCGAGGCTGCTGCCCTGCTCGCAGCGTGTCTCTCTCTGCAGGCAGAGGGATCCATCATGGCCAAACTACTGTTCGACCAGGCGGCATCCCTTGCATCTCTATGGACGCGATTACAGAAAGTCCTGTTCTCAGCACTCCTTTGAATGTGCAAAGTAGTGCACGTCCCAGGGGTGCTGTGGGAAGAGGTGCGCGCGCTACCATGCGTGCCTCTTGTACCCCCCGAAGGGAGTGGCACTCGGCTGCCTTGCCGCAGGGCGGGACATAGTTAGTTTGAATTCCCTGCAGCCAATCAGTTACTCTCCAATCAAATGGCGCCAGGTGGCGCAAGGTCATTGGTCACTCTGGCCATTTAAGGAGAACCTGTCCTGTACACCATTGCCGGCTTTAAGCCTCTGTGTACACAGTGTGCTTGGATGTGTTCTTTGTGTTGGTTAAGGTTTCTCTAATTGTCATTATATTAGCGACCTGGTCTGATACCTGACTCTTGCCTGAACTCTGCCTGTCCTGACCTCGGATTGTTTGTGACCTCTCTTGCCTGCTGCCTGCCCTGAACTGGGATAGTTCCTGACCTGCCTTTGCCTTACCCTCCTGTACTACGCTTCAGACTTTATTTCTGTAAATACCGGTCTTGTTTTATGACTACAATAAAACTCGATAAAAGGACTTTTGGAGTTGGCTGTGGTTTGTGTGCCCAGACGCATTACACATAGTAACCAAAATCAGGTATATACAGAGAAAAAACAGAAGAAAACAGATTTGTTTTTTTTTTACAAATAGGTTTAAAGATAAGAAAAAAGCACTTCCAATCTCCAATATTCTGCTGTGCTACAAGGGTTTTTTTATTCTGTTGTTGTTACTTTAAACCCAGATCTGCAGCAATAACAGCTCCTGGTGAAGAAATCCATATCTAAGTGAAAAGCAGCAATAAAGATTTACAGCAGTACAAGATGGGGAAATTGTTTACATCTTCAGCAATTATCAAGGATTGTTGTGGGTTGTTAAGAGATCCAAGTCAGCAATCACCTAATTTTATGTTTGTGTTTGCCAACTACAGCGCCACAAATCATAACCTCTCCCTAACGAAGAGAGGAAAGAGAGAGCAATTAACAAATCCGGGTCTCTCCACATGAAACACTGCTTGTTGTTTATCACAAACATTTTGGATAAACAAATTTATTTGATTGTCTTTGCAATTGCTGTTGAGTCGGAGGAAGGCTTCATTAATTGCAACCTGTAGAAGGCACCCGATGCCTTGGCTGGTCTTATATTGCCCCAGGCTACAGCTAAATTCACAAAAACATGACAGAAACAAGCTGATTGGCTGGATTTATCCACTGATTCTCTTCTGCTTTGACCTACCAACAAGCAGTGATGGCAGACCCCCTAGGTGTTTGGCTGAATCATAACACGGACCTGCACCTTTTTCTTTTAACAGAAATTGCAAGGCTCCTGTCATAAATAAAAACAAATACCTTCAAATTTTGCACGATTTCTATATGTAATCTTTTTATCAGAATATTTTTGTGAATGAATAACGTTTATCTGAACAATGAATGTGTCTTTTGGGTAATCTCCTATATCATATGTATAGCTTTGGATAGGATTTTGGTTCTGGATTGATAAGCATTATATGAATTTTACTATGGCTGAATCCAAAGGAAACATAATGCATTGCCCTGCCTGAGGTCAGGTATTTTATAAGGGCAGATAATGGGGGCTTTGGTTTGTGCAAGTCTCCAAATTATAAAAGGTTGGCTTCCAGAAACCATATTAAAATGTGCTTGACTAGGGTAGCTCATACTTTGCCTTTCAGCTCTTTTCCCCCCAACCCATACTTACCACTTAACGCTCCTCCTTGCCAGCCCCACTCAATTAAGTATCCCTATACCTACAATAAGACTCCACACCAAAATGCATTTTAAATTGGCTGGCAAGCAGCCGTTTATTTACATAACATATTCTTTAATAATCTTCTTAAATTAACATAAAATAAATATTTCCACATATTTAATAAATAACCCCCAAACCAATAAATAACATTTAAATAACATTTTAATGACAACCTTAACATTAACCTTTTCTAAACTAACCAACCTATACCTCTCACTTAAACCTTTGTTCGCCAAAACCATTTTACCCAACAACTAGATTGCAGGTCCGGAAGGTAAAGTCCGCCACGCCACCACATTTCCATAATAACCAAAACACCAATCCAACCAGGCCCCATAGCAGCACAGCACCACCTCAGGGGCCTCCACCGTTCCACTTACAAGAGGGGGGGTTACGCCACCACCTTGGGTGCCTTCCCAACCCTGATTAACCCAGAACTCTTACCTTCCACCAAACCTCAACCGCCACAGCATACGGGTGGGACCCCTCACACCCACATGCCCCTCCACACCTGGATTGCTCTCTGTATCCCATCTTGCAAACCCAGACACCACAAATCTATGCCCACATCATTCAAGTGCACACCGTCCAGTCTTAAAAAACGCCCTGTATCCTCCTCAAGCTCTCTATGCCTAACCACCACACCCCCATTTCTAGCCACGAACCTACCTACCTCCTTATTAACCTTAATCCTGGCCTTATTAATACTGACAACAGACCTCGCCCCCCTCCAAACAGACCTCGCCACCATGTCCGACCAGACAAAAACAGTCCCAGGAAATTCTACCTTTAACCGCAAAAAATCCAACCTCACGTCCCTAACCAAGCCTTTCATCGCTCTCTTACCCAGATCATTTCCTCCGGCATGCATCACCACGACGTCCGGCGCTCTATCCAGCGCTGCACATCTTCTAATCTCTGGGACCATCCGGCTCCACAGCATACCCCACACTCCGATCCAACGGATCAACGCTTCTGCCCGTGAAAAACCCAGCTGCTGACCGGCCAGCCGGACGTCCGCTCTCTTTGCACCCCACCAGACGTAGGAGTGCCCGACTATCCACACCAAACAGCTTCTAGAACCTGAAAAACAAACAAATAAAACAACAACTATTCCCTTTCATTGCCCTGCAGCACCCCCTCAACCCTCACCCACGCCCCTCCATAACACCCCCGGTACTATAACCCCCTCACAACAAATGGGGCCTAACATACAAACGAAACCTGTTGGATTCCCACCTCCCTATCTTCTTAATGACCTCCTCCCCCAAGCCCCATCTGGCTGCCTCCGTAGCCGCCCCAATCCTAAAAGAATGAGAAGAAAAAGCTTCCCCATCCATCCCCAACAACCTCAAGCATACCCTAAAGACCGCCACAAATTGGAACCTGGATAAGAAAGCCCCATTCTCGTGAATCAATAAAGGACCTCCCCTAGGACCCCGGACCCGCAGTAACTCCTCCGCTGCCGCCACCGGGCAGAGCATAGACCCCCCCATCCTAAAAACCCTCACCAGCAGACCCTTCCCCCCCCTGGTCAGTCTTAGACCGCCTGATCCACATACTCACCTTCTCCTCTGTACATACCACGTCCTCCACCAAAATACCCCCAGGGCGAGATTTCGTCGGACTAACCAATTCACTGACCCGCATGGCCCCAAAAAATGCTAAACAAAACGCCCCCGTAAACAACACCTGCTCGTATCTGTTAGCACACACAGATTCCAGTTGCCCCACCAGTTGCTGCAGCAACCCAAAGGATGCCAGCTTCCTCCTGTCTGACATCCTAGCACCCCTCCTGTACCCCTTCAACGCTTGCCGCACAATGAAGTCCTTGGTCACGTCCCGCCACCCCTGCCACTTGAACCAAAAGGCCATCCCCGCCATCAATCGATTAATCGCTGCCACCGATACACCTTTCGAAAATTCCCTGGCCAACCAATATAATACCACATGCAATGCGTCACCCTCCTTGTCACCCGACGCCAGGCGCCCTCACAAAGCCTCCCATTCCTTCCACACCGCAGAATAAGCCCCCCAAGTGCCTGCACTCACCGACCGCTGAATCAAACCTCTTATGATCCCAGAGCAATCCCCCACAAATCAACCAGACACGGGTAACCGTAGAGCTCCGCCTCTGGTGCCAACTCGCGAAATCTGTCCCACTGCAAACGAGACAAAGCATCAGCACTAACATTGCAAACCCCTGGAATGTGCCGCGCAAATACAAAAATATTATGTTGCATACATCTGAACACTAAATGCCGCATCAATCTAATTGCAGGCACCGAAGACACCGAAAACTTGTTCACCACCTGCACCACCCCCCAATTGTCACAGTGAAACCTAACTTTTTTGTTAGCCAACTCCCCCCCCCCATAACTCAAGTGCCACAACTTTTGGGAACAATTCCAACACTACCAAGTCCCTCACCAAGCCCCCTGCCACCCAGGATTCCGGCCATACCCCTGCACACCATCGCCCCCCGAAGTTTGCCCCAAAACCTGAAGCTCCCGCTGCCTCAGTGAACAGCTCCAGATCCACCGCCTCCACCGGTCCATGCAACCATAGAGCCCTACCATTGAATGAATCCAAAAACTCCTTCCAAACCCCCAGGTCAGGTCTCATTTCCTTGGACAACCTAACAAAATGGGACGGCGCCTTCACCCCCGCCGTAGTCGCCGCCAAACGCCTGAAGAAAATCCTACCCATCCGAGAAACCCGGCATGCAAAATTAAGCTTCCCCAGCAAGGATTGTACCTCCTGCAAGCGCATCTTACGCCTACAACAAGCCCAATCCACCTCCCCCTGCAGGTCCACCAGCTTCTCACGCAGCAACCGGCTCTCCATGGCCACCGTGTCCAATTCTATACCCAAAAACGTCAACACTGTCCTGGGCCCTTCTGTCTTCCCTTCCACCAATGGAACCCCAAATTTCGCAGCTACATGCTGTAACGTGGCTAACAAGACCCTGCACACCGAACTTCCGGCCGGACCAATCACCAAAAAATCATCCAAATAATGAATGGTCGAATCCACCTCTGCCACGGACTGCACCACCCATTCTAGGAAAGTGCTAAAGTTTTCAAACAACGCGCAGGAAATGGAACAACCCATCGGTAAACAACGATCAACAAAGTACGCCCCCTCCCATTTGCATCCCAGCAGACGCAAGCACTGCGGATGTACTGGCAACAAACGAAATGCAGCCTCAATGTCGGCCTAAGCCAACAGCCCTCCCCGCCCATGTTTCTTTACCAAAAAAAAAAAAAAAAAAAAATCGCTGCATCGATGGAAGCATAGACCACCGAGCAAGCCTCCGGCCGAATCCCATCATTGCCCGATTCCCCCGGCAGAAAAGATAAATGATGTATCAGGCGAAACTTACCCGGCTCCTTCTTGGGCACTATACCCAGCGGTGACACAATCAAATCCTCCAGCGGCGGCTCCCTAAAGGGACCATTCATCCTGCCCAAACTCACCTCTTTAGCCAGTTTTTTCGCCACCACCTCCGCATGCCGCATTAGGAACCCTCCCTATCTCACTCGGAATCCAAAATCCCTCCTCAAACCCTGCCTTCAGCACCCGAGCCGCTTCCCTATCCGGGTACTTACCTAAAAAGGGGCGCATCCTTTCTAGCCTCACCAGCGTCACCCCCTTTTCCACCAGCATCACTGCCCCTCCCCACCCCCGCTTTGAAACATCGCGAGAGCCCATGGGAGCCACCGCACCCGGAACATTCATGCCTAAATCTGCAGCCTCCCCCAAACTTACAACCTCCTTCGTTAAAGAGCCAACAAAGCCCTTTCTTTTTATTGGCCGGCGTCCCAGCTGCCTGCCGAGCGCCGCCCCCCCCCCCCCTGAAAAAAAACTGTGCCCTCCCACCTCCTGCAACCCTCGGACCGGACATCAGCTTCATCCAAAGCCCAATGTCCTTGTGATCCCAGCGCAATGACTGCCTGACTGCCTTCCGTTGTCGGAACTGCTTGTCATAACGCAGCCATGCAATCCTGCCAAACATTCGGTGAGCTTCCCTGATCGTGTCCAAATAACAAAACAACGAAGCGCACAACTCAGGCTGTTTTTTCCCCCAACACACTTGCCAAAATGCTAAACGCCTGCATCCAATTAAACCCCCCCCCCTTCTTTTCAGGCAGCACGAGCACACCTGTCATGCCGCCCCTACGCATATCCCTGCTGCGGGCCTCTCTTTATTTGTGATAGGGAAACAATATAGAGTGCTGTAAAAGTGCATAGAAAATATAACCTCCCCCTCATCCCTTCAGCGGTTCAATCTTTAGGCCCGGCCTAGCCAGGACCTGGGGCTGCAGGGATAACCTGCCTGGTCTCCCCTTGCTTCTTGTAGTCATCCATGGTAAGGGCCCCAAAGAACTCAGTTACCCACACATTTAATTTGTCTCAGGTGCCAATTGTCACAATAGTCCCAACAGCATAACTGCACCACCGTAGTGAATGGTTGCTACCTATCAGGTTTCTTTCCTGAGACAGAAGGTAGATGATGATCACTTCTTGAAGAGAAAAGATTTTAGAATTGTCCAGAATATAGTAAATTGAAACTTATATGCTACATGGACCATCTATACTAAAGAGGAGCTGCAGAAAAAAAAAGTGTAAGGCAGATCTGTTAAAGCAGATGTAAAGCACCTACTAAATGTCATGTAGGTAGAAAAATGTTGTGTGTATTTTCAAATTCAAGTTAAGGGGAAACATAGAACTTTTTTAATTTATTGTTACATCTCCTTTTTGACATGCATAAAGGTGGTAACAGGCAACATGTGTATAACATGTGTAACCCTGAAATAAACTGCATTTATAAACCGTTTTATAAACGGATTTACTTTGAGTTTTCCTGGTGAGTTGAACTGTCTGTGGATTGATGCCAGAGTCAGCAAGTCGTTATACTGTCCATACAGACCGGGTCTAAGGAGGTATGTTTGATTGCATAAAGGGGTGTTTTGAAACAGAACAGTAAAAAACCATCTTGCACTAACTTTCTGTCTACTCTGCATTCTAATTGGGATGTTCTCCAGCTAACACGTCTGTCTGCATTGTGAGTGGGCACATGGCTGCAACATAGAGTCTGAGATCTTCACAGAAATCACACTTAGTAGCTGGAGGATCATATTTCAGTCTGCTGCATTTGTGTTGGATTTAATTCTTCAGAACCAAACAATTCACTGTTTGAGATACTGTATATTCATTAGACTTTTCTAAGTTGCTTGTGGAACTACAAGAACTGCTGATTGTTATATTATCCCTGCTGGAGGAATCTTGTGCTGTGTTTAACATCTACATTGCTCAAAGCACCTGCTTCTCTGTGTAACACCTGTTTGCATACAGATACACCTACACTGTTAACACACACAGCAACATGTCCACGGCATGTCTGTGCATCTACTGGAAGTAAATCCACCACAGTCAAACACTAAGCACCCATCCCAAGATGAAGCTGTTGTACAATAGATAGAGACATGCGCTAGACCTAAACACACTGTTAAACCTTCCTTAAAGCCTAAAGAAAGGTACAAAGCAAACAAAGCAGAAATGTCTAATAATGTATCTGATATGTGGGATATGATTAAGCAATGCATGGATGCTGCTAATGGGACTGGTTTTGATGCAGAACAACTATGTGCAAAGCTAAAAAAGGCCTCTGAATACTATGAATACTCCTCTCTCCTATCAAGTATTAATACAGAGGAGTCTATTCAAAAGCTGAATAGTTTTACTACTCCTAATGAAAAGCGACACATCAGATTTTTAGGAGTCAAGTCACTGTTGGAGGACAAGATATCACAACTGTATGAAGCTATGTCCTGCCACTCTAAAGCTGCATACACACACTTCCAATAATTATCGTTGGAAACGAACAACCGATTGGCCGAAAATCGTTCACAAAAAAGGTCACCAATGACTGACCAACGATATAGACGAACAAGGATTGACGTTGGAAATGAACGACCGTCTAGGCGCATCTGATTGGCCGATGATCGTTCACTACTGGCCGATGAACGTACTCTATTGTGTGTACAGTCGTTAAGTGATTGTGCATGTTTCTGCAATACACTTTCTCTTTTACATGTCACTCTCTGCACCGTTCAAACGATTGTATCTAGCTTTGTACACAATTGGTGGATTTTATTTGAACGAGGGTATTGTTACAGCATGTACAGAATTGTGCACAATACGATCGTTCAAATATAATCGTTGATTGGTCATAACCGTTCGTTTTCTAATGATAATTATTGGAAGTGTGTACATAGCTTTACTCTTCAAGGCACTCTAAGGTATCCTTTAGATCCCGGAGATCCCTCACACAGGTGTCATTAAGGTCATGCTCACAGCATTCATCTTTAAGTAACTCATTGATATTGGCACGTGCAAAGGCGGAAGCCGCAAGAGCACAAGTTTGCCACATAAAGGAAGCAGCTATTAGAGCACACGTCGCAGAGGCACAGGCCCAAGCTCAAGCTGATCGAGGACGTGCACAGGCTATTAAAGCCAAAGCATAAGCTGAGTTGGAAGTCCTTCAGAAGGAAAGGTAAGCGACAGCAGCCGAGTTTTTTTAAGCCACAGAAGAAATCCACCGTCCAATCTCAGAAATATCTGATGACCCAGGGAAGCATACCCTACAATTCATCATAGACCAGAACGACGCTAACGCAGTTGTAGGGGAAGTTTTAGCCCCTGTACACCAGCTTAATGAACATACGCCAGCAGGAGAAGATGCAACTATTAGCTATGCAGATGATCCCAGTGCAGCTGAGATTTCCCTAGCTTTCAAGTCTGTAACAACTTACACGGCAAGTGTACACAGAACTCAGGTGCCACTGCAAACTATTCCACATCAAGCCACTTTAAAACTACCTGAGACCAATCGCCCTCTTTACAATACCCTGACTTTAAGACCACCAGATCTCAAGCCTCCCCCTGGATTGAAACCATTTGTCACTCCATTCTCTCCTCCACGACCAAACTTCAGGTATCGGATTACACCAATACCATCAACAGTCCCCTGTCACAACAGCTCATGAGAGAAAACATACATCAGACCTAAATATATGACCTGCAGAGAACTTATCAGCACTGGCCTTATGAACTTTGATGATTGTCCAGAAAACTATAGAAGTTGGAAATCTACATTCAAGTCAATAGTTCAAGACCTCAGCATTCCACTTATGCAAGAACTTGATTTACTGATCAAATGGCTAGGTCCTCAGTCTTCAAACTATATTAAGAGACTCAAAACTGTTTATATCTATGAACCAGACAAAGGCCTTGATCTTGCATGGGGGAGATTAGAGCAGATTTATGGCCGCCCCGAAGTAATTGAACTTGCCTTTTTTTTTTTTTAAAAGATTACAAGACTTTCTTAGATTATCCAACAAGGATAACCGAGGGTTCCTAGAACTAGGTGATCTTCTCCTTCAGCTTGAAATTACTAAGGGAGACCCACATTTACCAGGTCTCAGCTTTCTTGATACTGCCCATGGAGTAAACCCAGTTGTGGCGAAATTACCCTATAATATACAAGATCAATGGGCAACTGCAGGTTCCAAATACAAAGAGCGTTATCATGTTGCCTTTCCACCGTTTTCCTTTTTTTCAAAGTTCATTGAATACTTAGCCAGAACAAAGAAAAATCCGAGCTTCACCACCATTGAAAAGATCACCTTTGAGCCATGAGACTAGTTTAAGACAGAGAAACCCTAAAGGTTTAGTTTCTGTAAGGAAGACTGGGGTTGCGCCCACTACTACAGTAGCTACTGTCAACACAAAAAATGAAAGCCATAAAGACTCTGACCATCATTGCCTTATTCACAACGCGCATCCACTAAATACTTTGCCAGGAATTGCAAAGCTTCAGTTAAGTGTTCCGAATGCAACAGTGACAAGCATGTATCAGCGCTTCACTCAGGCACCATTAAATGGGACTCAAAGCCCACTAATGGGTACTAACCCTGATCACAGCGGGTAGTCAGCGAGTGCTGACCGACTGGCTGGAGCTGTTACGTAGAAGTGAGAAAAGCTGGAGTAATCAAGACATTTTTTCGACCTTTCGCAGAAGCTGTGTTACTTCTGCCTGCATACTAACAACTTGATTCTTCTACTGTTTAACAGATTGGACATTTTCCAAGCCTGTGTTCAGTTGCTAAATTTAGAAGGATTGACCTGATTTTACGTCATTCCTGTATGGACTTATGTATATATGTTTCTTTGCATGTTTTCTCTTATAAGTCCAGAGGACAGCTGTTTTCATTTTTGGGACTTATTGCATTATTATATGTTATATTGTATAGTGGTGTAAGCCGTGTACCGGGGGCTTTCTAGGATACAGCGAAGTCACAAACAAGGAAAAGCAGCCCACTGACACCAATTTATATAAAACAGGAAGTACTTTACTGCATACTATCACAATAAACAAAATTCCAAACAATAACCCAGTAGTCCTATATTTTATTACAAACATTGAACACATGTGCTGTTTTCTCAATCTCACAGTGGTATCTACCAATACCAGACGGGGAGTGTTCTGCCTCAGCAGTTTGTTGATTTATGTTTTGGTATGATCCTTTGTCTATTGTTATGCTGCAGTTAGACTAGCCCTTTAGCCACTCCCTATTTTTGCCCAATGCTCTGTTTAACTTATACTGCCTCATGGAGTAAGTTAGGCTTCCTCTAAGAATTTGAAGGATATTGTGCGGATATGCTTTTTTTACTTTCAGGAAAGCTCAACACATCTTTGTAACCTGCAACCCTGATATAAACTACATTGATTTACTCTGAATCTTCCTGGTGATTTGAACTGTCTGTGGATTGATGCCAGATTCAGCAAGTCGTCATACTGTTCATACAGACTGGGTCTAAAGAGGCATGTTTAATTGTATAAAGCGGTGTTTTGAAACAGAACAGGCAAATTTAAAGGAGCCAAAGTGAAATATGCCTCTGCAATGTGCATATGAAATTAGAGACTTACAGGAAGGAAATTGTGGGAGATGGAGCACAGCATGGTCAGCCCATCACACAATGTGTTCAGAAAAGGAGCTTTATATCAGTATCACCAGCTGTTATTTGTATGAAATACACTTTCTAAGTAATAAGTGGTAATATTATGGTAAAGCTTATATGAGGTTTTAGTTTTCAGGTACATCTATTTTAGCAAACTATGCATTATGAGTTCTTTGAATTGCAGCATGAGGGTGTATTTTCCTATGTGCCCCAATGGGGTGTGCCCTAATGGCTCTGTACACTCAAAAATCTTTATAAGAACCGGTATCTGTCTGCAACAACTGTTTGTAGCTAGCATTTTCAGGTATTTAGCTACATTATCTTTCCTTTTTTCATTCAGTATTTATTTTCTGCTGCTAGATCTCTTCAGTCTGATGGCCATCATCAATTAACCTATGTGTTCTTAGACCAAGCTGTCAAGGACCTGTCCCACCCTGTTACTGCACAGTAAAAAGAGATGCAACACAGGAATGGACTAACCTCTTCATCACTTTGCTCTTTTTAGCATGCTTCTAATTGGTACATGAATTGATTTGCTCCTTGTGCTGGGTCTACCCTTTTACACACGAGTACAATCACTGCAAGAGGCTGATGCCAAGTCACATTCAGGTACTTACACTGCTTGCATTTAAAAAATAAATGTAATGATACATTAATTATTACGAAGCTGCATTTGTTTGTGTATTTTATTTCTTTCTAGAGTTCAGCCTCAATACAAACATCTATAGCTGTCCAAGAAGATGTCAAATCTATGTTATTTTGAAAATACTAAAAAGTCAATGAAAGAAAAATGGAAAAACTGCCCAGTAAAATCTTTAGCAGCAGTGTGCAGAAGAAGCAGCATCCTCACTGAATTAATTTTTTTATGACATTTATATGACTGTGCTGCTCCAGGCATTGCTCAACAGCTGTCTCAAACATCTCCACATTAGAATAGCTTCGAACTAAGCAGCTGAAGATTAGTAAGAAAAAAATAAACAAAGTTCATGGCAGTACAAAAAACAACGGGAGATTTTTTTAGGCCCATTTAAAATGTGCATATCTCACATTGCAGCACATATTTTACCACAATGCATGTAGGTCTAAACAGGTCTGAAAAATATTAAATCAATTACAAAGGCACATTTATTCATCACTGCATCCTCCAGTTTTAGGTATGTGACAAAGCAGACTTAAAGAGGAACTATACTCAAAACTCAAAAAAAACAAAAACACACTTACCTTTAATTCCACAGGGCAGTGCGATCACTCCGGGGTTGTCCGGCATCTGACCCAGGGCTGGTGCTCCAGGTGCCATCTTCGTCTCTTCTTCAGGGTTCTTTATTCTACATCACCCGACCCAGGTGTGAGATCGGGTGACGTAGGATGAAAAAAAAAATGTGATCTCACTGCACATGCATGAGATCGGCAATTTTTTCTCTTTGAGCAAAAAGGCTCCTTCTGCGCATGCCCGCGATACTCCCGGGATGCCTGACGTCAGGCATCCCAGGAGGCTGTCTCTACCCCTTTGTGTAAAGTGAAAATTCTGAGTTTAAGTACGCTTTAAGTCACAATGGTTGTGTTCCTTTATGAGAAAAGTACCTCCCCACTCTTGTTAGTCACCTACATTTTAGTGATCATCATTATTTAAAATGTTACATCAAAAAAAAAAACTGTACCAAATAAAACCACACTCTTTTCTCCAGGATTTGATTGTTGTTTTTGAAGATGGTATTCTCCAAAACACAACACATAACAATTTATTGACAGATACTGTTTCTGTCCAATACAATCAGGGCCTATATGCTGCTGTTTTGGCTTTCAAACTTAACTACAAGCTGAACTGCACTAAATGCAGCTGGTAAAGAATGATTACAACTGCTCCACTTTAAACAGTATTTCTGTGGTTTCTGTAATTGGAAACACCATGGGAGGGGAGTATTACAAGCTCTCCTAGGTGGGGGGATGTCAAGAGGAGCTGTCATTTTTACACAAGAATCAATAGTCGCTAGACAACGCGCCTTCAAAATTCTCTTCACACATGAATTAAAGACCCTGCCCTTTTCAAAAGCAGACTTGGGAGATGGCGTGATGTTTTTAAGTGCTGCTTGAGTGTCTGCAGAAAAAATTTGTTTCATCTGTGCTGTGTGAAAACATAAAATGTACCATCTATTACGACAGTGAAAGGGCTAAGAAGCAGGCTGGGAATTATGGAAAGGCATGTCGGAGATTAAAAACAAGGATTAGACAGATTTATTTTAGCATTCAATCGCTGCAGTTTTTTAGAGCTGAGCAATTGTTATAAAGAATAGAGAACATATTTATTAAAAGTGGCTAAATCTAGACATATTTGCCATTTTCAGATTTTACTGCATTCGCTGCCACTGACCCTTTAGATTCCAAATAATTGTGTAGCACTCACCCCTGCTTGAGCAGCTGATTTGTCCCAGGTGCTTCCTTGTATATTCAGACCTAGAGCATGCAAGTCAGAGGTGAGGGATGGGGTTAGGGTGTTAAAAGATCTTGAAGAGAAAGTGGCGAGTTCATTAGATAAGAAAAGGTGCATGAGAAAGTTTCCTGCCCGCCCCTTTTTTTTTAGTTTTATATTTGATATATTATGGATGGGATAGCAAGGTAGGGTTAAGCAGTAGTGGTCCTCCAGGGGTGTGTGTTGATTGGTACATAATTGCAGTGGAGTAGGGGACCCATACCCAGAGTTTTGGTTGGAGAAAATATGGTGGTGGTCTGCGGTAAAGGAGGGGTTGCATCGTTCCTGAGCTGGGAGCAATTCATATCAGGTGAAAGCAGACTACAAGTGTAATTAGGGTGCCTTCTAGGTCAAGCAACCAGTACAGTTAGGTTGGGAGTCTAAACTTGGGATTGTGAAATTACTGTGTCACACTTACCTCTTCCTCACTAAAGCGCAGGCATCTCTCTGCTGCCCATGCGGGCAGTTTTGTCTCTGGGCATGCCTCTGCTCCCAAGCCTCTACACCCAGTCCACCTGCCTATCTTAATTATCCCTGGCTATTTAGCTAGCTCAGACACTGCACAGTGTTTATGCAACCTGTCTCCACTAGTGCTGAGCTAGTTCCTGTACACCTGTTGCTTGATTCAGTATGTGTTAGCGCCAGTGTGTTAACCCCTCCCTGTCCAGTCTGTTGTTTCCAGCCTATTTTTTTGTAGTGTTCCTGTGAATATTCCTGTGTCACCTGTGCCTCCTGTTGCTTCCAGTGTCCCCTATGTCACTGGTGTCTATTTCCTGGATGCCTGCCATTTGTCACCTGGCTTGTGACCTGACCTCTCTTGTTTGCTGCCTGCCTTGACCCTGGCTTTCCTTGACAATTCTTCTGCACCGCAACCTGGGGTTAACCAGCAGCGCAACATCCCCACCACTAGAGGCTCTAGAGAAGACCTGGTTGCCACTTAGACTCTGCACCTTGGCCCTTCTCAGGGTTCACACCACTTCTGTGGTTTTATTATTGTTATTTATTGTTAATTTATGTTTACATTATTGGTATTTTGTTATGGTATTTATGTGTGAAACGGTATTTGATAAGATTGTTGTAAAAAAAAGGCCTGTAAGCCATTTAACCAAAATAATATTGGTGTGTTTATTAGTTGGGTAAAGATGGAAAGGGGTGGGTTGGTTAGAGATCTGCAAAATCTGTTTTGCATAGTCATGTGGTATAAAGAATCACAGAGGCTTGTACATCTTTGGAATAGGGGAATTTATTGTAACTGAACTGAGAGGGTTAGGGCAGCAGAGTGTTAGATATGGGTAGTTCGAAACCAATAGCAGAAAATCACAGTTAGCGCTGACAGCTAACCTCTAGTATCCACGATACACCTCCATATTAGGCAGCAAGAGAAGCAACTTTCCTCCAGAGTATGTTTCCCCATTGAAGTGACAGTTCACAACTTTTGTTTAAAAGGACTCCAGTCCTGAAGTACATTTCCTTAAGGTCTCTTCTCCTACAGCTTCTCTCGCCTTCAGACTAAGTGTCTGATTTATTAAAGCTCTCCAAGGCTGGAGAGCATACACTTTCATCAGTGAAGCTGGGTGATCGAGCAAACCTGAAATGGATTTCTTAAAAGTAATTTGCTATTTGTTAGCAAACATTTTGTATCCTGGACCAGTTCCATTGCAGGTTTGCTGGTTTACCCAGCTTCATTGATGGAAGTGTACCCTCCCTAGGCTTGGGGAGCTTTATAAAAATCAGGCCCTAAATTTCATTGGGAACCAGACTCATTCTTCTAGTGATTCATTAGCCAAACCCTGAGCCAACAAGCCTTAACTCTTCTATCTTCTTTTGGACATTGTAAGGGTCCCTCTGCATTTTTTCTGTAGTTCAGTTCTCACACACCTATCTTGTTCCAAATGCCCACCTAAAAGGGTGCCAAATGTCACTATAGGTCCAACAGGTAAATGCACCAGAGCAGTGAATGCGTCCTACCCTCTAAAAGCCATGTTGCTCCCTTGCAACAGAAGGTAGCCAACCATGACTCCCAGGTAGAACAGAATCTATAACAATCCAGCATATTTTAAACTTAGGCCTTTAACCTAAAACCGACCTTTTTAAACCAATACAGCTTTCTGCAGCAACTATATTGCTATCCGAGTAAATACGTTTGGATAGGAAACCGAATTTATATTGAATCATAGGTGTAGCACAAAGATGTCGGAACAGAGTTGTGTGACATAGATCTCCATATGGGATCAATGTCAAACATTAGGCTTTCTAACTTAGCACTATTTTAATGAAACTTCTAGTGCTTGTCTATCTAGAAATAGACTTGGGTCAGTTTGAGTTAGCCAAAGTAAAGTTGGGGGAAGTTGCAACTCTGAATCATGCTGTTGTAAATGTTTGTTGTTATTAGACTAAAATAGCAGAAGATCAACTTACATTAATTTAGAACAGTGCTAAATATGTCAACTATTGGTTTCAAGTTGGTAAAAAAAAATATGTACAAAAATATTATGCATACCCACTAATCTCTTGAAATGGTGACTAGTCAGTGGGATGGAGTGCCAGTGGATTACAAATATAAACATATTGTTAAGATTGTCTGTTGTTATTTGTTATACTGGCCCTGATTCGCAAGCTTCTATATTATTTAGACTGTATATAAAAAAATGTCATATACTGGAGTTTAACATTCCTTGGATATGGTAGTTGAATTAGTTTTTTTCTTCTTTCATTAAGTTACAGTACAGAAACATGGGGGCCTTGTTACTTCACATGACCTAAAATCAAAGCATAAAACAATGTTATCCTATTTGTGTAAACTTTAAATCTTCCCATCTGTCCTGCAATGTGGATGAACAATAAGTAAATGTAGCCAGAGACAGGTGTGAAATTCACATGATTCCAAACTGAGAATAAATGGACAAAAGACTGAAAAATTAAAACAAAGAACATGCAATAATGTAACAAGGTGGAAGTATTTATGGGACTACAAGTGTCAGGAAGAGTAAAAGAATGACACAAAACACTAAGGCACTATTTAAAAGTTAGTATTTATCTTTATTGGATGTGTACAATGGTTCAAAACAGAAACAGTTCCATCAGCAAGATCACACAACTCTTTTACTCCATGAAGTGCCCATTTTCACATCATCTAACTGGGAAGAGTCAGGCAGGAAGCTGGCATTTCTTTACACCTATCAAGAAAATATCAGCCTCAGCACTCAATTATATGAAATCTGGAGTTAACAATTATACACTAATCTCAACCAATCAATTGTTACATTACCATTGTTAGGTCACTTTGACCAAACCCTTCTTGTTACATTATGTGGAATATGCTCTGTTGGGGATGCCTTATTTTCAAAGAAGGACCAACATATTCAGAGCACTGGGATATTGAGTGCTAGTCATACGTTGTCATGGCTCCACAAGGCCAAGTGGTGGACCCACTGCCCCTGATTCATCAAGCAGAATCGGATTATCGCTCGCGCATTCGTATTAGCGATCCGGAATCGTACGTGGTCGCGCTATTCAGCAACTGAAAAAGCT